>NC_083286.1:63169654-63491985 GCF_963506605.1 Zootoca vivipara | reverse complement strand
TATTGCAGGGTGGAGGGGGAAGAAATCAGACCCTGAATTCCTAAAATTTATGAACCTATTCCAGGTAAGCCTTTTATAGGAAACTTGGGAAGATGCGTTAATAGAAATCAATGGATACGAACTTATTTTACTGCCTGCATGCCCGTCCTCTAAAGGTGGCCGCGCTAAAGGAGGCCTGGCTATAGCAATCTCTTTAAAATTACACGCCAAACTCACCCTTGTAAAATCCTCTCCACCCTACGCGATCACGGGTCTGATTTCAAGTAGTAAATTTCAGTTAGTAGTTACAAATGTCTATTTTCCACCAGGAGGTCAAGTTGCGGATTTACATTCCAGATGGGAAATTTTGGAAGACCATCTTACCTTCTGTTACACTAAATATCCAAACATCCCCTCGGTGATGGGAGGCGATTTTAATGCGCGTATCGCTGATAACTGGGAGTCACTTAGCAAGGCCAAAGGGTGGATTACACCTGACCACCAGATTATTGATTTCTCCCACCACGCTCATGGAAAATCCAAAGGCACTAGAGTAAATGTAGCGGGCACCCTTCTCTATCATCTGATTTTATGTTTGAATCTAATAATTTTCAATGGGAACTGTCCCCCGGACGTGCCGGGTGAATTTACTCACTTAAGTTCATCAACAAATAGCGTTCTGGATTATTTAATTGTATCAAAAGATGCATATCCTAAATTTTCCTATTTTAAAGTTGGAAATGTGCTGTTAAATGACCATCTTCCCCTGGTTGCCAAAATGTCAATACTGGTAGACTGGGCCCCGGCAGAGGGAAGGCACCCTATATATATGGGTATAAATGCTGCAACAAGAGTAAAAGGCATAAAATGGTCTGTAACACAGGCGGAAAAATATTCCGATTTCTTTCAACAGGCGATATTACAAACCTACTCCGCCTTCGGTTCAATTTCATGTGAACGTGATCAAATTATCAATCTATTTTCCAACCTGTTGGATGACCTTACGTCTTTCTTTACAGTTCCTACCCATTAGGTAAATTGGGCCCACCACAAGACAGGTGCCCCATGGTTTAATACTAGATGCAAACAGGCTAGACAACTTCTCTCTAATATTTATAATGAGTACAAACAGGAATGGCAATCAAACCATAGGCAAGCACTTTAGCGGCCTCGCAATTCCTGTCAATTTTGGCTTTTGGTCAACAGTAAATCTAGAAGATACCCCTTAACAGTTATCCCAGCCCCAGTCTGGGAATCCTTCCTAAGGAGCTACTTTACTCTACCAGACATTAATCCTAATTGAAAGGATGGTCTTGATGATCACCTTCCCCTCTGGCCACCCATTGATCCGGCTGAAACTCAAAATAGGCAAAGATTCCGGCTGAAGCCATAAAAGCCCATGCAGATTGGTGGGCAAAAGTTCTGGCTACTATATTTGATGCCATTAACAACAGTGGCAAAGTACCAAAAATATGGAAGGATGCAATCATCACTCCAATCTACAAAAAGGGGGCACCAGAGGATCCAGGGAACTACAGGAACATCAGCTTACTGTCAATAATCGGGAAAATCTATGCACGATTTCTGCTAACCAAGCTTACCAAATGGGCCCAAGATAATAATCTGATCAGCTCGGAACAGGCTGGATTTAGACCGAATCAGTCAACTACTGATCATGTGCTAGTGTTATACCATCTAGCCCGGAAATACTCTTCCCCAAACAGAGGCCAACTTTGTGCAGCCTTTATTGATTTAAAGGCCACATTTGACAGTATTCCCAGAGAACTATTGTGGGAGAAACTAGCCCGATGGGGAATTGACAAAAGGCTTTTGTGGCTGATAACTCAACTGCCTAGATCAAATCTTTATTGCATTAGCATACAGCCATAGCAAAATAAAACAATACAAAAATGCCAGAGACAAGCAACAAAACATAATTCAAGGCGATATTGCTGGCGTAATAGCATTTAAATTACCCTAAGACAATGATGCAAAGGTTTAGGTGCCAGCGCCAAAAATCTAATATGCGGATATATGTGAAACATAAAATAGCCCAAAATAGGCTCGACACATTGAGTTAAATATATATATAAAAGAGAGCATTAAAACAGGTCCAGGCATAGGACACACTACCTTGTCAGGGTAGCCCTGAGTTTCAGAGCCTGCACTATGAAGATTGCCACCCCACGTGAAATTTGGGGATTTGCGTCCACAAGAAGCGATTTCAAACAGTCTTCCTTAGATGTAATGGTGGACGGGATCAAGAGGAGGAGCTTAGATCTTATTGGCTCATAAATGGGGCAGTAGAAAAAGAAATGTATGAAGTCCTCTATTTCATTAACTCAACTGCATAATGGGTCAGCTGCCAGGGTGAGACTTACCCTGGCTGGCGACCTCACAAATTCAGTACCTATTAATAGAGGAGTGCGCCAAGGATGTATCCTCACCCCATTTCTTCTTAATCTTTTTATCAGCGATATGAGGATGCCTTTGATAGAATCACAGGAAACTATTCATGCCCCACGCCTTGCCCAATATCATTGTCCTCTTTTACTCTATGCAGACGATGCAGTGATCCTATCCTTCACAAGAGTCGCTCTTAGGAGAGCACTAAAAAAATTTGGTCCAATTTTCTTACAATAAACCATGCCAAATCCAAAGTCTTAATTTTCTCAAAAAGCCGGAGAACCTATAACTGGAGCATAGATGGAAAATCTATTGAGCAGGTCTTCAAATTTCAGTATTTGGGTGTCTTTTTACAAAATAATATGGGCTGGAGGGCCCATCTTTCCTTTGCATCAAACAGAACTAAAGCCCTTTCCTTGGCGCTTTTTCTTTTCAGACAGAGCTGCCCACGTTCCATCCGCGCTAAAAGTTTTCAATGTCAAGGTGATTGCGACATTAGCATACGCAATCCCATTAGGGGGTCCTCTGTAAATTTACTCTCTTTGGAAGTAATCCAAAACCAGTTTCTGAGAAGGTTACTAAAACTACCCCGGTGTGTAAGCAACTCTGCTATATGCCTGGAACTTAATGTTACATCATTAGAAAACACTCTATGGAAATGTATATTCAGTTACTGGTTGGCATTATGGCATAGACTCCCCAATCTCCACCTGATTCAGTGTCTCTGGAGAGATGATTTCCCCAGCCCTTGGGCAAAGGTAATACACTCGAAACTTGTGTCCCTTGGGCTATCTCCATTTGAACTATTGGAATTGGACTTAGTCTCAGCCACGAGAGCTGTCACTCAAAAACTAAAGGAGATTGATATCCAGTCCAATACCTTGATGGGCTGTGGCACCTGTTCTCCGATAAATCTTGGTTTAACACCCTCAATGAAATTATAGTGGTAAGGACCTAACAGAAGCAGAAGACATCAAGAAGAGGTGGCAAGAATACACAGAGGAATTATACCAGAAAGATATGGAGGTCTCGTACACCCCAGGTAGTGTGGTTGCTGACCTTGAGCCAGACATCTTGGAGAGTGAAGTCAAATGGGCCTTAGAAAGCACTGCTAATAACAAGGCCAGTGGAAGTGATGATATTCCAGCTGAACTATTTAAAATTTTAAAAGATGACGCTGTTAAGGTGCTACACCCAATATGCCAGCAAGTTTGGAAAACTCAGCAATGGCCAGAGGATTGGAGAAGATCAGTCTACATCCCAATTCCAAAGAAGGGCAGTGCCAAAGAATGCTCCAACTACCGCACAATTGCGCTCATTTCACACGCTAGCAAGGTTATGCTTAAAATTCTACAAGGCAGGCTTAGGCAGTATGTGGACCGAGAACTCCCAGAAGTGCAAGCTGGATTTCGAAAGGGCAGAGGAACCAGAGACCAAATAGCAAACATGCGCTGGATTATGGAGAAAGCTAGAGAGTTCCAGAAAAACGTCTACTTCTGCTTCATTGACTATGCAAAAGCCTTTGACTGTGTCGACCACAGCAAACTATGGCAAGTTCTTAAAGAAATGGGAGTGCCTGATCACCTCATCTGTCTCCTGAGAAATCTCTATGTGGGACAAGAAGCTACAGTTAGAACTGGATATGGAACAACTGATTGGTTCAAAATTGGGAAAGGAGTACGACAAGGTTGTATATTGTCTCCCTGCTTATTTAACTTATATGCAGAATTCATCATGCGAAAGGCTGGACTAGATGAATCCCAAGCCGGAATTAAGATTGCCGGAAGAAATATCAACAACCTCAGATATGCAGATGACACAACCTTGATGGCAGAAAGCGAGGAGGAATTAAAGAACCTTTTAATGAGGGTGAAAGAGGAGAGCGCAAAATATGGTCTGAAGCTCAACATCAAAAAAACCAAGATCATGGCCACTGGTCCCATCACCTCCTGGCAAATAGAAGGGGAAGAAATGGAGGCAGTGAGAGATTTTACTTTCTTGGGCTCCTTGATCACTGCAGATGGTGACAGCAGTCACGAAATTAAAAGACGCCTGCTTCTTGGGAGAAAAGCAATGACAAACCTAGACAGCATCTTAAAAAGCAGAGACATCACCTTGCCGACAAAGGTCCGTATAGTTAAAGCTATGGTTTTCCCAGTAGTGATGTATGGAAGTGAGAGCTGGACCATAAAGAAGGCTGATCGCCGAAGAATTGATGCTTTTGAATTATGGTGCTGGAGGAGACTCTTGAGAGTCCCATGGACTGCAAGAAGATCAAACCTATCCATTCTGAAGGAAATCAGCCCTGAGTGCTCCCTGGAAGGACAGATCGTGAAGCTGAGGCTCCAATACTTTGGCCACCTCATGAGAAGAGAAGAATCCTTGGAAAAGACCCTGATGTTGGGAAAGATTGAGGGCACTAGGAGAAGGGGAAGACAGAGGACAAGATGGTTGGACAGTGTTCTCGAAGCTACGAACATGAGTTTGACCAAATTGCGGGAGGCAGTGCAAGACAGGAGTGCCTGGCGTGCTATGGTCCATGGGGTCACGAAGAGTCGGACACGACTAAACGACTAAACAACAACAACAAATGAAATTACCATATTATCTAACAACTTTATCTGTGGCGACGCATAGGTATGCCTTTATAAAGGCCAGGTTCAATGCTTTTCCATCAAATGTTATGGGTAACAGATTCTCCAATGGCCAGATCTCCCTGCTATGCGACTGTAACAGTGGCTTTGTAGAATCTCTACACCACATACTTTTTTGTTGCCCAGTTCATTCGGCTGCTCGGTCCAGATTCCTGTATCCACTATTATCGAGAATTGCTGACGAGACGCAGGAAACCAAATTAATTTATTTATTGAATGATGATGAACCGAGCAGATCCCTTATGGTCGCTAGATTCCTGATTAACGTCTTATTTCATAAGAAGAGAAGCGGATCACTGCACGATTTTGATAGTTCAATTAAAAACTAAGAATTACTGAGAGGAGTCAAAACTATGCTGTAAACTAAAATTATCTGATAGATCTTAACCAAGTTTTAGATAGATATATTATTTTATTCAATATATGGAGTAATTTTATTGATCTCAACTGATTATTAATGGTTGTTAAGCTGGTATTGCCTAAATTGTAAAATTGGTATTGCTTTGGCTGTTTTATGTTGAATTGCTGTTTGATATGGGCCAATGGCCGAAATCAATTGACTTCCTTCCTTCCTTCCTTGGCAGGGGGTTGGACTGGATGGCCCTTGTGGTCTCTTCCAACTCTAGGATTCTATGATTCTATGAGCCCAATTCCTGTGCCAACTTGAGAGCCCTGGCAGAGGGATAGGGCTTGCAGCACCAGCTGGGAGATTCCCAGCTAACTCAGACCCGTCCTCAGATAGCTGCCCTTCAGCACCTTCCGCTGGGCTCCACTGGCAGGAATACCATCGAGCTTTCTGCCTGTGCGCATGTTTGGGAGGCAGAAGGCAGAGGTCTGTGTTCATAGAATCATCATCGACTTGGAAGAGACCCCAAGGGCCATCCAGTCCAACCCCCTGCCAAGCAGGAAACACCATCAAAGCATTCTTGACATATGCCTGTCAAGCCTCCACTTAAAGACCTCCAAAGAAGGTAAAATCAAACTGGCTGTTGCTAACCTTTACAGCAACCCCATTATTCTTCCTAATAATGATAAATCCATCCTACTCCATCTTTCTAGATTCCTTTTTATTCCATTCTAGATTCCCCCCCCCATAATTATCTTTATAAATATTAATTGAAATTACTTTCCATTGACTTAGGTGGGCCGTTTCCTTTCTTTCTTGCAGGATGACTTTTTTATTCAGAAAAAATAAAAAAAATAAAATCAGCCCGGAGGAGGGGCCGCCGCCGCAGCCTCCGCCGCAGCCTCCGCCGCAGCCTCCGCCGCAGCCTCCGCCGCAGCCTCCGCCGCAGCCTGAGCACCTCCCCAGCCTGGTGGGGCCTCAAGTAAGAGCAGAGGCCAGGAGGAAGCCTCAGGCCCCGCTGGTCCTCCCAGAGCTGGCCCAGAAAAGCCGCAAGGCTTCTGGGCCACTCTTCCCAGGTGAGTAGGTAGAAGCAGATCCCTGTTGGGTTCCCCTTGGCAAGACCTGCCTCCTATGAGGCCAGGCAGGGCTGCCTGAAGCCTATCTGGCGCCGTGGGGCGAAGATCCCTCCGGCGCCCCCCAAACCCCCAATTTCCCAGGGTTGCTGACCTTTTTAGGGAGCTGACACCACTGACATCTTATCTCTGCTTGGGGAAAGGAAACGGGAAACAGAAACAAACTGTTTTTGTTGCCCATTTATTGTGTGCCGAGGTCCCCAAACCACCCCTCAAAGTAAAACACACTCCACACAGAAATTCAAGGTTTTTGTCATAAATTTGACCCCAACTTTATCAAAACACAAAATATGTTGGACATATCATTGCACATCTCCAAAAACACAGCTACCAGGAAAACAGCCCTATACCTTTCAACACCCCCACCCACCCCACACCCCTGACTCCTCTGCCCCCCTTCCCCCCCAGCCAACCCCATTTCAAACACCCCACACCCAATAAATCCCTCCCCCAACAATCCCCCACCCCAAAGAACCATCAACCCTCCTCACCAACCCGAAACCTGTAAAATCTCACAAAACATCCCACAGATTCCACGGTCAAAGCCCTCTACCCCTCCACCGAGAAAAACCCCATTGCAAAAAGACATTCCAAATATTTATCCAGGTAATAAAAAAAATATGAAGGGGGGCGATTACCCTCCATTTGACAGACTAATGCACAGCAACACTATTTTATTATTTTCAATTTCGAAAAAGATCTTTCACCTTCGGCTACTGTCACTGGTAATGTTAAATATATGCGATGGGATATGGACAAGTTTGGAAATGCAGTCATCAAATTATTTGAATATATATAATTCAAAACATCCACCGGAGCTGTGTCTGCATTGAAAACAATTGACAATATTTCCAGCTCATGAAATAAATCTTCTGCGTCTACCGGTATATCAGCCCCACTTTCGGCAGTCAATTTCTGTAGCAAATTTAAACACCGTTCTCTTTTCTGGCCTGTCCCTAATTGTCTCCATTTGTCTATATTTTGCAAAAGTGAAAAATTATTGTTGTGTTCACTTAACAGTTCAAATCTTTCATTTACTTTTGTGATTGCCAAGTCAAACAAATAAAAATAAAAATTTACTTTAAAGTTCTTCTGTGGATCTGCAATTTGCTCATCAGTATGCTCATAATCGAGGGACCCAGGTGGCACTGTGGTTAAACCACTGAGCCTAGGGCTTGCTGATCAGAAGGTCGGCAGTTCGAATCCCTGTGACGGGGTGAGCTCCCGTTGCTTGGTCCCAGCTCCTGCCAACCTAGCAGTTCGAAAGCACGTCAAAATGCAAGTAGATAAATAGGAACCGCTACAGCGGGAAGGTAAATGGCGTTTCCATGTGCTGCTCTGGTTTGCCAGAAGCAGCTTTGTCATGAGTCACATGACCTGGAAGCTATACGCCGGCTCCCTCGGCCAATAATGCGAGATGAGCGCGCAACCCCAGAGTCGTTCATGACTGGACCTAATGGTCAGGGGTCCCTTTATCTTTATCTTTATGCTCATAATCGAAAAACCTTTTTATGGGACGTGGACGTGCAGTGCTTGTAAATATGGCTTCGCATTCTATTTCCTCAGCTATTGCTCTAGCTTAGTTACTCTTGACCAGCTCTATCATTTTAACTGCTTCCGAAAGAACGACATCAGACTTTTGTAAGATTTTACTTATACCATCAATTTTCACTAATATGTTGTACCACGTTACTAAAGAACAAATGAATTTGAAAGACTTCAGTTTCAACATCAATGAACTTGCCATGTTCCTTGTGTCACAATCTTTCTTGTCATCTGAATAAATAGAATATAAGGCGTTGTAAACCTTCACCATATCAAAACGAAGTGTTTTCAATGCCTCTACTACTCTACTTTCCCATCGCGTGTTTGATAATGGTTTTAAAGTGAAAGTGGGCATCTGTTTCAAGAAAATTTGCCAACGTGTTGTCGATCCGGAAAAGAACACATATATTTCTTGAACAATGGGGGGAAAATTAGAGACACTTCCATTGAGCTTTTAGCAGCATCATTAACTACTAAATTGAGGCTGTGAGCAGCACAAGGAACGTAAAAGGCACGTGGATTTAAATCCAAGATTTTTCTTTGGAGGCCTATATTTTTCCCTTTCATATTTGCAGCATTATCATATCCTTGCCCTCACGTGTCGTCTAATTCAATATTGAAGGATTTTTTAAAAAATGTAACAAAACCCTTGCTAGTGCTTGTCCTGTAGTGTCATCAGCTGGGACAAAGCCTAAAAAATGTTCTCTCACCTCAGCCTTTTTTGTAACTGTGTCAAGGTGTACAAACCGAACCACAACAGAAAGTTGTTCCTCGTGTGATACATCAGGAGTGCAATCCAAAATAATGGAAAAGTATTTAGATTGCTTCAAAAGATTAACAATGGTCATCTTAATTCTTTCTCCTATTATATTGATCAGTTCGTTTTGGATCTTATGCCCCAGATAATGAGGCATGCGGTTGTGAGCATTTTCAATTTGTGCAATATGTTCTGCTAAACAGAGCAACTTTTTCGACTAATTTTAAGAAATTACCATTATCTGAATGAAACAAAGTTTCAGTCTTTCCTCTAAATGCCAAATTTTGGATCGCCAAAAAATCAATTAGCACAATTATTCTCTCTAAAACAGCTGTCCACCTTTTCTTCTCACGTTCTATTCTGGCTTGATTTAAGGCATCTACAGTTTTCCCTTTCATTAAATTCTTCTTTAAATCTATGCTTTTTTTAATGGACAATAGGTGTCCTGCACTCTTCTCTTGTCTGGGAGAATTTTCGGCCACAACGAAGGATCACCCCTTGCATCATCATCAAATGTCACTTCCAGGGGAGTCTCAGATGTTGCGGAAGATTCAGCTGCAAATGCAGATATAGAGGCTTCTTGAATACATGCAGAATGATGTTCTAAATCAGGCATCCCCAAACTGCGGCCCTCCAGATGTTTTGGCCTACAACTCCCATGATCCCAAGCTAACAGGACCAGTGGCCGGGGAAGATGGGAAATGTAGTCCAAAACATCTGGAGGGCCGAAGTTTGGGGATGCCTGTTCTAAATCTACTGAAGGTCTTCTTCATGCACGATTGCAGAAGATGTACTTGAAGGTCTCTCTTCTTCATCAACAGTTGCAGAAGATGTACCTGTTAAAGCAGAAAAAGCATCGGTTAATACACATAAATTACAAGAGTGGCTCTGAGAGCAAAAACCCACCCATAAAAGTAATCTGGAAACTTTAAGTAGCTCACTTACTTTGTTTTTTAAAAAATCCAATTGGACTTGCCAACTTCTTTACATTTTCTTCTCTCTCATGTTTTCTCTTTCTGTTTTGGGATCCTGAAAGTTTCTTCTTACTATCAGCCATCTGCATAAATTAATAAAAAGTATTAGAGAAACATGAATATGACATGTGCATAAACAGATATTGGCAGGCCAAGGCCACGTTCAGGCAGACTCCTCCTCGTGCACGTTGTCAACTCTCAGTCTGGACTTGGGTGCGCAGAATCCGGTAGTACAGCAAGAGAACCGATGGTGCTGGATGTCAAAGAGATATGCGTATAAAAAACTATGTAGTCAGAGGTAATCATGTCACAGCTTTTTCTGGATAAACACAATCTCCAATAAACATCTTTCATTTGGGAGGAGGACCTGTGAGGCTGGGTGTCTGATTTATTACTCACCCAGAATGTCCATTTACCGGTGGAGATTAAAGTGGACTCCCCCTCCCCTTTTCTGCCAAAGTTTGGTGTAGGAACTGAGGGGCTGGGAAGGTGAAGTCTTACAGCTTGATCCAGGAGACTGAATGGAAAAGAGAGAGTATTAGAGAGGGAGGGAGGGAGAACAATTACCCTACGAATCCCTTTTTTTCCTAATTAAGTAAAAAGAAGAAGGAGAAGGAAGAATCGAAAACATAATTTACCTGCCTTGGGCTGCAATCCTAAACATCCTACTAGTACTATTAAGTCTTACTAGGGCAATTTCCCTGTGCTTAGAAAGGAACATCAGTTTTAACTCCAATGGAAGACGTATCATGAAAGATTTCCATATAGAATCATAGAGTTGGAAGAGACCCCAAGGGCCATCCAGTCCAACCCCCTGCCAAGCAGGAAACACCATCAATCCTTTCCTGACAGATGGCTGTCAAGCCTCTGCTTAAAGACCTCCAAAGAAGGAGAGTCCACCACACTCCTTGGCAGCAAATTCCACTGTCGAACAGCTCCCTAAGCCGTTCCTAATAAGGCCTTGTTTCCAGGCCTTTGACCATTTTGGTTGCCCTCTTCCCACTCAAGCACTCCCTTAAGCATGAGCCACCTTCTCTCGAGAAATGAACATAGTTATAACTCTGATAATGGACCATGCAAACATATTTAATCTACAGTCACAGAATCTGGTATCACTTTCAAATCCTCTGCAGACGCCACACATACCGTGTTTCCCCTATTTTAGGACGTAGCCATAAAATAAAATGCAAAAGTAATCGTTAAGCATGATTTTTGCAAGCTGCAATTGCCTTCAGCACCAGGTACATCCAGTCCTTGACACTAAACAAAGTCCAGGCAGGGAAGAGAAGAGAAGAGATGCAGGAGCAGGGAACCTATTTCACAAGAGAGGGTACAAATCAATGCCCATTCCAACCAAATGCACGGTACCAAAGAATCACGGATCCAGATCACAGACCAGCAGCCACACATATACAACAGTACACAACCAACAAGCAAGCCTTTCATTCATCTCCAATGAGCCCCCTCCCCATTACCTTCAATCAACCCGTAGAGTCATATACAGACAGGGTCAAACTCTTGTTTTTTCTTAATTACAGCCATGGAGACCCCTGACTGCTATTGCAGCACCAATGGAACCTTTTTTTACTAAGCTTCTTAGCTGATGGGGATGGGGGTGGAAGGGGCAAACCTTTCCTTCGCATCTGCAGCCAGCAGAAAGCACAAACAAACACACACAAAAGGCTGACTTTTTGAAAGAAAGAAACAAGAAAATGTACTAAAAAGTGTGCTGCTTGGTGAAGTGTTGTACCATTTTTATCTTCAAGCCAGTCCCTCCCCAAGCCAGCCCTTCGCCACCCAGAGCGGGGCGGGGGGGTCGCAATGCCTCTCCAGTTAAAGCCCCTGGCCCTTACAAACTCCCCCACCACCCCACTTGCCCCAAAGCAGCAGGGTACTGGAGGCGCGCGATCCTGAAACAGCAGCGCCCAAGGGGGCGGGCAGGCACTGAAGGTGGTGGACCCCAAAACAGCTCCGCGGGCGCCTCTCGGCCTCCGCGTACCTTACCTTACCTTCCTTCTTGATCCGACAGGACGGGAGCAAGGGCGCTCTGAACTCCAGGCAGCAGGGCAGGCAGCAGCCACCAGGCTCAGGCAGGCAGCGGCCCAGTCAGGCAGCAGCCACCAGGCTCAGGCAGGCAGCGGCCCAGGCAGGCAGCAAACACCAGGCCCAGCCAGGCAGCGGCCCAGCCAGGCAGCAGCCACCAGGCTCAGGCAGGCAGCGGCCCAGCCAGGCAGCAGCCACCAGGCTCAGGCAGGCAGCGGCCCAGCCAGGCAGCAAACACCAGGCTCAGGCAGGCAGCGGCCCAGGCAGGCAGCAAACACCAGGCTCAGGCAGGCAGCAGACACCAGGCCCAGACGGCCAGGCCACCAGTCCAGGCAGGCAGGCAGGCAGGCAGCAGCAGGCGCGCGCTCCACTTCCTCCAGCCGTTTGCTGCTGGGGGGAGGAAGCGCGCCGATTTCAAAGCAGGAGAACTCCGCCCCCCCCCTTGGAGCCCTATTGGCTCACAGAGGGGTTAGAATGATGCGGCGGCGGCAGGGAGGGGAGGGGCGCCAAAATGGAGTCCTCCCAGTCCATCTCAGCGCCCTAGCCTGCAGCGGGCACCCTAGCCGTGGGCACCTCGTGCTGCGGGCGCCTCTGTTGCGGACGGACCAGTCGCTGCGCAGCTACTGCGGCCTGCCGTCGCTGTTGAGTGCGGGCGCAGCGCGGCTACCGCGGGTGCACCGGCGCGACGCCCCTGGCGGTCTAGCGCCCTGGCGCACCGCGCCACCCAGCCTACCCCTAGAGCCAGCCCTGAGGCCAGGGTCTCCCACCCCACCTTTGGAAGAGGAGTGTCCCATGGAGCAGGGACTTCTGGGTGGCTTCCCCTTTTCTGCATTGCTGGGGGTTGGACTAGGTGACCCCGCAGGTCCCTTCAGACACAACAGTGCTATGATCCCTGTTCAGATGCGGCATGCATCTATCCGCTCAGTCAAAGAACTTGCCCTCTTTTTGTGTGTAGAAGTCATGTGTCCAATGGGGGCTCCTCTTCTGCATGGGGGGCAGTGGTTGGGCGGTTGGTTGTAGCCGCCAGGAGGAGATTTCCAGCGGTGATCTTTGCTCTGGAAAGAAAGGGTTGTTGGCGATGGGCTGCTGCTATGGCAATGGGGCAGACAAGAGTGAGATTGGTTTGCGGGTGAGCCATTCATGGCTATCTCTCCCCAAAAGTCTGGGCAATCTCCCCCATTTTCTGAATTTTGAGTACCCAAACATAGGAGGTGTCTTCTACATGGGGGGGGGGGGTTATATACGGCAAAATCCGCTACCTTCCCCTCTTGTCCACCTCCCTTACTCACCTCTCTCTCTCTCTCTCTCTCTCTCTCTCTCTCTCTCTCTCAGGTTTGGAGATGATGGAGGAGAGGGACATATTAGAAAACATCTTGGAGCGCCTCCGGTACCCTCCCCAGGTGTGTGTGAGATGCATTTTTACATTCTTGCTGGTATAATCTTAATATTTACAACCAGGTGAAGGTTTCATTTTGGGAAGAAGAAATTTTCAGAGTAGTTTTTACAGTTATACCAAACATTTCTGATTTGGTTATACTGTTAGAAATGCATAGACAGATTGAAATTATGGTGAGGTTTAATGAGTTAACTGTGTATATTTGGGCAACTTTTCTGCTGTACTGTACTTTATTGGAAGGAGACAAACAATCATTTCCTTAATAACAACTGAAACAATTTATTTAACGAAAACAATAAGCTTATAGCATATAGAATCATAGAATCATAGAATCATAGAGTTGGAAGAGACCCCAAGGGCCATCCAGTCCAACCCCCTGCCAAGCAGGAAACACCATCAAAGCATTCTTGACATACCTGTCAAGCCTCTGCGTAAAGACCTCCAAAGAAAGAAATGTATTCATGTTTGTTAACTGATGTGGTTAAACATTTTTTTTAAAAAAAATCTTTGACTGAATTTTAGTGCATATGAAAAACTTAAAACAAATCCTTATTTTCCAGTGAATAGGCTTTGGGCTATAATGCAACTTAAATAGAAAACTATCTTTCAAAAGATTTTTCCTCCAAAAGCATGTTATTATAGACATCCATTTTTTTAAAAAAATTGAAATCCGATTGAAATCAAAGAAATCCGATTTTGTCTAAATACAAAAAAAAAAAAAAAATGATTGGTTTTTATCCACCCTGGTCTGATGTTACACAGCATGAAGCAGGATTCCCCAGCCTGGCGCCCTCCAAATGTTCTGGACCATATGTTCAAGTTGAGGGGAACTGCCCTCCAGCTGTTTGGGGACTACAATTCCCAGTGGTCAGGGGTGATGGGCATTGTAGTCCCCAAACAGCTGGAGGGCCGAGTTTGCCTCTGCCTGAAGTGTCAGGAGCCCAGCTTGGAGGAAGGTCTGGTTTGCAGATGCAAAAGATGATTTCCCCCTGGTGAGAAGGAGTGGGGCTGGAAAAGAGGACCAGGCCACCTTGGGGAAGCAGAGAAGGCGATCAGAGCAGGATCCGTAGACCGGAAGAAGATATTTGGTGGGGTAACTTGGACCCCAGCAGGGAATGTGGCGTGTTTTTCCTTTAACTTCTGCAGCTGATCATTCCCGATATCTGGGAACATTTCAGAACCCGATATTGTGCACTAAAAGTTTTTGTCATTGTATTGGGCCAAATATGGCCAATATTCCTCTTTGCTCTCAAGAGCAGTTTCTTTGCCAGGCCTGTGCATTTCAGTGGAAATTGGAGTTCTTGGGAAAGTCCAGAAATAAACGATAGATTGCAATAACTCAGGCCAAAAGAAGCTGATTTCAAAAAATCTTCACAAGGTTTTATTGATTTGATGTGGAGTTTAAATGGGAATCAATCCCAATGTTGAAGGCAAATAAAGATAAATTCCAGTAAAAATCAGGACAAGGCCCTGTTTCGACAATTTGAGCTAGCAAGGCAAACATACTTGGTACACTTTGACCTGTGAATCTTTGCTGATGAAGAATAGTCGAAACAGGGCCTTGTCCTGATTTTTACTGGAATTTATCTTTATTTGCCTTCAACATTGGGATTGATTCCCATTTAAACTCCGCATCAAATCAATAAAACCTTGTGAAGATTTTTTGAAATCATCTTCTTTTGGCCTGAGTTCTTGCAATCTATCGTTTATTTCTGGCCTGTGCATTTGGCCAGAGCAGGCAAGCAAATACTTTATGGCGGCAACAGAAATATTAATAAATTTAATAAATCAGAATACTGGGGGTGGTATTGTTTCTGTTTGTTATTATGGTATGCATTTTTGTGTTTTTATATTGTAAGCCGCCCTGTGATCTTCGGATGAAGGGCAGTACAGAAATTTAATAAATAATAATAAAAACAATAGCCAGAATGCCTAGGTCCTGTTGGTTCATGGCAGGAAACAAAGTGCTTTAAAGGAATGGTGTGTCTCCCAGTCCAGATGCTTTCTTGAATCTTGTTTGGAGTGTTACTTAAAAAAAAGAAAGAAAAAATTGACTGCAATAGATTGTACTCCAAATGATTTTTGCAAGAAGTCTATTTCTAGGCATGCAGGGTTTTTTTTTTTTTTTATAGAAGACAAGGGGCAAATAAATGGCAACTGTTCTCTAGACCAGAAACATGACACTTTTCTTTCTTTCCTTCTCGTCTGCCTTGTTCCAGGTTCCATCTGTCTCCAGCCTGAGAGCCCCTGTACCACCTGCCCAGCCAAAGCCATCCAAGGCTGGGTATAATAGGGTAAGTCCTGAGTCTGGTGGATGACACTTAGCATACTGTTGTGTATTGAGTCAAAGGATTTTATATCTGTTGTGTATTGAGTCAAAGGATTTTGTTGTTGTTTAGTCGTTTAGTCGTGTCCGACTCTTCGTGACCCCATGGACCAGAGCACGCCAGGCACTCCTGTCTTGCACTGCCTCCCGCAGTTTGGTCAAACTCATGTTCGTAGCTTCGAGAACACTGTCCAACCATCTTGTCCTCTGTCGTCCCCTTCTCCTAGTGCCCTCAATCTTTCCCAACATCAGGGTCTTTTCCAAGGATTCTTCTCTTCTCATGAGGTGGCCAAAGTATTGGAGCCTCAGCTTCACGATCTGTCCTTCCAGGGAGCACTCAGGGCTGATTTCCTTCAGAATGGATAGGTTTGATCTTCTTGCAGTCCATGGGACTCTCAAGAGTCTCCTCCAGCACCATAATTCAAAAGCATCAATTCTTCGGCGATCAGCCTTCTTTATGGTCCAGCTCTCACTTCCATACATCACTACTGGGAAAACCATAGCTTTAACTATACGGACCTTTGTCGGCAAGGTGATGTCTCTGCTTTTTAAGATGCTGTCTAGGTTTTTCATTGCTTTTCTCCCAAGAAGCAGGCGTCTTTTAATTTTGTGACTGCTGTCACCATCTGCAGTGATCATAGAACCCAAGAAAGGAAAATCTCTCACTGCCTCCATTTCTTCCCCTTCTATTTGCCAGGAGGTGATGGAACCAGTGGTCATGATCTTGGTTTTTTTGATGTTGAGCTTCAGACCATATTTTGCGCTCTCCTCTTTCACCCTCATTAAAAGGTTCTTTAATTCCTCCTCGCTTTCTGCCATCAAGGTTGTGTCATCTGCATATCTGAGGTTGTTGATATTTCTTCCGGCAATCTTAATTCCGGCTTGGGATTCATCTAGTCCAGCCTTTCGCATGATGAATTCTGCATATAAGTTAAATAAGCAGGGAGACAATATACAACCTTGTCGTACTCCTTTCCCAATTTTGAACCAATCAGTTGTTCCATATCCAGTTCTAACTGTAGCTTCTTGTCCCACATAGAGATTTCTCAGGAGACAGATGAGGTGATCAGGCACTCCCATTTCTTTAAGAACTTGCCATAGTTTGCTGTGGTCGACACAGTCAAAGGCTTTTGCATAGTCAATGAAGCAGAAGTAGACGTTTTTCTGGAACTCTCTAGCTTTCTCCATAATCCAGCGCATGTTTGCTATTTGGTCTCTGGTTCCTCTGCCCTTTCGAAATCCAGCTTGCACTTCTGGGAGTTCTCGGTCCACATGCTGCCTAAGCCTGCCTTGTAGAATTTTAAGCATAACCTTGCTAGCGTGTGAAATGAGCGCAATTGTGCGGTAGTTGGAGCATTCTTTGGCACTGCCCTTCTTTGGAATTGGGATGTAGACTGATCTTCTCCAATCCTCTGGCCATTGCTGAGTTTTCCAAACTTGCTGGCATATTGGGTGTAGCACCTTAACAGCATCATCTTTTAAAATTTTAAATAGTTCAGCTGGAATATCATCACTTCCACTGGCCTTGTTATTAGCAGTGCTTTCTAAGGCCCATTTGACTTCACTCTCCAAGATGTCTGGCTCAAGGTCAGCAACCACACTACCTGGGGTGTACGAGACTTCCATATCTTTCTGGTATAATTCCTCTGTGTATTCTTACCACCTCTTCTTGATGTCTTCTGCTTCTGTTAGGTCCTTACCACTTTTGTCCTTGATTATGGTAATCTTTGTACGAAATGTTCCTTTCATATCTCCAATTTTCTTGAACAGATCTCTGGTTTTCCCCATTCTATTGTTTTCCTCTATTTCTTTGCATTGCTCATTTAAGAAGACCCTCTTGTCTCTCCTTGCTGTTTTTTGGAAATCTGCATTCAGTTTCCTGTATCTTTCCCTCTCTCCCTTGCATTTTGCTTGCCTCCTCTCCTCCGCTATTTGTAAGGCCTCGTTGGACAGCCATTTTGCTTTCTTGCATTTCCTTTTCCTTGGGATGGTTTTCGTTGCTGCCTCCTGTATAATGTTACGAGCCTCCATCCATAGTTCTTCAGGCACTCTGTCCACCAAATCTAAATCCTTAAACCTGTTCCTCACTTCCACTGTGTATTCATAAGGGATTTGATTCAGATTGTATCTTACTGGCCCAGTGGTTTTTCCTACTTTCTTCAGTTTAAGCTGGAATTTTGCTATAAGAAGTTGATGATCTGAGTTACAGGTAGGTAGCCGTGTTGGTCTGGGTCGAAGTAAAATAAAAAAATTCCTTCAGTAGCACCTTAAAGACCAACTAAGTTTTTATTTTGGTATGAGCTTTCGTGTGCATGCACACTTCTTCAGATACAGTGAAATAGAAGTCCCCAGGCACTTATGTAGAGAAGGGGTGGGGAGGGGTGGGGATGGGGAGGGGAGATCACTCAGAAGGGTGGTGGAAGTGGGTGATTGACTGACTGATAGCTGTTGATGACCGAAAACGACTGCAAATGGTTTTGCATGAAAAAGCAAGGGCTGAGATGGCTGAAGATCGCTTATCATGTATAATGAGATAAGAATCCGATATCTCTGTTCAAACCAGGTCCCTCCATGGTTTTGAGCTTGGTGATAAGTTGTAATTCAGCAACTTCTCTTTCCAGTCTATTTCTGAAATTCTTTTGTAGTAAGACAGCTACTTTGAGATCTTGTATAGAATGTCCTGGGAGATTGAAGTGTTCTCCTACTGGTTTTTCTGTCTTCTGGTTCCTGATGTCAGATTTATGTCCATTTATCCTTTGGCGTAGGGTTTGGCCTGTTTGTCCAATATAGAGAGCTGAAGGGCACTGTTGGCATTTGATGGCATACACAATGTTAGAAGATGAGCAATTAAATAGTCCTGAGATGGTATGCTGGATGTTGTTGGGGCCAGTAATGATGTTGTCCGGGTGTATGTGGCAGCAAAGTTGGCATCTGGGTTTATTGCAGGCTCTGGTACCAGTGTCCATGTTAAGTCTGGTGGTTGTATTATTGTGGGTGAGGAGTTGTTTAAGATTGGGTGGCTGTCTGTAGGCAATGAAAGGTCTTCCTTCCAGAGCTTGAGAAAGGGAGCTGTCATTGTCCAGGAGAGGCTGTAGATCTCTGATGATGCGTTGTACTGTTTTAACTTGGGAGCTGTATGTGATGACTAGTGGTGTTCTGTTATTTTCTTTTTGGGGTCTGTCTTGCAGCAGGTTCTCTCTAGGTATCAGTCTGGCTCTGTTGATCTGCTGTTTAACTTCATCAGGTGGATATTTTAGTTCTAAAAAGGTTTGCTGTAGATCTCTTAGGTGAGATTCTCTGTCTGTAGAGTTGGAACAGATGCGGTTGTAACGTAGGGCCTGGCTGTATACGATGGATTGTTTGGTATGTTTGGGATGGTAGCTAGAAGCGTGTAGATATGTTTGTCGGTCAGTTGGTTTTCTGTATAAGGTGGTGTCTATACGTCCATCCTGTATTTTTATAGTAGTGTCCAAAAAATGTATTTCTTGCATAGATTGGTTCATTGTTAGGTTGATGGTGGGGTGAAAGTCATTGAATGTCTGGTGGAAGGTTTCCAGGGTCTGTTGTCCATGTGTCCAGATAATAAAAATATCGTCAATGTATCGCAGGTACAAGAGAGGTTTGAGTGGGTAGGAGTTTAGGAAACGTTCTAAATCTGCCATGAAGATGTTGGCATACTGTGGGGCCATGCGGGTGCCCATGGCTGTGCCGCTGATCTGGAGGAACAGGTCATCACCAAATTTGAAGTGGTTGTGGGTAAGGACAAAGTGGCAGAGTTTGGTAGCAAAGTCCGCTGTGGTTTTATCTGAAATGGTGTTCCTTATGGCTTGTAAACCATCATTGTGTGGGATGTTGGTGTATAGAGATTCCACATCCATAGTGGCTAGTATAGTATTGTTAGGAAGATTGTTCAAAGATTGTATTTTCCTCAGAAAATCTGTGGTGTCACGTACGTAGCTGGGAGCACTGATAGCATATGGTTTCAGAACAGAGTCCATATAGCCGGAAACACCCACTGTAATGGTGCCAATACCTGAGATGATGGGGCGTCCTGGATTTCCTGGTTTGTGTATTTTGGGTAGAAGATAGAAAGTTCCTGGTCGAGGTTCCGCTGGTGTGTTTGTGAGGATCTGTTCTTGGATGTGTAGGGGTAGCTCCGTATTGGAAAGTTGTCTGTGGGCCTCCTGGATGTAATCAGTTTTGTTCATGATGACGACAGCTCCACCCTTGTCTGCCTCTTTAATTATAATATCTGGGTTGTTCCTGAGATTTTCTATGGCTCTCCTTTCAGCATGGTTTAGATTTTGTTGTAAGCGATGCTGTTTTCTGGTCACATCCGTTTGGATTCTGTGGCGGAAGCATTCGATGTACAGATCTAGTGTGGTATTGCGTCCATCAGGAGGGGTCCATGTGGAGTCCCTTTTTGTGTAACTTCTTTTCGGTGGTAGTTGGTGGTCAATGTTCTGTTCATTGATGCGTTTGGAGGGTGATGGTTGTTCCCCAGTAAGTTGAGAGGTGTTGTGTTGTGGGGATGTAGTTTGTTCTACTTTGTCTTGTTCTTGGGTGTGATGAAAATACTCCTTCAGGCGTAAGCGGGGGGAAAATGCTTCCAGGTCCCCGCAGAACTGAATCATGTGTTGGGATTTGGCAGGGCAGAATGATAGCCCCCGTGAAAGGACGGATTCCTCAGCTGGGCTGAGTGTTTGCTGTGAAAGATTGACAATGTTGTTGATCTTGTTTTGATTGGTGGCCTGTAGGTTGGAAAGGTTGCAGAGTTTTTTATTTTTCCGGTTCTTCAGTAACTCCAGTTGAGAGTGGTAAATGGTTTGTTTTTCCTTGTGGAACTTCTGCCAGGCTGGGTGATTCCTGATGGAGTTGTCCAGTGCAGAGAGTTCCTCCTTTATTAACTTCTGTTTGGAATACAGAACGCCGATAAGATGTTTCAGCAGTTTCTTAGATAAAGTATGGCATAGTTTTCTAGCATATTCTGTGGGATAAGTTGATTGAAGAGGGTTCTTAATTCTAAGACCCTTAGGTACAATGTCCAGGTTTTTGCATTTAGACAGAAAGAGGATGTCAGTTTGTACCTGTGTACAAACAGGTACCTGTGTACAAACAGGTACTGGAGCTGAGTTACAGTCAGCTCCAGGTCTTGTTTTTGCTGACTGTATAGAGCTTCTTCTCCATCTTTGGCTGCAGAGAATATAATCAATCTGATTTCGATGCTGCCCATTTGGTGATATCCATGTGTAGAGTCGTCTCTTGTGTTGTTGGAAGAGAGTGTTTGTGATGACCAGCTTGTTCTCTTGACAGAACTCTATTAGCCTTTGCCCTGCTTCATTTTGAACTCCAAGGCCAAACTTGCCAGTTGTTCCTTTTATCTCTTGATTCCCTACTTTAGCATTCCAGTCCCCTGTAATGAGAAGAACATCCTTCTTTGGTGTCATTTCTAGAAGGTGTTTTAGGTCTTCATAGAATTGGTCAATTTCACTTTCTTCAGCTCCGGTAGTTGGTGCATAAACTTGGATTACTGTGATGTTAAAAGGTCTGCCTTGGATTCGTATCGAGGTCATTCTGTCATTTTTGAGATTGCATCCCATTACAGCTTTTGCCACTCTTTTGTTGACTATGAGGGCCACTCCATTTCTACTACAGGATTCTTGCCCACAGTAGTAGATATGATAGTCACCCGAACTGAATTCGCCCATTCCTGTCCATTTTAGTTCACTGATGCCCAGGATGTCGATATTTATTCTTGTCATCTCATTTTTGACCACATCCAGCTTACCTCCATTCATGGTTCTTACATTCCAGGTTCCTATGCAATACTTTTCTTTACAGCATTGGACTTTCCTTTCGCTTCCAGGCATATCCGCAACTGAGCGTCCTTTCTGCTTTAGCCCAGCCACTTCATCAGCTCTGAATCTACTTGTACTTGTCCTCCGCTCTTCCTCAGTAGCATGTTGGACGCCTTCCGACCTGCGGGGCTCATCTTCCACCATCATAACTTTTATATGCCTGTTGTCTTTGTCCATGGAGTTTTCTTGGCAGGGATACTGGAGTGGCTTGCCAGTTCCTTCTCCAGGTGGATCACGTTTAGTCAAAACTCTCCACTATGACCTGTCCATCTTGGGTGGCCCTGCATGGCATAGCTCATAGCTTCTCTGAGTTATTCAAGCCCCTTCGCCACGACAAGGCATTGATCCATGAAGGGGCAAAGGATTTTATCTCTGTATTATTATTGTCTGTATTTGCATTAGGGTAAAGTAACTGCCTTTTGGTTCCAGAGGGTACAGCTACTATTGGTTCATTTAAGCTGCTGTATTTGGATCCTCTGTCTTCTTGGTTTCCTCCAAAAGGCAGCACTGGGATTGCCTGATATTGTTCCCTCCAAAATCTATCCCTTTCTAGCTAGTTCCCTGTCCCTATAAATGTAGCCTTCCTGCCCTCAGAGTCAGTCCTGTTCACTTTAATAAAGAAGTGTTACTAGAGAACTGTCTCCAGCATGTTATGTCAAGAGAGCTGAAATCACAAACCCCACGTCACAACACATGCAATCTGAGGAAATTCAAAATCTTTGCTGTCTATGCAGCAGTCTTGGTGTGTTTTTGCCCTTTAGATTTAGAGGAAAGTCCTTCTGGAAATTGGTTGGCTTTTTTCAGACCATTTGTTATGAACCGGTATCTCGGCTGTCGCTGTCTTAGGATTTCCTTGTACTTAGTCATTGAGACCCATCAACCGAGAGACTGCTTTCATAGCTTTTCTGCAGGATAGCGTCTTTCATTTTCTTAGAAGTAAATGTGACCAAGCAGTCGTCGTCTTCTTCTTTTTAATTATTTTTATTTTGCAATAAAGTAGAGACAAACCAAAACAATAGATAAAGGGGGGGATATTAGCAGACATACATGAAGAAGAAGAAAATCAATAGAGAAATACATATATACAGCTTATATTTTTACCGTTTGTCAACCTAGAATCATAGAATCATAGAGTTGGAAGAGACCCCAAGGGCCATCCAGTCCAACCCGCTGCCAAGCAGGAAACACCATCAAAGCATTCTTGACAGATGGCTGTCAAGCCTCTGCTTAAAGAGCTTTCCTACCTTTACCTCTGTCCCTTTTGCCTTATGCTCTCCCTATAATTATTATGTTTACCCAGCAGCCTTCAGCCTGACCTCTTTCTCGTGATCGTTTAGTTCGAATTCTGTAACAACTCTCTATTTTTTATTAAAGATTTTCTTGATTTATGAAGATATATGCAATGTAAATCAAGAAAATCTTTAATTAAAAACCCCCCAAAGAAATAAGAATAAAAAATAGAGAGTTGTTACAGAATTCTCTCTTGATTCCATCAAAAATGCCTGACTCTCCCCCATCCAGTCTGCCAATGTCTTGGTTATGTATGTTGTCAAATCCTGTTCTCCCTCCTTTTCTGGCAAATCTCTTATTCTAAGGACATTGGATTTTTGTCTCATATCAAGCAGAGCAAGCTCCAATTCAAATGGATCTTGCCTGCCTGATAGACCTCTTGTTGTGTATTGAGTCAAAGGATTTTATATCTGCACTTATGTGCTTTAGGGTAAGGTAACTGCCTTTTGGTTCCAGAAGGTACAGCTACTATTGGTTCATTTAAGCTGCTGTATTTGGATCCTCTGTCTTCTTGGTTTCCTCCAAAAGGCAGCACTGGGATTGCCTGATATTGTTCCCTCCAAAATCTATCCCTTTCTAGCTAGTTCCCTGTCCCTATAAATGTAGCCTTCCTGTCCTCAGAGTCAGTCCTGTTTTGCCCTAAATAAAGAACTGTTCTCTTGAAGATGTGTATCTGGACTTCTTAAGCCACGACACAACACCTCTCACTTAGAATCTTAGAATCATAGAGTTGGAAGAGACCCCAAGGGCCATCCAGTCCAACCCCCTGTCAAGCAGGAAACACCATCAAAGCATTCTTGACATATGGCTGTCCACCACACTCTTTGGTAGCAAATTCCACTGCCGAACAGCTCTCACTGTCAGGAAGTTCTTCCTAATGTTTAGGTGGAATCTTTTTTCTTGTAGTTTGAATCCATTGCTCTGTGTCCGCTTCTCTGGAACAGCAGAAAACAACCTTTCTCCCTCCTCTATATGACATCCTTTGATATATTTGAACATGGCTTTCATACCACCCTTTAACCTTCTCTTCTCCAGGCTAAACATACACAGCTCCCTAAGCTGTTCCTCATAAGGCATCGTTTCCAGGCCTTTGACCATTTTGGTTGCCCTCTTCTGGACACGTTCTAGCTTGTCAGTATCCTTCTTGAACTGTGGTGCCCAGAACTGGACACAGTACCCCAGGTGAGGTCTGACCAGAGCAGAATACAGTGGTACTATTACTTCCCTTGATCTAGATGCTATACTCCTATTGATGCAGCCCAGAATTGCATTGGCTTTTTTAGCTGCTGCATCACACTGCTGACTCATGTCAAGTTTGTGGTCAACCAAAACTCCTAGATCCTTTTCACTTGTACTGCTCTCAAGCCAGGTGTCTCCCATCCTGTATTTGTGCCTTTCATTTTTTTTGCCCAAGTGTAGTACTTTACATTTCTCCTTGTTAAAATTCATCTTGTTTGCTTTGGCCCAGTTGTCTAATCTGTTAAGGTCATTCTGAAGTGTGATCCTGTCCTCTGGGGTGTTAGCCACCCCTCCCAATTTGGTGTCATCTGCAAACTTGCTCAGGATGCCCTCGAGTCCATCATCCAAATCATTGATAAAGATGTTGAACAAGACTGGGCCCAAGACAGAACCCTGTGGCACCCCACTAGTCACTACTCTCCAGGATGAGGAGGAGCCATTGATGAGCACCCTTTGGGTTCGGTCAGTCAGCCAGTTACAAATCCACTGAATGGTAGCATTGTCTAGCCCGCATTTTACCAGCTTCTTTACAAGAATATCATGGGGCACCTTGTCAAAGGCCTTGCTGAAATCAAGATAGGCTACATCCACAGCGTTCCCTTCATCTACCAGGCTTGTAATTCTGTCAAAAAATGAGATCAGCCTCGATAACATCCTGTTCTTCCTGTAAACTCTGGGTTACCTTTTCTGATTTTTCAGCTCTTGATTCCAACTTTTTGACTGATATTTCCATGGTTTCCAGCTTATCTGTGACAGTTTTTGTGTTTTTTTCTAAGTCCTCCCCTATCTCTTGCTTAAAACTGTCCAGTTGTAATTGCATCTGGGCTAACATTTCCTTCTGAAAGTTCCCCATTATAGATGACACAATATCATTGTATTTTCTGTCTGTCCCTCCTCTCGCCTCGCTGTAAAGCAAGCAGACCTTGAGGACAGCCTCAAGAAGGAAGGAAGGAAGGAAGGAAGGAAGGAAGGAAGGAAGGAAGGAAGGAAGGAAGGAAGAGAAGGGGTGAAAGAGAGAGAGAGGAAGAGAGAGAGGGGGGAGGGAGGGAGGGAGGGGGGGAGGGAGGTAAGGAAGGATTTGAGGGTTGCTAAAACAGCTTCTTCACAGAACATAGGGAATAGGAAAGTTAACATGTGGTTACTTTTAGCGCAGAAACCAATGGGACATTCAGGTGCTTAACTTGGCTGAATCTCGCCCATATTAATAAGAGAACAAAGGATGCTGATGCTCTGGGGGGGGGGGTTTCATTGGTATTCCCAGTTGTTAAGTAGCAATGGGCAGACAGCCTACAAATGACAATCTGCTCTGAAAATAATCTGAGGTTAAAGTCGGCTTGGGGGGGGGGGAATAAAAGTGGGAAAATGACAGGAATATGTTGGATGTTGTTGGGGCCAGTAATGGTGTTCTCTGGGTGTATGTGGCAGCAAAGTTGGCATCTGGGTTTATTGCAGACTCTGGGTGAGGAGTTCTTTAAGATTGGGTGGCTGTCTGTAGGCAATGAAAGGTCTTCCTTCCAGAGCTTGAGAAAGAGAACTGTCATTGTCTAGGAGAGGTTGTAGATCTCTGAGGATGAGCTGTCCTGTTTTCGCTTGGGAGCTGTATGGGATGACTAGTGCTGTTCTGTTATTTTCTTTCTGGGGTCTGTCTTGCAGCACGTTCTCTCTGGGTATCAGTCTGGCTCTGTTGATCTGTTGTTTAACTTCACCAGGAGGATATTTTCAGGGCCGTCTCAAGCAGGTCGGGCGCCCTGGCACCCCACGCCACCGAGACTAACCCTAGAGCCGGGCCTGGATATTTGAGTTCTAAAAAGGTTTGCTGTAGATCTCATAGGAGAGAGTCTCTGTCTGTAGAGTTGGAACAGATGCGGCTGTAACGTAGGGCCTGTTTGGTATTGTTTGGGATGTTTGGGATGGTAGCTAGAAGCATGTAGGTATGCTATATTCCTGCGTAGAAGACTACTTTGTAACCCAGGAAAATCTTCTCAAAAGTCAGGGTCTTCTTATACACCCAGTCGTCTTATACGCCGGAATATACGGTATGTTTGTCAGTCCTTACTGGCCTCAACAACACCAAACATACCATCTCAGGACTATTTAATTGCTCATCTTCTCACATTGTGTAAGCCATCAAATGCCAACAGTATATTGTAAACCGCCCTGTGATCTTTGGTTGAAGGGCAGAACAGAAATTTAATAAACAATAATAAAAACAATAGCCAGAATGCCTCGGTCCTGTTGGTTCATGGCAGGAAACAAAGTGCTTTAAAGGAATGGTGTGTCTCCCAGTCCAGAGGCTTTCTTGAATCTTGTTTGGAGTGTTACTTTAAAAAGAAAGAAAGAAAGAATTGATTGATTGCAATGGATTTTACTCCAAATGATTTTTGCAAGAAGTCTATTTCTAGCCGTGCATGGGGTTTTTTGAGAGAAGACAATAAATGGCAACTGTTCTCTAGACCAGAAACATAACACTTTTCTTTCTTTCCTTCCCGGCTGCCTTGTTCCAGGTTGCACCTGTCTCCAGCCTGAGAGCCCCTGTACCACCTGCCCAGCCAAAGCCATCCAAGGCTGGGTATAATAGGGTAAGTCCTGAGTCTGGTGGATGACACTTAGCATACTGTTGTGTATTGAGTCAAAGGATTTTATCTCTGTATTATTATTATTGTCTGTATTTGCATTAGGATAAAGTAACTGCCTTTTGGTTCCAGAGGGTACAGCTACTATTGGTTCATTGAAGCTGCTGTATTTGGATCCTCTGTCTTCTTGGTTTCCTCCAAAAGGCAGCACTGGGATTGCCTGATATTGTTCCCTCCAAAATCTATCCCTTTCTAGCTAGTTCCCTGTCCCTATAAATGTAGCCTTCCTGCCCTCAGAGTCAGTCCTGTTTTGCCCTAAATAAAGAAGTGTTACTAGAGAACTGTCTCCAGCATGTTATGTCAAGAGAGCTGAAATCACAAACCCCACGTCACAACACATACAATCTGAGGAAATTCAAAATCTTTGCTGTCTATGCGACGGTCTTGGTGTGTTTTTGCCCTTTAGATTTAGAGGAAAGTCCTTCTGGAAATTGGTTGGCTTTTTTCAGACCATTTGTTATGAACCGGTATCTCGGCTGTCGCTGTCTTAGGATTTCCTTGTACTTAGTCATTGAGACCCATCAACCGAGAGACTGCTTTCATAGCTTTTCTGCAGGATAGCGTCTTTCATTTTCTTAGAAGTAAATGTGACCAAGCAGTCGTCGTCTTCTTCTTTTTAATTATTTTTATTTTGCAATAATGTAGAGACAAACCAAAACAATAGATAAAGGGGGGGGGGGAGAAAATTAGCAGACGTACATAAAGAAAAAACAAAATCAATAGAGAAATACATATATACAGCTTATATTTCTCCGTTTGTCAGCCTAGACTGATGCTCTGCCAAGCCTGTGACTTTCTTCCTACTCTACATTGGTTTTTGTTTCACTTTCCTATCTTTACCTCTGTCCCTTTTGCCTTATGCTCTCCCTATAATTATTATGGTCAGAGATTTTTTATGTTGATGATTGCCGGCATTATGCAAAACCTGTTTACCCAGCAGCCTTCAGCCTGACCTCTTTCTCGTGATCTTTTAGATCGAATTCTGTAACAACTCTCTATTTTTTTATTAAAGATTTTCTTGATTTATGAAGATATATGCAATGTAAATCAAGAAAATCTTTAATTAAAAACCCCCCAAAGAAATAAGAATAAAAAATAGAGAGTTGTTACAGAATTCTCTCTTGATTCCATCAAAAATGCCTGACTCTCCCCCATCCAGTCTGCCAATGTCTTGGTTATGTATGTTGTCAAATAGCAAATAAAATACAAATAACAAATAAAATAAGATGATTTTACCAGCTTCTTTACAAGAATATCATGGGGCACCTTGTCAAAGGCCTTGCTGAAATCAAGATAGGCTACATCCACAGCGTTCCCTTCATCTACCAGGCTTGTAATTCTGTCAAAAAATGAGATCAGCCTCGATAACATCCTGTTCATCCTGTAAACTCTGGGTTACCTTTTCTGATTTTTCAGCTCTTGATTCCAACTTTTTGACTGATATTTCCGTGGTTTCCAGCTTATCTGTGACAGTTTTTGTGTTTTTTTCTAAGTCCTCCCCTATCTCTTGCTTAAAACTGTCCAGTTGTAATTGCATCTGGGCTAATATTTCCTTCTGAAAGTTCCCCATTATAGATGATACCTCTAAAGCAACATCATCGTATTTTTCGCCCCATAAGACGCACCTAGTTTTTAGAGGAGGAAAACAAGAAAAAAACAGTCTTTTCCCTTTGCTTTCTTTACAGTGAGCTGGAAGGGGGGGTGGAAGGGGTTCCTGTCCGTCTCTCCTCTCGCCTCGCTGTAAAGCAAGCAGACCTTGAGGACAGCTTCAAGAAGGAAGGAAGGAAGGAAGGAAGGAAGGAAGGAAGGAAGGAAGGAAGGAAGGAAGGAAGGAAGGAAGAGAAGGGGTGAAAGAGAGAGAGAGGGAGAGAGAGGGAGGGAGGGAGGTAAGGAAGGATTTGAGGGTTGCTAAAACAGCTTCTTCACAGAACATAGGGAATAGGAAAGTTAACATGTGGTTACTTTTAGCGCAGAAACCAATGGGACATTCAGGTGCTTAACTTGGCTGAATCTCGCCCATATTAATAAGAGAACAAAGGATGCTCTTGGGAGGTTTTCATTGGTATTCCCAGTTGTTAAGTAGCAATGGGCAGACAGCCTACAAATGACAATCTGCTCTGAAAATAATATGAGGTTAAAGTCGGCTTTGGGGGGGGGGAATTTTTTTTGAATTTTTTTTGATAGAAGACAAGGGGCAAATAAATGGCCCTTTAAATGAATGGTGTGTCTCCCAGTCCAGAGGCTTTCTTGAATCTTGTTTGGAGTGTTACTTTAAAAAAAGAAAGAAAGAATTGATTGATTGCAATGGATTTTACTCCAAATGATTTTTGCAAGAAGTCTATTTCTAGGCGTGCAGGGGGTTTTTGGAGAGAAGACAAGGGGCAAATCAATGGCAACTGTTCTCTAGACCAGAAACATGACACTTTTCTTTCTTTCCTTCCCGGCTGCCTTGTCCCAGGTTGCACCTGTCTCCAAGACAACTGCCAAGCCTGGACTTGACAAGGTAAGTCCTGAGTATTGTCGGTGACACTGGGGGGGGGGGGAGTTTGACTTTCTTACCACAGGCCTTGTACATAGCAGGGAGACACTGAATGAAACATTCAGAGGCAAAGCTCCCTCAGAACTCCCAAGCCAACCAGACTGCAGGCTTTCCTCTTTTTTAAAAATTTTTTTAAAAAATTGGTTTTCCATTTGCAACCGTTTTATAACATATATCACAACCCTTTTAATAAAATCTGTTGCTCTGCCGAGCTCTCTGCCTGCAACTTGGCTTCTCGCAACGAGGGAACCTCCCGAAGGCCCTCGGAGTTGGACCTCAGTGTCCGGGCAGAACGATGGGGGTGGAGACGCTCCTTCAGGTATACCGGACCGAGGCCGTTTAGGGCTTTAAAGGTCAGCACCAACACTTTTAATTGTGCTCGGAAACGTACTGGGAGCCAATGTAGGTCTTTCAAGACCGGTGTTATGTGCTCTCGGCGGCCACTTCTAGTCACCAGTCTAGCTGCCGCATTCTGGATTAGTTGTAGTTTCCAGGTCACCTTCAAAGGGAGCCCCACATAGAGTGCATTGCAGTAGTCCAAGCGGGAGATAACTAGAGCATGCACCACTCTGGCGAGACAGTCTGCAGGCAGGTAGAGTCTCAGCCTGCGTACCAGATGGAGCTGATAAACAGCTGCCCTGGACACAGAATTGACCTGCACCTCCATGGACAGCTGTGAGTCCAAAATGACTCCCATGCTGCGCACCTGGTCCTTCAGGGGCACAGTGACCCCATTCAGGACCAGGGAATCCCCCCCCACTCCCTGCCCCCTGTATGGTCAGGACTTCTGTATGGTCAGGATTCAACCTCAATCTGTTAGCTGCCATCCATCCTCCAACCGCCTCCAGGCACTCACACAGGACCTTCACCGCCTTCACTGGTTCTGATTTGAAAGAGAGGTAGAGCTGGGTATCATCCGCATACTGATGAACACCCAGCCCAAACCCCCTGATGATCTCTCCCAGCGGCTGCATGTAGATGTTAAAAAGCATGGGGGAGAGGACAAGTGAGATCCCAGGGGTCCGAACACTCATCCCCCACCACCACTTTCTGAACACGGCCCAGGAGGAAGGAGCGGAACCACTGTGTGACATCGTGCCCCCAGCTCCCAACCCCTCTAGATGGTCCAGAAGGATGTTATGGTCGATGGTGTCAAAAGCCACTGATAGATCCAGCAGGACTAGGAAACAGCTCTCACCTTTGTCCTTAGCTCGCTGGAGATCATCGACCAGTGCAACCAAGGCAGTTTCAGTCCCATGATGAGCAATTGTTTCATTGCCCTCAGATCCGTGGAAAACCACGGGGCTGTCCGGGCTCCATGCAATCGGAGAGGGCGCTTCGAAGCCAGACAGTCAATAGCCCTGGTTAACTCCACATTCCAGTGGGCCACCAGGGAATCGGCTGAAAGGCCATCAACATGGGATAAAGCATCCCCTACCACTCTTTGGAAGCCAATTGGATCCATTAAGTAGCGGGGGCGGACCATCCGAATCGGTCCCACCTCCCTGCAGAGGGGAAGGGTCGCGGAGAAGTCCAGTTGCACCATGGCACTTCGTTAGTGTCAGATCACCAACATCCATAGAGGTAAACACCAGGTCCAAGGCATGCCCACGGCTATGAGTTGGGCCAGACTTATTCAGGGACAGCCCCATGGAGGCCATGCTTTCCACGAAGTCCCGAGCGGCTCCTTGTAAGGTCGTGTCGGCATGGATGTTAAAATCCCCTAGGACAACCAAGCTAGGTGTCTCCAGGAGAACGTCCACCACGACCTGAAGCAGCTCGGGCAGGGAATCCTTGGTGCAGCGGGGAGGTCGGTACACCAGAAGGAATCCTGTACTGCCCCTATTGCCCAACTTGCACTCAGAACATGCACTCAGAGAACTGGGTCTTCCCAATAGGACGCCTGGTGCTAAGTAATGACTTCCTAAAAATCACTGCAACCCCCCCTCCCCGCCCAGAGAAACCTGGTGGACAAGCAGAGGCAAGGACAGGCCCATCTGCTTCATCCAACCAGGTCTGTCACACATGCCAGGTCAAGTCCTCCATCCATGATCAAGTCATGGGTGGCAGTGGTCTTCTGAATCATTGACCTGGCATTGCACAGCAGCACCTTCAGGTCATGCGGGTCTCCCTTGCTGATCCCAGTATCCAACCGGTCAAGACTAGACCCGGAGGCAGGGATAGTCCTCAGACAACGACTAAGCCTGCCTCCTCGGTAATGACGTGGTCTGGTCTTAGCGTAACTCCTCCTCCTACCCGTGATCACTGAGATTGGTTGGCCCAGTGCATCCCCCCCCCCCCCCCCGTGGAACCTGCCCCAGCCATTTTGTTGGCTGGGACCCACTCCCGGGCAGCCCTGACCCTCCCCCTAGAACAAAACAAAACCAATATAAAAGACAGAAAACACACAATAAAACAATACAAACCAAAAAGAACGTTGAGAGTTTTATCTCAGTCCTGCTAGTGTCTTTCTATGTCTGCAATGATTCTCTATGTCTTGTATACATTTCCTCCACTGTCTCTGGAGCGCTTGGTCGCTCTGCTTTCGGACTTTCCCAGTCGGCTTTGCCAGTTCCGCATAATCCACCATCTTCCTCTACCGTTCTTCAACTGTCGCTAATTCCCGCTGTTTCCATTTCTGAGCTATTCAAATTCTAGCTGCCATTGTGGCATACAGAAACCATTTTTGTCTACTCTTGGTACAGCATTTCCACCCCAACCGTCCCGAACAAAAACGCTTCCGGTTTTTTGGGGAAGGTATATCTAAACCTTTTTTTAATTCAATATAAATACTATCCCAAAATACTTTAACTTTATCAGACATCCACCACATAGGGTAAAAATCACCCTCTTTAACATTACATTTCCCACAATTCTTATTTCTCATTCTATACATTTTCACTAATTTAGTTGGGGTCAAATACCACCCATACATCATTTTCTTTATATTTTCTTTCAATGCCGTGCATGTGGTGAATTTCATTCCAGCATTCTATAGCTTTGACCAAGCTTCGTATTGAATATTATATAGCCCATATCTTTTGCCCATATTATCATTACTTCCTTAATCTCCTTATCTTTTGTATGCCATTCTAAAAGTAAATCATTTTCCATAAAGGTTTTGTTTCACCTTCCAGCAATTTGGTTTCCAGCTTCGATCTAGAAGTCTCAAAGCCATTCTTCCTTTAAGGTCCAAATTACTATCCAATTTAGCTCCAATTTGATGCTCCAGATAAGACTTTTAATCCTCAGAATACTTGCCGCTTTCAGCAGAAACCTGTGGCTTTGCTATGTGAGGCTAGAGATGGATCCTAGCGCTCAGGGCTCAATCCTGCCTCCCAAACCCTGCTCCCGATGGAGCGCTTCGACTCGCAGAAGAGCCGCAGAAGAGCGCGGCCAGATCCCATGGCCCCTTTGGGTTCTGAGGTCCGCAGAGCCCTTGCGTAACCTCTTTCCCCCTCTCAAAGCTCAGGATTTCCCCAGAGGGCTAATCCCGCACTCCTTTAATGGCCGCGACAAGCCCAAAGTGCAGAGTGCAGGCTTCCTCAGTAAGCGTCAGCAAGCCAAGCCTCCACCTTTCCCTCTTTGGGTGATTTGACTAAGCTGGAATGATCTCCTGCTGGAAGGGTGAACTTCCAACACAAGAAGTTGTTCAAGGAGGTCTATTGGGAGGTCTATTGCTCCTTGAAGCATGTCGCAGAGTGCGTGCAGAGTAGACCACACAGATGGAAGCACTGAAGAGACGCAAAGAGGTCTTTGCAAGGTTTACCGTAATAACCACTCTCCAAACATACATCTTCCGTAGTGTCTAGAATCATCGCCCCTAGGCTACAGTAGGGCACATTATATACCCAGTATCATTCACAATTGCTAATGACAGTGAGTCACTTCCCAGCACCTGCTCAACTGCTACACAGCTGTAAGAACCAGGCCAGGATATGCACCCTCCTGTGGAACAATCATGAACCCTAACATTTCAACAAACTATTCAACACTCCTGCTTAGCACACTCAGGCCCTGAGGGACAAGCTAGAGAAGGCCATACAAATCGGGTCTCCAGCTGTTTTTGAACTCCAGTTCCCATCTTCCCTGACCACTGGTCCTGCTAGCTAGGGGTGATGGGAGTTGTAGTGCAAAAACATCCGGAGACGCTGATCTAATGCTTATATTTTTAGAAGCTTTGAACAACGGTTCTTAGGGTTCTGTGGGGGAAGCAAGACCATTCATGGGGCGTGAGGGTGCTTCTAAGGTCTGGTTTCTTCTGAGCTCCAGGGTCCACAGCAATTGGCTCCCCCTTTCCAGCTTTGGGAGTAGAGAGGGGGCAGAGAGTTTGGCAATCTCCCTCCTTGAGCAGGTCGACCAACTCTGCCTCTTCTGGATTTCCCTGCAGGGAATACAAGGAGGTCTTCTGCTGCTCAGGTTCTCCCAACAAGCGTACCGCAATTTCAGTCATGGAGACCTGCGGGTGCAGGCATTGCCTGTAGTTCTCTTAGAAAGCGGGAAGAACCTGGGGTTAGTGAATCTAGGACAAAAGTGTGTCAGAAGAACGAAAGACGAGGCTGTGGGATGAGCCCACCGGCCTGCACAGCCCAACATCCTTCTCTCACAGTGGCCAAGCAGATGCCCATGGGGAACGGGAAAGCAGAATTTGAACACAGAGGCCCTCTCCCCTTCCTGTGGTTTCCAGCAACTGGGATTCAGAAGCATCCCTTCCTCCAGCAGGGGAGGCAGAGCAATTAGGACATGTTGAACTTTTCAACTTTCAAATTCCCCAAATGAGGGGTACTCCAGAGTTGTAACATGACTTGGGAATTCAGAAGATACAGATTGTGGTTAAATTAATATAATTTAGTTTTGCATGGTAAGTAAACGAGGTGTAAAATTGCCTACAAATTGTTAAAACAATTGTCTAGTACTTGCACTCTCTTATTATTTTTATTGTTGTTGTTATTTAGCCTTACCTGACATTTCCAGAAGGTAAAATGGAAATTCTTTGATTTTCCAAAAGCAGGTCATGTATTTGGTGGGGTCTCCTCACTGTGACTCACGAAAACCTTCCCCAACCCTTAGAATTCCCTCTATAGATACTACGGACTCAAACTACGGGATTCCAGGAGCAAGGAGACAGTCCACCAATACTTGCAGTTCCTGCTGGCGTTGCCTCTGGAAGAGGAAAAAGACAGAGAGGTGAGTGAATGTGTGGGGTGTCCGGGGGGAGGAGAAACAGCAGGACGGGGACTCTGCTCCCACTGAGACTCTCAACCTCCAGCCTTGTCCTGGAAGAGCCTTCTCCTTCTGAACCCTCCCTGAAGGCTCCAACCTCCTGCTTGAAGCGCCTCCCAGCTTGTCCCTCCCCCAGGCTGCTCCCCAAAGGTTTAGGGGTCGTCCTCTGGGGTCCCCCTGGCCAGGCGCTGCCCACCAGTCCCTGACATTCCCCTCCAGACCCCACCAGCCCTCTGTCCTTATCTCCTGATTTGTCTCTGCTCGTGACCTTCACTCCTCCAACTACAGTACATCACCCTCCAAGGATTTCGTGCCCACATACTGTAGTAGGAACCACTTTCCAGCCTTCCATATATCTGGGGCAGATTGCTTGAATTTGGGGGTAGATCGGAGCAGCCCACATGTGGCCGCCCTCAATGCCTTTCTTGGCAGCCCTCAGCAACCTTTGAGGCACCCATGCACACCTGTTAGCCCTTGCCCTGCCTTCTCAAAGCTGGGTAATTATTATTATTATTTATTTATTTATACCCCGCCCACCTGGCTGGGTTTCCCCCACCACTCTGGGCGGCTTCCAACAAATAGCAAAATACATTAAAATATCACAGATTAAAAACTTCCCTAAACAGGGCTGCCGTTAGGTGTTTTCTAAATGTCAGGTCGTTGTTGATCTCCTTGCCCTGCGATGGGAGCTTTGCTTCTGGCAGTGAGGGAACCGCCAGAAGGCCCTCGGCGCTGAAGGATGGGGGTGGAGGTGCTGGGCTTTGGGTCCAGGAGTCAGTCTTCCAGCTTCCTTCCCAAAGCCTAGTTAGCTCTTTCCCAGCTTGGGGAAGAAGGGCGGAAGGCTTTCGCTCAGGGGGCGGCAAGGCTCACCTTGCCCGGGCTGCTTCACTGCCACGGATCGTGGGCAGGCGTGAGTGTGCACGCCTGTGATTTCTGGCACCTGCGCATGCACGCGCAGACGTAATTCCCAGCTCCGCGAAAGCGAGTTCCCGCGCTGTGCCGGATTTGCGCAGCACGCAGGGACTCACTGAGCAGGCGGCTCGGTTCAGGGGGGGCTTGGGGGGCGGTCAAACGACCCCCGTGGGCCGCTTGTGAGCAAAGCTACAGGGAAGCAGGCAGAGGGCCTTCTCGGTAGTGGCTCCCGCCCTGTGGAACGCCCTCCCATCGGAGGTCAAGGAGATAAACAACGACCTGACATTTAGAAAACACCTGAAGGCAGCCCTGTTTAGGGAAGTTTTTAATATGTGGTCTTAATGTATTTTGGTATTTGTTGGAAGCCGCCCAGAGTGGCGGGGGAAACCCAGCCAGGTGGGTGGGGTATAAATAATAAATAATACATAATATAATTAATAATAATAATAATAATAAGGTTACCAAGCCCTACTCTAGGTCCTGCCAGAGCCCCACGCCTCCTTCCCCAAACCCAGCGCCTCACCTGTTGCCTCACCTTTGGGAAGGCAGCATGTGGGCCGGGGGGGGGGTCTCCGATTTTGACCTTGCTCCCCTCTCCCCCACGACAAGTCAGGGTGCGGCCCCCACTTGGGATGGAAAATGGGAGCACCCTGGTTTAGATGATGCATAGTTCTGCTCTGGCGCCTTGGGGTGAGGGTGGATTACAAATCCTTCCAGGGAATGAATAAATGAAGAAAGAAAACAACATGTTGACGTGCATCATTCTCCCTAGGGAATTTCTGAGGCCATCGGAGTGGCCTCCCAGTGCCACCCATCAGAAATCTTAACAACACTGAGGGATTTTGGCCACTCCAGCTGTGAGGTAAGGGTGCCAAGGGAGGAGGGAGCATTGCAAGAGGGAGGTCAGCCACCCCCAGCCTGGTGCCCCTTCCCCATCCGTGTGCTTTGAATGGGAACTCCCATCAGCCCCTGACAGAGAGAGAGGGAGAGAGAGAGGGGGTGGTTTCAGCTGTAACCAGCTTTATAAAATGGATGGGGGGCATCGCGGGGCAGGGCAGCTGCCCAACTTGCTCTTGTGCAAGGGTTCTTCTGCCTTCTAGGAGTGCCTGCTGGCCACATTCAAGTGTGCTTTAGAGTAGACCCATTGAATTGAATGAACATGACTAAGTTAGGCCCGTTCCTTTCAATAAGTCTACTTGGAGGAAAGCAAAGTTGAGTCTCACTCTCTGTGTTCACCTCCATATATTTGTAAACGATGTGAATTAATGATTACAAAGGCATAGTAACTGCGTGCGGATCTAACAGTTCCGTAACCTGAGGGGGCCTTGGGGTCATTTGCCCCTGACTTGTGGCGATCACACAGGGATCCCCTGTAACTTCCTGACAGGGGTTTTAAAGTGAACGCAAAACTTACGTTTATTTCTTACAGAGTAACAAGCGTATGGTTTCAAAGATGTTGTTCAGTCAATATATTAACGTAGGTCCTATACCTTCCTATACCTTCCACCCAACCAGAACTGCCTAGGTTCTGATCGGATCCTTTCAGATGCTGACTGTCACTGACTCAGGTTTACTTTCTCACACAGCTTAAAGTTTAAACCAACCCACAGACTCCCCTCAGCTCAACAACCACAACACTCTCCCCTCCCCTCCCCTCTCCCCTCCCCTCCTCATCTCCCCTCTCCTCCCCATCTCCCCTCCCCTCTCCCCTCCCATCTCCCCTCCCCTCTCCCCTCCCATCTCCCCTCCCCTCTCCATCTCCCCTCTCCCCTCCATCTCCCCTCCCCTCCCCTCTCCATCTCCCCTCCCCTCCCCTCCCCATCTTCCCTCCCCTCCCCTCTCCATCTCCCCTCCCCTCTCCATCTCCCTTCCTTTCCCCTCTCCCCTCCCCTCTCCCCTCCCCTCTCCCCTCTCCTCTCCATCTCCATCTCCCCTCCCCTCTCCATCTCCCCTCTCCTCTCCATCTCCCCTCCCCCTCTCCATCTCCCCTCCCCTCCCTTCTCCCCTCCATCTCCCCTCCCCTCTCCCCTCCATCTCCCCTAAACTCCCCCCCCCCCGCACCAAGACTTGTCTTATACTCTTGTTGACTCCGCCCCTGGGTTCTCATTGGCTATACATTTATCCCTTTCACACACATACTGGGGATTACATCACTCTCTTCATATGCAAATGCCACACCTTCCATTTAACATCCATCAAGTGTTACTTCAGACGCCCCAGACAATGGTTAATATTCACTGTGATTTGTTCAAAGGAGCCAGTTTCCTAATCCATGGTTAGAAGTTGGCTTGTTTCAGTTAGCCTTTGTTAAGATTAACCGCAGTGTGTCCTGGTATGGGCATCACTAAACTGTGGTTAGTTAAACATGGAGGAAAAAGCTTCCCGTCTCCTTTTTGCAACTGTGCTAGTGGAGAAGGGAGCAGGAGCCGATGAGACCAAGGCTCATTCGCACAATCCTCAACCATCGTTTATCACGGAGGTGACCCAAATGGTGCCCTCCAGATGCTACAGGCTGCAGCTCCCATCCCTCCTGACCAGTGGCCGTGCTGGCTGAGGCCAATGGGAGCTAGAGGCCAAAACATATGACCTCTGGACTTTATTGTTCCATCGGAATGCAGCCCTGAACTCTCTTGTGCTCTGCCATCCAAGAGAAATGAAACCCAGGAGTGTCTTGCCCCTCGATTTTTTCTGTGAGTTGGGAAATGACAAAGGACATTTCCCAACCCTCCCTATGGAGAAGAGGTGCAGATTCACCTGGTTCATTGTGATTTTTAAAAAGCAGCTCCCGTGGAAAAGAGCACCAGTGGTCAGTCTACACTTCTCACTGGTTGACTGACCGAACCCAAAGAGAACTCCTTCATGGTTCCTCATCATCCTGGGGGGGAAAGGGACCAGTGGGGTGTCACAGGGTTCTGTCCTGGGCCCGTTGTTGTCCAACGTTTTTTTAACAAATGACCTGGACAAAGGAATTGAGGGGATGCTCAACAAATTTGCAGACGACACCAAACTGGGAAGGCTAGCCAGTGCTGCAGAAGACAGAATCGGGATACAAGATAACCTTCACAGATTGGATTGCTGGGCCCAAACTCACAAAATGAAATTCAAGAGGGTCAAATGTCAGGATCCACATTTAGGCAGGAAGAAGCCGATGCACAGCAACTTACTGACTACTCAGATTTTCCCAGCTGCTAAGAGGTCCCAACTAAGTGGTGGTTTGCCTCCTATTGCGATGAAGGTTTCCAAACTCACTTTCGCCACCCTTTCCCTCCAGAAGACAGGGGAGAGGAATGGCAGTCTCACCGTCATGCTTTCCTATGGCCAAGTGGCTCTTGGGGCGCGGCCAGAAGACCTGCTGCGCTTCATCGAGGTCATCGTGGAAGAGCTCCTCTTCCAATTCCAGAACACCAGGAAGGTATGGCTCTCCTTTCCCCACAGATTCCTGTTGTTCGTTCTCTCGGCTATACCGTACTTTTCCATGTATAAGGCAAGGTGGGGTTTTTTAATTAAACAATGATGTTTACAAACGGAGGTCATCTTATACACAGATAGTGCATAGGGGGGACGTGGGATTGGATGCCGCTGGGAACTGGAGATGGTCAGCGACTCTTGTGCGTGTTCTTGGTGGCTGCGGCAAGGGCTGGTGTTGATCGGCTGTCGCTACAGCAATTGGGTGGGCGATTGGTGGCTTCTGCCAGTGAGGGAACAGACAGACAATAGGTGGGCTTTGTGACGCGGACGAGTGGCAGCGTAGGTCCGGCGGGTGAGCGATTTTTGGAAAAAACCCCTAAAAAAGCTGAACAACTCTGGGTAACCTTCCCCCCCCCCCAAAGCTCAGCCACTCTGGGCAATTTCCCTCCGTTTTCTTAATTTGGAATTCCCCATCTTATACATGGAAAAACCCAGCACATCCTGCCTTTCTCCTGTCATAGGACTCCAGGAGGTGTGCCACTGTTTCCCAAGTGGTCACCATCCTGGCACTGAGCAGACCTCCTGAGCTCCGCCAGGGTCCTAGCACCACATGCCTCCAGACTGTGCCCTAGGGCAGAGTCTCTGGCTTCATCCCCCGAAGGGTTGGAGCCTGGGGGGTATACTGACTCCACACCTAGGACCAAATTGGGTATTAGAGTGGTACCTTGCTTCTCAAACTTAATCCGTTCCGGAAGTCCGTTCTAAAACCAAAGCGTTCTAAAACCAAGGCACGCTTTCCCATAGAAAGTAATGCAAAATGGATTAATCTGTTCCAGACTTTTAAAAACAACCCCTAAAACAGCAATTTTACCTGGATTTTATTATCTAACAAGACCATTTCTGGGTTAGGCTTAGGGTTAATTTTAGGATTGGGTTAGTGTAAGGGTAAGGATGGTCATCACAAACACTCTATTCCAACAACACAAGAGACGACTCTACACATGGATATCACCAAATGGACAGCATCGAAATCAGATTGATTATATTCTCTGCAGCCAAAGATGGAGAAGCTCTATACAGTCAGCAAAAACAAGACCTGGAGCTGACTGTAACTCAGATCATCAGCTTCTTATAGCAAAATTCCAGCTTAAACTGAAGAAAGTAGGAAAAACCACTGGGCCAGTAAGATACAATCTGAATCAAATCCCTTATGAATACACAGTGGAAGTGAGGAACAGGTTTAAGGATTTAGATTTGGTGGACAGAGTGCCTGAAGAACTATGGATGGAGGCTCGTAACATTATACAGGAGGCAGCAATGAAAACCATCCCAAGGAAAAGGAAATGCAAGAAAGCAAAATGGCTGTCCAACGAGGCCTTACAAATAGCGGAGGAGAGGAGGCAAGCAAAATGCAAGGGAGATAGGGAAAGATACAGGAAACTGAATGCAGATTTCCAAAAAACAGCAAGGAGAGACAAGAGGGTCTTCTTAAATGAGCAATGCAAAGAAATAGAGGAAAACAATAGAATGGGGAAAACCAGAGATCTGTTCAAGAAAATTGGAGATATAAAAGGAACATTTCGTACAAAGATTACCATAATCAAGGACAAAAGTGGTAAGGACCTAACAGAAGCAGAAGACATCAAGAAGAGGTGGCAAGAATACACAGAGGAATTATACCAGAAAGATATGGAGGTCTCGTACACCTCAGGTAGTGTGGTTGCTGACCTTGAGCCAGACATCTTGGAGAGTGAAGTCAAATGGGCCTTAGAAAGCATTGCTAATAACAAGGCCAGTGGAAGTGATGATATTCCAGCTGAACTGTTTAAAATTTTAAAAGATGATGCTGTTAAGGTGCTACACCCAATATGCCAGCAAGTTTGGAAAACTCAGCAATGGCCAGAGGATTGGAGAAGATCAGTCTACATCCCAATTCCAAAGAAGGGCAGTGCCAAAGAATGCTCCAACTACCGCACAATTGCGCTCATTTCACACGCTAGCAAGGTTATGCTTAAAATTCTACAAGGCAGGCTTAGGCAGTATGTGGACCGAGAACTCCCAGAAGTGCAAGCTGGATTTCGAAAGGGCAGAGGAACCAGAGACCAAATAGCAAACATGCGCTGGATTATGGAGAAAGCTAGAGAGTTCCAGAAAAACGTCTACTTCTGCTTCATTGACTATGCAAAAGCCTTTGACTGTGTCGACCACAGCAAACTATGGCAAGTTCTTAAAGAAATGGGAGTGCCTGATCACCTCATCTGTCTCCTGAGAAATCTCTATGTGGGACAAGAAGCTACAGTTAGAACTGGATATGGAACAACTGATTGGTTCAAAATTGGGAAAGGAGTACGACAAGGTTGTATATTGTCTCCCTGCTTATTTAACTTATATGCAGAATTCATCATGCGAAAGGCTGGACTAGATGAATCCCAAGCCGGAATTAAGATTGCTGGAAGAAATATCAACAACCTCCGATATGCAGATGACACAACCTTGATGGCAGAAAGCGAGGAGGAATTAAAGAACCTTTTAATGAGGGTGAAAGAGGAGAGCGCAAAATATGGTCTGAAGCTCAACATCAAAAAAACCAAGATCATGGCCACTGGTCCCATCACCTCCTGGCAAATAGAAGGGGAAGAAATGGAGGCAGTGAGAGATTTTACTTTCTTGGGCTCCTTGATCACTGCAGATGGTGACAGCAGTCACGAAATTAAAAGACGCCTGCTTCTTGGGAGAAAAGCAATGACAAACCTAGACAGCATCTTAAAAAGCAGAGACATCACCTTGCCGACAAAGGTCCGTATAGTTAAAGCTATGGTTTTCCCAGTAGTGATGTATGGAAGTGAGAGTTGGACCATAAAGAAGGCTGATCGCCGAAGAATTGATGCTTTTGAATTATGGTGCTGGAGGAGACTCTTGAGAGTCCCATGGACTGCAAGAAGATCAAACCTATCCATTCTTAAGGAAATCAGCCCTGAGTGCTCCCTGGAAGGACAGATCGTGAAGCTGAGGCTCCAATACTTTGGCCACCTCATGAGAAGAGAAGAATCCTTGGAAAAGACCCTGATGTTGGGAAAGATTGAGGGCACTAGGAGAAGGGGACGACAGAGGACAAGATGGTTGGACAGTGTTCTCGAAGCTACGAACATGAGTTTGACCAAACTGCGGGAGGCAGTGCAAGACAGGAGTGCCTGGCGTGCTCTGGTCCATGGGGTCACGAAGAGTCGGACACGACTAAACGACTAAACAACAACAAGGGTAAGGATTAGAATTAGGGTTTGGGTCAGTGTGACTTTATGTTTCCTTGTGGTTTTGATTCAATCTTAATTTTATAAAATCCCTTATTTTAGGACGAAGCTCTGAAAAAGTGCCTTCTGAAGACAACCATTCTAATCACCAAGGCACTTGGGCAGACGAATGGTGAATTGGTCATCTTCCCGCACAAAGCGGAGCTCACCACCTGCATTATTGTGAGTAAAAAAGAAAAAGAGGGGGATCTCCTGGGGGTTTTTTTAGAGCGTTTTTTAATAGGTGTTTAGGTCTAGCTCGGGTGGCGCTGTGGGTTAAACCACAGAGCCTAGGGCTTGCCGATCAGAAGGTCGGCAGTTTGAATCCCCACAATGGGGTGAGCTCCCATTGCTCAGTCCCAGCTCCTGCCAACCTAGCAGTTCGAAAGCACGCCAAAGTGCAAGTAGATAAATAGGTACCACTCCAGTGGGAAGGTAAACGGTGTTTCCGTGCACTGCTCTGGTTCGCCAGAAGCGGCATTGTCATGCTGGCCACATGACCTGGAAGTTGTACGCCAGCTCCCGGCGATGAGCGCCGCAACCCCAGAGTCAGTCATGACTGGACCTAATGGTCAGGGGTCCCTTTACCTTTACCTAGGTCTAGCTCTGGTAAAATATCAGGGTTGCAGGTTCTGAGCATCTGGCCCCAAACCCTTTCTGGGTGGTCACATTCTGCTCCAAACCCTCTTGAAAGGCAGCCCTACATTGTGGCAACCTCAGCAGGATGTCACCAGCATCTAAGTAAAAGAGGCTAGGTTCTCCCAGGAGGAGAGGGCTCTCGATGGCTACCAGCCATGTTTGCTATGAAGCCACAGGCGGGGAGAGGGCTCTTGTGCTCATGGTCTGCTCCCTGCTTTCTCACAGACGTCTGGTTGGCCGCTGTGAGAACAGGATACTGGACTAGATGGGCCATTGGCCTGGTCCAGAAGGCTGGTCTGATGTTCTTATGAGGAAAGATGGATCTGATTCCCAGGTCCAGGAAGCCCACTCTCCTCCCCTAGGAGGGCCCACTTGCCAATTGCAAAGAAGGTGTCAAGTGGGCTGGGCTGGAGAGGGAGCACAATTCAGGGCTTGGTGTGGTGGTGGCGGCAGGGATGGAGCCTCCAGGTCTCTGACATGCTGCTGTGTGCTTCCCCACCACAGGACATCATCAAAGAGGAACCAAAAATGGCAGTCCTCCAGCAGGCCATGGAGACCATTACCCACATGGCGTAAGTACGGGGAGGTAGTTCTAGTCTCCCTACAGCTGGTCACTGCCCCACCTATTCCTGGCATTTCCCTTGCCATACCCTGAAATTGTACCCCTTGGACTGCTGGGTGCTGATCATTTCCTCTCCCCTTCTTTCTCTTTCTTCTTCAGTACATTTAGACCACCGCTGGAGTCCCAGCTCCGCTCACAGCTGGCACAGGAGGGCATAAAGAAGATCTTTCCCCTGCCCTCCTGGAAGGTTATCAAGATGAAAGCTGGGACTCCGAATCAAGGAGCAAAGACCCAGGTGACTGGACCTTCTACTTCTATTTGTAAGCTACAAATAATCCTGCCAGGCTTTAACACTTGACCAGGCTTCCTCAAACCCGGCCCTCCAGATGTTTTTGGCCTACAACTCCCATGATCCCTAGCTAGCAGGACCAGTGGTCAGGGATGATGGGAATTACCAGTTAGTCTCAAAACATCTGGAGGGCTGAGTTTGAGGAAGCCTGCGACTTGACCCATCACAATGATGTAACCAGAGACTTTGGGTGTATATTTTTTATTTTAATCAGGTTTCCATATTTATTGCATTTGGCTAAAATGCATCCACGGATGATTCCTGCATGCCTGCATTTTGAGACTCTCATGCCTCCCTCCTAGGCTGCATTTAATTTTGTTTGTTTGCTTGTTTGTGTATATGCTGCCCATCAGACTGGGTTACTCCAGCCCCTCTGAGCGACTTCCAACAAATTAAAACACAGCAAGACATCCAATATTTAAAACTTCCCTATGCAGGGCTGCCTTCAGATGTCTTCAGAAGGAAGTATAATTATGTATCTCTCTGACATCTGATAGGAGGGTGTTCCACAGGGTGGGCCCCACCACTGATAAGGCCCTTTGCCTGCTTCCCTGTAACCTCCCTTCTTGCAGTGAGGCAGCTGCCACAAGGCCTTCTCAATAAACAACAACAGCAGCCCCCACTGAAGATTTGATTGCTATGGCAATGGAGGTTAGGGCCAAGGATGAGAGTTAGGGCCAAATGGTTTGGGATACCCCAAGGAAGTTGAGCCTAGTGTGGAGTCCCTAGCTGGATCTGCTGAAGCTGGCTGTAATTCTCTTGATTCTGTGTGCCATTTAAAAGGTGTTCCCTCACCTGGTACAGAAATAAAGTCTTGCCACAACAGCCCCCCCTCTTTTCCAAGGACCAGGCATAGGGAACCCGAGGTGCTCCAGAAGCAGAACCATAGAATCGTGACAGGTGGCCATCCAGCCTCTGCTTAAAAACCTCCAAGGAAGGAGGGTGCTGTTGAGCTCACTGGGCCATTGGTCATTCTGAAAAGGGGATGCTGGACTCCAAGGCTCCAGAGCACATGGGATTTCCACGGGGGTCTTCAGCTTTTAATTCCTTTTGCTTCTCTCCTTTCAGGACTTCTATCAGCAGATGGTAAACACTTGCGTAAACATGCTCACCAGCTTGGTGTCGGAGGCCCCGTCTCTGGAGACGCTGCAGGATATATTAGTGGTAAGGGAGCCCCCAAGGGGACGCGGGTGGCGCTGTGGTCTAAACCACTGAGCCTAGGGCTTGCCGATCGGAAGGTCAGCCGAAGTGAAGCACACGCTTAGGAGTTGAGCAGGTGAGCCATGCACGGAGCACGGAGAGGCTCCATTGATTGGCACAATATGCAAAGCTAGGCAGATACATTTCCGACTGTGACCTTTACACATCTTCCACTCATGAGGCCGTGGGATGATGGCATCAAGTTATTTTGGCACCCATTTCCACTGCCTCATTTCCCCCTCGACCACTGTCAACGGGAGACGTCAGGGAAAGCAGAAGGCATGGGAAAGGTCATGGCGTACAGGCCAAGCTAAGGTCGGATCTAGCATATGGCATTCAGACGGTTGCGGCTCGTCTGCGGTTGGGAGTGTGCTCTGCCGCGTGGAGGCCAGGCCCTTCCATCACCTCCCCTGCTGTGAAGTGTGCTTCATGCCTGGCGGCCATTACTACGGTACATCTCCCCCTTCCTTTCTATCCAAGCATCCGGCCGTGCGCTGTGCGTGAAGACGGGCATACTCCAAATTGGAGGAGTTAGCAATGCCAGGGGCCAAAACTGCAAAGGCAGATATGACCAGAAATCGAGATGGGCCATGACGCGGGGACTGGAGCGAACCCTGCAAAGTTGTAAAACTGAGGGAATACATTGCATAAAACAACACCAACAGATAAGGCAGGCAATAATCTTAAGGGCATAGGTGGAACTCCTCCAAATCATGGTCCCTAATCTCCCTCAAGGGGATCCACAGAGCCTAGGGCTTGCCAATCAGAACGTCCGCGGTTCGAATCCCCGTGACGGGGTGAGCTCCCGTTGTTCAGTCCCAGCTCCTGCCCACCTAGCAGTTCAAAAGCACGTCAAATGGGGTGGGTCATTTAAAAAAAAATCGCAAATGTTTCCTCCCTTGATCTTATCTTAGGCGTATGGTATAAACATAGTCAAATTTCAAATTTGGGACAAATCAGTTAATATTTAGACCCTGCTCCTACAGATTGGAATTTTGCCTCACTACGAGCGATAAAAACATAGGAATTAGACTCATTTAATTCTCAGTATGTTAAATTGTGAACTAATAAACATAAATTTTAGGTTTTATGTAGAGCAATAATAGTTGCATACTATTATTTTCTGCACTCTTTATTTATTTAAGATAAAACATGTTGATAATTTACATGGAAAACCAATGGTTTTCAAAAAATTATATGGAGCAATTAAGCAAACAGTGTACTAAACAAGTAAACATAAACAATAAAACGCCACTCATATGATGTGTTATGTCAAAACATCACATTATACTTAATTACTTGGTATAAATTGTACTAAATGCTTACAGTTTGTGTAATTAATAAAATTATGCCTTATGCAATATATACATTGTACATGTACAACATATTATATCATGCTAAAACTATGCTTTTATGCATTACACTAAACGGCTATTTTGGTGCAAAGTCCTTCTTTGTCTCTTGTTTTGGGAATTTAGAGCGGTTGTTCATTGTTGTTTTGATGGTAGCATCACGTCTTTTCTCTCGAATAACTATCCTAGATGCTCTAGTAACCTCCTTCACTCCACGTTCAGCCTTCCATGTGATGATGATGATTTCTCTCCCGCAGCACACAAATGCCTGGATAGATTCCCCAAAGCTTTACGAGCGGGAAAGAGCTGTGAAGACCACTGGCTTTCTCATGAAATATGTTTCCCAGCATTTAGAGTTTGATGTGAGTGACCAAGGCTTCATGCTGCCATTTCAGATTTATTTATTTATAATGTATTACATTTCTATACTGTGGTACCTCCGGTTAAGAATTTAATTCATTCTGGAGGTCTGTTCTTCACCTGAAACTGTTCTAAACCTGAGGTACCACTTTAGCTAATGGGGCCTCCCGCTGCCACCGCGCCTCCACCGCGCAATTTCTGTTCCCATCCTGAAGCAAAGTTCTTAACCCGAGGACTCACCATGAACTCACCTCCCTCATTCTCTTATAATGGCATCAAGGCCTACCTGAGAGGTTCCAGAACTGAAAAAAAGCCCTTGCCACCTTTGCCGACTGAAAGCATGCCAGACGGTCAGTTCCCCAACACAGGAGCCAGATGTATGGAGGAACGTGACTCATAGAAGTAGAAGGCCCAGGGATCGCTCGGAGTGTTGAGAACGACACAATCAATTTGAAGTGCTCTCCCTTAACATGGAAGACGAAGAACAGACTCCATTTGAAGATCTCTCCCTCGTCACAGTTGATCAGAAATATGAAGACAAGCAGTAAAGTCAGTCCTCTGGGAATATGCAGGTAACCTTGGAAGGGACAGCACATGGAAGAATCCTAACCAAGCCTATGAAGAGGCGTCTAGTGGTGATAGGGGATTCCCTACTGAGGGGTACAGATGTCTCGAGAGGTGTGCTGTCTCCCCGGGGCCAAGATCAAAGATGTAACAGAACGGCTGCAAGGAATCATAAAACCCACTGACAAATACCCCTTCCTTTTGTTCCATGTGGGAACCAATGACACTCCAAGCCATAGCCTCCAGAAGATCAAAAGTGATTATGAGGCTCTGGGCAGGAAGTTGAAGCAATTAAATGCACAAATTGTCATCTCATCTGTCCTCCCAGTTGAACGACATGGCCCAGGGAGAGAGGGAAAAATAGGGGAAGTGAACAACTGGCTTCGCAAATGGTGCAAACAGGAACGGTTTGGATTCTTAGATCACAGTCTGCAGTTTCTTGAAGATGGGCTTCTGGCAAGTGATGGGCTGCACCTCACAAGGGTTGGAAGGAATGTTTTTGCCATGAAACTCAAAAACCTCATCAGGAGGGCTTTAAACTGACATATGGGGGAGGGAGACAGTGGTCCTGAAGGTAAGAGTCTATCAAGTTCTGAAGATGATCATCCAAATGTCAAGGACCAAATGGAGCAAAAAGCACGCAGACCTAGTGGGGGGAGAAAAATATCCTTAAATAAGAGACATGGGGGAATAATCAATGGTCTTCAATGTCTGTATACTAATGCACAGAGCATGGGAAATAAACAAGATGAACTTCAGCTCTTGGTACAGCAAACTAAATACGACATAATAGGCATCACTGAAACCTGGTGGGATGAGTCTCATGATTGGAATGTAGAAATAGAGGGATACAATCTATTTCAGAGAAATAGACCAAACAGGAAAGGAGGAGGAGTAGCGTTATATGTCAGGGATGTGTATACCTGTGAAGAGATCCAGGATTTAAAACTTCAAAGCCAAGTTGAGAGTATCTGGGTCAAAATTAAGGGAGAGAAAAATAACTGATCTCATTGTGGGAGTTTACTATAGATCCCCAAGCCAAACTGAGGACACAGATGATGCCTTCCTGGAACTGATGGCCAAGCATTCAAAAGGAAGTGAGATAGTAGTAATGGGGGATTTCAACTATCCTGATAATTGTTGGATGTCAAACTCAGCCAAGAGCATAAGGTCGAACAGATTTCTCCCTGGCCTTGCAGACAACTTCATTGTCCAGAAAGTAGGAGAAGCAACAAGAGGATCGGCCATTTTAGATCTGATCCTAACCAATAGTGATGACCTGGTTAGTGGGGTAGAAGTGGCAGGATCAATAGGTGGGAGTGATCATGCTCTTCTGGAGTTTATTATTCAGCAGAAAGGAACAACCAAGCATACTAAGACTCAAATCCTAGACTTTAAGAAAGCCGACTTCAGAAAACTTAGGGAAACGCTGGGCGAGATCCCATGGACAGAAATACTAAAAGGGAAGGGAGTTCATGATGGTTGGGAGTTTGTTAAAAGGGAGATATTAAAAGCACAACTTCAGGCAATACCAATGAGACGGAAACATGGACGGTGCCTAAAGAAGCCAGGCTGGCTATCAAAAGAACTTTTAACTGAGTTAAGATTTAAAAGGGATATGTACAAAAAATGGAAAAAGGGGTAAACCACCATAGAGGAATTCAAACAAATAGCCAGCACGTGTAGAGACAAAGTCAGAAAAGCTAAAGCACAGAATGAACTCAGGCTTGCTAGAGAGGTTAAAAGCAACGAAAGGGGCTTTTATGGGTATGTCCATAGCAAAAGGAAGAACAAGGAAACAGTGGGGTCACTTAGAGGAGAAGATGGTGAAATGCAAACAGGGGACAGAGAAAGGGCAGAACTCCTCAATGCCTTCTTTGCCTCAGTCTTCTCCAAAAAAGAAAACAATGCCCGACCTGAAAAATATGGAGCAGATGATTCAGCAGGGGAAACACAGCCCCAAACAAGTAAGGAGGTAGTACAAGAATACTTGGCTAGTTTAGATGTATTCAAGTCTCCAGGGCCAGATGAACTACACCCAAGAGTATTAAAAGAACTGGCAGAGGTGATTTCAGAACCACTGGCAATAATCTTTGAAAATTCCTGGAGAACAGGCGAGGTTCCAGCAGACTGGAGGAGGGCAAATGTTGTCCCTATTTTCAAAAAGGGGGAATCATAGAATCATAGATCAGGGTCAGAAATCACATAGGTCAGAAATCACCTGGAATACTGTGTCCAGTTCTGGGCACCACAGTTCAAGAAGGGTACTGACAAGCTGGAACATGTCCAGAGGAGGGCAACCAAAATGGTCAAAGGCCCGGAAACTATGCCTTATGAGGAACGGCTTAGGGAGCTGGGTATGTTTAGCCTGGAGAAGAGAAGGTTAAGGGGTGATATGATAGCCATGTTCAAATATATAAAAGGATGTCATATAAAGGAGGGAGAAAGGTTGTTTTCTGCTGCTCCAGAGAAGTGGACACGGGGCAATGGATTCAAACTACAAGAAAGAAGATTCCACCTAAACATTAGGAAGAACTTCCTGACAGTAAGAGCTGTTCGGCAGTGGAACTTGCTGCCAAGGAGTGTGGTGGAGTCTCCTTGTTTGGAGGTCTTTAAGTGGAGGCTTGACAGCCATCTGTCAATAATGCTTTGATGGTGTTTCCTGCTTGGCAGGGGGTTGGACTGGATGGCCCTCGGGGTCTCTTCCAACTCTAGGCTTCTATGCTTCTTGCTGGGCTCTGTGGGACGAGGGCTGACTGTGCATCTCTCTCTCTGTCTCTCCACCTCCTAGATATTCCAGGATTTCCCCCTTCTGGGGCAGTTGGTGGCACTTTTATCCCTGCACCTGGCAGACAGCGGGAAGGAGGTTGGGCAGCAATCCGCGGAGGCCTTGTACCACCTCCATTACATACTGATCGCCAAAATGGGTGAGTGGGATGCTGGGAAAGGGGGTGTTTCTTGCAAGCCACAGGGTGGGAGATCTGTAGCCCGACAGAGGCTGCTCCAACTCCCAGCATCCCTGAGTGTTGCCCATGCTGGCTGCCGCTGGGGTTGATGGGAGTTCAGGAGGGCCAGAATTCGTGCCAGCACTGGCCTAATGCAAACACCCCATTGGCCAGAGACGAGAGGGCAGTTTGAGGGGAGGGATTCACTGCTTAGGAAGATAAGAAAAGCCTTCTGGACCAGACCAGTGGCCCAGCCCAGCCCAGCATCCTGTTCCCACAGGGGATGGCCAGATGTCTGTGGGAAAGCAGAATTTGAACTCCAGAGCTCTTTCCCCTTCTGGGGTTTCCAGCAACTGGCCTTCAGAAGCATTGCTGCCTCTGACCGTGGAGGCGAGCAGAGCCAGCATGGCTCATAGCCCTGGGCATAGCTGCCAAGTTTTCCCTTTTCTCGCGAGGAAGCCTATTCAGCATAAGGGAAAATCCCTTTAAAAAAGGGATAACTTGGCAGCTATGGCCCTGGGTAGCCTTCTCTCCCATGAATTTGCCTCATCTTCTTGGAAAGCCATCTTGGTCCATGGCCTTCAATGCCTCCTGTGGCAAGGAGTTCCAAAGTTTAGCTGTGCGCTGCAAGAAGAAGGACCATCCTGAAACTTCAGTTTCAGTTCTCGTGTTAGGAGGGAGAGAGAAAAAGCTTTCTCTCTCTCCACTTTCCCCTTGCCATACATTGCATCTCCTCTTCCTCGCCCTTTTTTAAAATGGAACCCCCCCCCCAAATGCTGCAACCGTAGAGCTCCATAGCCACCCCAGTCCTTTTGGTTGTCCCCTTCCGAACCTTTCCCCGTTCTGAATTATATTTTTTGAGGTAAAATTGATAATCTTTTTCTTGGCTACAGTGGGAAAGCTGGAGGTATTGTGCAGGGAGCCCTAATGCTGTGTTCTTTTGCATGCATATCCCCAACCCTGACCCCGTTTAGCTAAAAAGGTGGAGATGAGGCAAAAGAACCGGAAAGGCAATGCGGTGAAATGGTATAGAGAAGACTTCTTCATCCTTGGGCCCTCAGTCTTCTACAATGACATCTCCAAAGTGGCCAAGGTAGGTGTGGCTTTGGGGACTGTTTCTTGCTAAGTCCGCAGCCAGCTCTCGGTTAGCAGAGGTTGGTCCATTCAGGCCAATGGGGCCCTGCCCCACCAACCTCCTCAGGCAGCCCCCACCACCTAGGGCAGGCTTCCCCCATCCCTGACCACTGGTCCTGCTAGCTAGGGATCATGGGAGTTGTAGCAGTGTCATAAGCAACTTTAGATGGGGATTGAAAATAGCAAGGCGTCACCCGAGTCTTAGTTTTGTTTGTTGTAAAATCTTCCAATTCCTTAAATAAACACAGAAATAGAATCCGAATTGGAGAGTTGGAAGGGACCCCGAGGGTCATCTAGTTCAACCCTCCGCAAGGCAGAGTGGAGATGTCTTTCACTTTGTTTGGGCTACTGAAAAGTGGTCAGATGTGGAGCAGAAGAAAACTCCCTCTTCTTTCTTCTTTGTGCCAGGCCTTTGGGGAGCACCTCACGCCGAGCCAGGTTAATGAAGTTGTGCTGACGGCAATTGACAACTTGGCCGTAGAAGACCGAGCCATCTCGCAGGCCGCGGGAGTCCTGCTGAGTTCCTTCCTTGAGGAATGCGGGATGGACATGGAAGATGTAAGGCTCCAAATGGAGGCGGGGGGAGCAGGATGTAGAATTTGCTTGTTTCTAGGGATGTAAGAAGGCATCTGTCACGGTGGCCGGAGTGGGCTACTTCAGAGTAACGACTCTACACAGCTCTGCATTTTATCTTTTATTGGTGCTGAGTATTTACAGTGCTAATGGCAGTGCTATTTACAAAGACACATCTGCTCAGCTTGAATCAGAACCTCCAAGTGGCTTTTGGCGCGTCTTGCGCCAGCATAACAACTTGGGGAGACCCATCCTCTTCCCCCGACGCTTTCTGCGCAATTCCGGAGTTGGGGGGACGGGTCTGCCCCCCTTCCTTCCCCCTTCCTGTCCCACCTGGGACGATGGCTCTTCTACCCTGCCAGAGCCTTGGACACCACTTCCTGTTTCCCCACTTGAGCTGGAGCTTTCCCTCTTTTCAGCCTCGCTCAGGGCTGGGCTGGAACTCAGGAGGGGAGGGGCTTCGCGATACCCCTTGTCCCTCACAGCATCGGTTTGCCTCTGTTTCCATTCTGCTGCAGTTCGGCTTCCAAAAACCAACCACCATGTTTTTTTATCTCGCTGTCTGCTATGACAGTACAGTGGTACCTCGGTTTAAGTACACAATTGGTTCTGGAAGTCTGTACTTAACCTGAAGCAAACTTTCCCATGGAAAGTGATGGAAAGTGGATTAATCCGTTCCAGATGGGTCCGCCGAGTACTTAAACTGAAATACTCAAACCGAAGCATACTTAAACCGAGGTATGACTGTATTTTAATTTGTCAATGCAAAGGAAACACAATGTGAGCAACACAGAGGTTCATGGACCGTGCTATTGCAAGGTGCAGCTTCCTAACTTAACAGGAGAGATGAGTTAAGCCGGCTCTTTGATCTGTTTTATATTTCTTCTCTGATTCTCTTTTGTAAGCTATTTTGAAAATCTAAATACATGTTTTCAAACAAACAAATAAACAAATAGTCATTTCTTTCTCATCCTGGTATTAAAAAAAATAAAAATAAAAATTTCCACAATTTCACATAAAATTCCAATACATAATAAATTTTCCTTTCTTTTTCCTACTTTCCATCCCATTTTCCATGCTGTTTCTTTATTCTATCACATTGCTGCACCCTTACTTCCCTCTTTTGTATCATAGCAAAAATACAATAATCTCTCATTATTTCCATTGCTCAGTTCAAATCCTGCTTGCGGATTTGTGATATTATAATATTTCTTCAAATAGTTCTCAGAAGACTTCCATTAAACATCAAACAGTCGTGGTGAAGTTCTCTTATTTTAGTTCCCAGCTTTGCTTATCCATTCTTTTGAACTTCTTCATCTTTCCATTTCTGTGCATAGAGAATCCTAGCTGCTGTAGTTAAAGACACAAATAACTTAACCGTCTTTGGGGGAAATTCTGTCCCTAGAACCCCCAAATCTTCACTTTTGTGTTGTTTCTTTTTCTTTGGGGAGGGGGTATAAACACTCTGAACATCTTTTTTATCATTTCCCCCAAATCCCTCGTTTTCTTTCAGGTCCACCACACTTTCTTATCCCGGTCTTCTTCTTTTATCTTCTTCCAGCTGCCCATGGTTGTCAAGGAGATTTACAACCATCTCCTGAGGATCCCAGACTCCCGGGCAAAAGAAGAGGCTCTCATGGCAGTCGTCAACCTCGCCACGAAGCGTCTGAACCCAGTGGTCGACAGCCTCTTGGACTGCTCGATGGACTGTGATGAGTAAGGATCTCTAAGAGATGACTGTGTTGCGGGGGATAGATCCATTTTGCCTGCAAATCTCAGGACGTCTCAGATGCCCTGCATAACCTCGATCCGCCAAGCCAGGCCACAGCCCATCAGCCACGGGTGGGGATTTCCCAACTCTGTGGCATCTCCCAGGTTTTTGAAGTAGAGTTGGCAACTTTCTGCCCTCGGGAAGCTGCTTCCTCTGTGGGAAAAGCAGTACCCACTGTGGCTCAAACCTCTGTTCAAGATTCAGATGGAAGCCATGCCAGGTTTTCCACACTCACACCCACCCACCCACCCACACACACACACTCACACACCCCTTCTGGACAGTTGCGAGGGACAGGGAACAAATTCAGTTTGGGTCACTTTGAAGTGAGAGCTTACATCATTTGCCGTTTCCAAAATGAGAACTGTCCTATTTCAAAATTCACACTATTCTGAATTTTTCAATGCAGTTCTCCAGTCAAGTAACACACACACAAAACACACACACACACACACAAAACACAACACACAAATGCATGAACTGGTGGTGGAAATAACATATAGGAAGACATAAAATTAGGGGAGATTGCTTTGCAAAAGGTATATATGCCAATGTGCAAAGTTTTCGTGATGTGGAAATGGGGAGGGCTAAATTTAAGGGGTTTCTTCATTTATATTTATTTATATTGAATCTCGTACGTGCAAAAAATTGTGCTCCGAGTTGAGTTGTCATTTCTTTCTTTGGTAATGTATGTGCAATGTAGAGAAAACAGAAAAGGCCTGACTTTTTTTAAGAAACGGGGGGAAATAAAAATTCTCTTTTGAAAAATTGCAGACAAGCTGCAGCCATCTGGAAGGCCTTGGCGGCCAATGCGTATTGCCGCCCCAAGCTGCTGAGACCCCTCCTTCAAAGGCTACAAAATGAAGACCCCAATGCAGAGGTCACTTACAGGCGACGCAGCACTTCTGTCATGCCAATGGTGGTACGAAGCCCCTCCGTTTCTCTCTCCTGGGTTGTTCTTGAATGGGAGCTGGATGGGGCTGGGGGCTTCTTGCAGGGGGGGGGGGTGTTCTGCTTAGCAGCATCTTAGTGGTCCATCGCTGTGGGGCAGGAAAGGCTCATCTGGTAGCAGGGGGGGGGACACCTGCTGATTTCTAAGAGCAGGCCGGGATATTTTGGGGTGTCCGTAGTCCTTCCTAAGACCCATCGAAATATAAGAATGGAGAAATAAGAAATATAAAGAATTGGCAGCAGAAAAGAGAAAGCAAGGGGGCCTGGGGGGGGGGTCTTCTGGAGCACAGCCCTGGCTCAGTGGCAGCGCACCTGCTTTGTATGAGAAGGGCCCCAGCATCTCCACGGTTGGGTGTCCCTCGCCTGAAACCCTGGACAGCCACTGCTAGTCAGCGTAGACAATACGGAGAGAGATGGAGCAGGGGTCTGGGAGATCTTGGCCTGAACGCTGTTCTCCTGTCCTTTTCCCTCCAGGCTACCAACGTTTTGTGCTGGCTGCTGTCGCTACCTGAGGCTGGAGCTATAGTGGAGGACAAGTTCGGCCACCTCCTGCTTGCCCTGGCCACCCAGCTATACTTCTTGCTTGGGGCGAGCAGAAGAAGTATAGCTGGCCCCCGCCTCGACCCGCTGGCGTAAGGGACCTGCTAATACATTTGGGGTGGCCCTCCCTCCCTTCTCTCTCTGGGCGCTTGCAAGCCTGACCCGTGGCCGTCATGGCTCAGCCCTCACCAAAGAGATAGGCTTCATTTGGAGATGGAGGCCCTGCTTCCCCAAGCCCTGTGCTCTTCAGTCCTTTTGGAGCACAACTCCCACCAGCCCCAGCCAGCGCAACTGGGCTGAAGATGCGAGTTGTTGTAGTCCAAAACATCGGAAGGACACTAGGATGGGAAGGGATGTTGGAGACTCTCCCGCCCGCACGATGGATGGGCTGATTGGGGTGCCATGGAACCTGAAGTCTCCATCACGTGCTGGAAAGATGTGGGAGGGAGGCTGGGGGAGCTGGGGGTTGTGGCTGGATCCATCAGGCCAAGCAGCTCAAGACTGCAAGCTGCCAAGGACCTCCAACTCCCCAGGTGAAGCTACCCATCATCGGAGGCCCCTCTTCATGTGCCTCCTCCACGAGAAGTCCGGCGGGTGGGGCCTTTTCTGTGGTGGCTCCCCATGAGTGGGACGCTCTTCCCCAGGGAGGCTTGCCTGGTGCCTTCCTTAGATACCTTTAGATGCCAGGCAAAAAGGTTCCTCTTCAGTCCGGCCATGGGCGGATTAACACCCGACGCCCTTTCCATTGCTCGGCTTTGTTCCGGCTTCTATGATTTCTTTGGTGCTTTTTATCTTGTGTTTGCCCCGAGATCTACGGGTGACGGCAGGATACAGTTTTTTTAATGGATAAATGAATAAATAGAATCTTCTTCATTCTTTCCCTTGATTCAGGACCACTGTGCAGGCCCTGCAAGACCTCATCCGCACTGGTGGCTACGCCAAAGAATACAGCACATTGCGGGAGGAAAGGTGCTGGGAGATGCTGGCAAGTCCAGGAGGCTTTTTCCAAGGCATTCGTCTTCTGATAAGGTAAGTTGGTGAAAAGGGCTGGCAGGGGAGGCCTGCTTTCTGGGAAATGGGGATCAACTTACTCTTGATTTCATGAAATGTGTATGCTGTTTGATTGTAATAAAACAAACAAACTTCCAAGAGATTAAAAGAGCCATGAGAAAAACTAACCAGATGAACATTTGCACCAGCTTTCGAATCATCTGGGTAGGCTGGTCTCAACAAGAATGTTCATACAGGGAAGGTGTCTGTTTGCTCTCCAAAGTTGAGGTGCTGACACACTCCATGTTCTTACAAACGCAGAGCAGGCATTCTGTGGTGCCTGAAATAGTGCCACTTCCGCCAATCGAAGAGGTCGAGTGGTAATATTATGACCATTCCATGGATTCTCCAGGAGGCATTTCAATGTCAGCCTGTAGATCAGCTGAAACAAATGGCCAAGGCAGGAATAGGCTGCGTCCTGAAAAGACATCTCTCAAGCGTCACAGGCCGGGCGGGGTCAAGAGGGAATCCCCCCCCCCTTTACCACTCTCCTCTACATCCGTTTGCATTCACCAGTGTTTCCTAAGTCGAACAGGGCAGACCAGATCCTGCCTGCAGGGGGGTTGGAATGAAATCCGGAAGAGCAAATCTGGATTCTGGGGTTGGCTCGAAAGAAACACTCTTGTTTTGCACCCTTTAGATCTGGGCTGTTTCCTGCCGGCTCAGAGTTAGGCAGGAGCCTGGACCTTCCCCTTCCCCTTCCCCCTGTCTTCAGCAAACTCTGCTGGTTTGGAGATTGATTTGCAGGATACTGCCCTGCACTCTCAAGCATCCCTGCCTTGACAGATCTAGCTACCGTAGATAGAACTTGGGTGAAATTGGAGAGGAGCAGAGGGTGGGCGGGGTGCAAGTAAGGAAGTATTATTATTATTATTATTATTATTATTATTATTATTATTATTATTATTATGCCAGCTTCAGGCTTCTGCATCCTCTGATTTTGATGTTTCAGGACCTTGTTCACATGCTCCAAAGTGCACCTCAGAACGACTTTCAAACAGGCCAACGACTACTTGCACCGCCTGGACGCTAAAGAGAGGGCAGTTGGGATGGCCTTCTTCTCCGAGGTGAGAGTCGGAAACGGGGAAGGAAGGCCTGCAGGCGCTCCTGCTTTGAACCTCTGTGTGGCACACAGGGCTGGGCTTGGGCGGCTGCAGCCTCTTCTCCTCCCATGGGCGTACCCAGCGAGGGGCAGGGGGGAGCTGCCCCCCCAGAAGCAAAAAACAATTACCGTATTTTACGGACCGTAACCCGCACTTTTCCCCTCCAAAAACTGAAGGGGAAAAGTCGCTGCGGGTTATGGAAATCGGGCTGTTTTCGCCCCCTCTGAGGCTGCAGCCAACGACAGGGGGGAAGGGGGGAGGGGGGAGGAGCAGCCTGAGCTGGGGGGGGGGGCGGACAGGAGCTCCTTCCTTCCTTCCCCCCTCTTTCTTTCTTCCTTTTCTCTCTCTCTCTCACCCCTTCCTTCCTTCCTTCCGTCTCTTCCTTCCTTCCGTCTCTTCCCTCCCTCTCTCTCTCTTCCCCTCTCTTGCCCCCCCCCCTAGTTTTGATCCTGGGTATTACCTTCCTCCTTCTCTCTTGGCTAAGTATTGGCTTGGTAGCTGTTGTGAGAGTAGCCCAGTGGGGGTGTGGGGGTGTTTGTGTGTTCATTTTTATTATCGCTCTGCAATTCTTTGCCCTATCTCCGCAGAGTATTGTGTGCTGGCTGCTTGCTTTCGTTGGAGCACATGGCCGGTCACTGTCTCCTCCACTGCCTCTTTTCTTTACTTGAGTCTGGGGGATTCCCTGCCTGGGGGGATTCCTTGCCAGCAGTTGCCCTGTCCTCTGGGGGGGGGGGAGTGTTGGAGCTATGGAGGGGAACGCTAGTATTTCAGCCTCCTTTATTTTTGGATTCCTACAACTTTTAAGCAACTGTGCACATATTCAGAACTGGCAATTCCTTGGGAGGGGGTCTCCCCACATTGTTAATTTTTAAGTTGCTCTTGGAGTTTAAGTTGATTTTGGTTTTTTCCTAACCTTGAAGCATCTTTTTTTCTCCCCTTTAGCTATACTTTTTACCGTTTAATTTTTTTCTTCCCACATTTTTTGTTACCATTACAGTATTATTCTTACTTTTACTTTTTAACTTCATTAAAAGAGAAAAACCCTTTCCCCCTCCCCCAATATCAACCCTTCTACATCACTATTATCACCCCATCTCCCACTTGTAAGACATAGACTCCCCCCTTCATTTTATACACCTTTACTCATCTCCTCCTTATCATCCTCACCTACCCCACTTCTCACCCCCCACTCCCACTTGTCTCACTGTTGTTTGACTGCTGGTTGGCCTGCCTTTGAATTGAAACCTGCTTGTCTGACTCTTTTTGAGAGGGGAGCCTTTTCTTAAAAAAAATTAATAATAATTAAAATACTGGGTGGAACAAAGCCGGGAAGCTGTTAAAGATCTGGGAGACTGAAGCAGGAGACCGAGGTGGGTGCAAAACGAAACGCAAGGGGAAGAGGGGGTCAACCCCAATGCCTCTTCAACCTCCTCTCCAGGAGTGGGAGTGAGGGGAGAGGTGGGCTGAAGAGGACCACCAGGAGGCACAGCCCCAACCCCTTGGAGGAAGGCCTGAGCCCAGAGTCCCACTGGGAAAGACCTCTGGGTTTCGCCTTATTTGTCCCCCTTTTAACATATTTTTTAAATAAAAAAAAAGTTAAAGAATTAGTTTTTGGTTTATTAAAGACAGTTATATATATATTACAATGAGACATTTTTGTTATTTGAACTATAAATATCGTGAAGTTATGGTGTTTTCCTCCAAGTGACACACCACCCGAGTTATGCTCAGTTTTTGGGCGCATTTTGACACACCAAGCTCACTGATCTACCGGTATATTATCTTCCCCCTGGTGAAGCAAAGATCTACCTCCCCAGCCCTCTTCTTCCTATCTTGCTTTTCTGCTGCGTTGGTGGCTGTGCTTTAATTTTTGTTTCCCCTCCCGTTTTTCCTCACCGTATGTATATATAATAACATTTGGGTTTCCTTCGCCTTTTCCGTGCTGAAATGTCACAGCCTGAACGACCATGGCTTGCACCCCCCCCCCAGTGCTGCCCAAGGGAGGAGGCCAGAAGCAGTGGCCACGGAGAGGCCATGGAGGGGCAGCCGCCACTGTCCTTGGGGACAAGCTCTGGCTCATCCTCCTCATCCTCCTCCCCAAGCTCGGTGGCAGCAGCTCTGGCAGGGGACAGAGGGCCATTCCGGGATCAAAGCAGAAGCCGGTTGGCTTTCGTACCTCCGGGGCTGTCCCTGGGAAATCAGGACACTTGGAGGGTCTGGGGTAGTGAACTTGGCTTTTCGCGACACTTTCTTTGGCCTTGCACACCATCAAGTGTTTTCTTTCTTTCTCAGCTCCTTTTTCACCCAGAGATCGGCCGCCTGTTCAGTCTCCAATACATTATGGACACCTTGATTGAGTGGATGGTGGCCCCCAGCCCCCTCATGCAGATGGGCAGCATGAGGGGGCTGGGCTACATCCTGGAGGACCCCCTGGCGGTGAGAGATTATTATTATTATTATTATTATTATTATTATTATTATTATTATTACAATATTATTTATACCCCGCCCTCCCTGGCCAGAGCTGGGCTCAGGGCAGCTAACACCAAATAGAAATTACAGTAAAATGTAGTAGAAGAAAACAACAACAAACCAACAGTTACTTAAAATACAGCTTAAAAGGCAGGCTCAGGATTAGCCCATAAATCAAGACCATACAGGGAGGAAACATCAGATACCCACCCGAGCCAGCTATCCATGCTAGTCCTACATGGGCCATATTGAATTACAGTAGAAATTGGAGTTCTTGGTAAGTTCAAAAGTAAACAAAAAATTACAAGAACTCGGGCCAGAAAGGATAATTTCAAAAATTCTTCACAAAGTTTTATTCAGGATACCTTCCAGTGAACATCAACATCAGGACAAGGCCCTGTTTCGATGATTCTTCATCAGCTGGAATGTAAAAGTTAACATAAATCTTGTAATGAGAAATTATTCAACTCTTTAGATATAAGGTTTTAACAAATAAAAAGGACAGAGACTGTATTCAAATAACATTACTGATATATCTGTGAGTGATCAACATAACTTCAACCTTATAGTCTGCTTTCTAAATCAAGATTTAAACTGCTTGTAACGTACAAAAGGCTTGTCTAAACTTAAATAAGAAATCCTCTTACAAAATATAATAGTCCTTGTTACAGGAATACTTGTAGTTTTCTACAAACAGAGTTATAATACTTGTAAAAAACAAAGGTAGCTTACCGAGGTTTCTCAGGTCTAAGTGTACCAAGTATGTTTGCTTTGCTAACTCAAATTGTTTTGAAATAGTCCTACATGGGCCAGCAAAAAAGCCAAGGGGAAATGTATATACCAAATCCCACATAAGGGGTCAGAGTGAGTCCAAGCCAAAGGCCAGGGGGAACAGCTCCATCTTGCAGGCCCTGCAGAAAGATGTCCAATCCCGCAGGGCCCTGGTCTCTCGTGACAGAGCGTTCCACCAAGTCGGGGCCAGTGCTGAAAAGGCCCTGGTCCTCCTTGAGGCTCGGGACCCCCAAAGGGTTGTTCTTTATGGACCTTAAGGTCCTCCGTGGGGCATACCAGGGGAGGCGGTCCCATAGGTACATTAATGCGTTAAGAAGCTGGAGTTTAACAAAAGACTAATCTGGAACCTGGGTTGCCTTTCTGCCTTTCCCGTCCCCAGTTGTCTAGGTACACCAAGAAGCTGCCGGGGGTCCTCCGGGAGCTGCGGGAGCTGCTGCGCTTCACGAAGCCAGAAATTCGGGAGGCAGCGGCCCTTTTAACTGGTAATTGAAAACAATGTTGTTGTTGTTGTTTACCCGCCCCATGCTCCAAAGTCCCAGGGTGGGCTACCACTTTTAAATACAGGCAGTGACTGGTTTCTTGCGATTGGTGCACCCAGCGCAGTGGAGGTGACCCAGAAACGTCACCAAAACATCATTAAGATGTCACTGAAAGGGCAGAGCAAGGGTCAAATGGAGGTGGGGTACGGCAGGGCGGAACAAGGGTGGGGTGGAATGCTTTAGGCAAAACGAGGATTGCCTGTATTAAAACAGAGGTGCGCCCCTGAAGCTTTTTGTGCCCGGGGCAATCCCCCCAGTAGCCCCCACTACACCACACCATTTGCCCTGCAAGAAATCCTGGAGAGCCCCTGTTAGGCAGTGTAGACGGTCCTGAGCTGGATAGAGCAATGCTTTGACCCAGCACTAGTCAGCTTCCTAAGTTCCTACCATTAAACCAGCAAATGGTTAAAGTGATCCGGAAGTTGTTAGCCCCCCCCCCCCTAATAGAGTACCAACAGCCTCTCGGCCTCCGGTCTGATGAATGTTTTTAAGCTGGACAAAGTATCAAACGCAGGAACTGATCATTTTCTATTGCTCTGTCTAGGGTTCAATGCACAATATTTGAAACCTGACGTGGTGAGCAGCAAAGAAATTGATGCCATTTATCGGGGTGAGTAAGGATCAAAGCATTTTTCCAAAAGCAGTTTTTTTCTGCTGCTTCTTCAGACATAGACTTACCATGCTAAATGTTGTTCAGTCCCAAAAACAACAGCAGATTTTAATTCCTTACACCCAGAAACATATTTTAAAGACCTTTCACTGGAGCCCAGCTCCCTTCCCAGGCTGCTTTTCTTTGCCATTGCAACCCCGCTGTTTTGCAATTCTCCTGTCCTGTACATCAGCCCCCTCCTGGTGTTGTTGGACTACAACTCCCATCAGCCAATGGTAAGGGGTTTCCCCCCCAAAAAATTCTCCTCATTTCCACATCAATGTAGCCCCTAGAAACAAAAAACGGCCAGTCCTGTCTTCTCTAGCTTAATCCTAGAAACCTCTTCCACGTCAACAATCCTGAGCTCCGCAAGCGAATGGGCCTAACTCTGTTCCTGGCAGCTCCTTCTGTCCTTGCTCCTGACAACACATATCCCTGTCCCTCCTTTGAATTTATCTCTTTAAAGATCTCTACACTCTGTGATTTATAACCCTGTTCTGGCGTGGAGAGAGGATTGGAGGAGAGGCTGGCAATGGCTCCTGGCCACAATGGCTCGGCTTCTGAGCACCAGTTGCGGGAAACCACAGGAGGGAACCGGGCTCTGGTGCTTGGGTCCCACTTCTGGGTTTCCGGTTGGCGCATCTGGTTGTCCATTCTGAGAACAGGACGCAGGACATTGGCCTGATCCAGGAGGACTCTGCTGTGGTTCTCATGTTCCTTCTTCTGTTGCAGCTCTCCTGGACCTTCAGGGAGACTTGGACGTGGCTGTGTCCACTGCTGCGGTGGCTGCCAGCGAGGAACTGCTTAGACACTGCGGCAGTAGGGTGTGTCATTTAAGGACGAATTTATTTATTTTTGTGAATTTGCTCAATGAGGGGTTCTAAAAATATGTTATTGCACATGAGGAATCCAAATATGCAATTATTTTTATGATTGGTTGATGATTAGCTTGGTAAATTGAGATCTGTTTGAAAAACACTTTTAAAAAAGCCAAAAACTCGCATTTTGAAGCAAAGTTAAAGTTTTTAATCATTTTATACAAGACGAAAATATAAATAAATTTTGTTTCCAGCTATCATTACTTTATCTTAGAACGTCCTATTATAGTAAAAAAAAGAAAAAAAAATTATGGCAACCTACACGCCATCTCACAAAACCATTTTTGAAACTCCCCTTAGTTTTCAACGTTGGAGGGTGGTGGAATGCTGCTCTTTGAGAAAGGTGCACAGTTGGTTGCAATGTTTTGATGCGAAGGCAGGATTGCTTTGCTTTTGCGTTTGTGTTCTTTCTTTCTTCTTAAAAATAATTTCATGGGTGTTCTATTCTTACTTCATAGCCAAGACTGTTTTACATCAAACAAGCTTGCATGTAAAGAGAAATGAAGATACAGTACTAGATTTTCCCTGTTTAGGGAAGTTTTTAATGTGTGACATTTTAATGTATTTTAATCTTTGTTGGAAGCCGCCCAGAGTGGCTGGGGAGACCCAGCCAGATGGGCGGGGTATACAAATAATACATTGATGTTGTTGTTGCTGTTGTTGGCATAAAGCTGACAACCTGAATTGATATCCAAGCCGTGGGTGGTGGGTGGTCATTTCAGTCTCCTTTCTTTCCTCCCTAGACCAAGTGAAAACATCTTGAGGAGAGTCAACCACTGGGAAGACTAGGACCTTACTAAGAAAAAAAGTATCTGAAGGAGTCGATCACTGTATGATAAAGTTGGACAACGACCCCCAAGGATCTCTCACTCAGCCACCGAATTGTCCAGAAGCTGTTCTTCAGGAGTGCCCAAACTCCTTCGCAGCCTGTTTTCACACATTCTGCCCGACACCAGCTCTGCAATGGGCTTGCCTTTGTGACTTGCTAAATTGTTTAGATCAGGTACTGAAAATTCTTTTTACATATTTTTTTTTAACAGTTCAAAAGCGGTACAGTAGGGTGAAACATCGACATTCACCTTTCACACAGGTACAGCAGCCTTGACCAAAAGAGGAGCCATTTTGGTAGCTCATTCTTTCCCCAGCAGATGACATTTAGTGACTCCTGACTAATGCCTCCGGTTTTCCATTAGGTCCCATCCTTTAATTCCAACGGCCAATTGCCCTAGCCTAGAAGAACATTTGACTTTTCTGCTTTCCTATCCAGAAAGGCTAAACCTATAAAGTACCTACCTAGCACCTTAGGGACCAACTAAGTTTGTCATTGGTATGAGCTTTCATGTGCATGCACACTTCTTCAGATACACTGAAACAGAAGTCACCAGACCCTTATACAGTGGTACTTTGACTTGCGAAGGCGATCCGTTCCGAGGCGCTCTTTGGAAGTCGAAACCTTTGGAAGTCGAAGCATCCATTTTGCGCTTTGTGCATGCGGCGAAAATACTTCCGGGTTAGCGGACTTTGGAAGTCGAAACCTTTGTAGGTCAAGGCACCCGTAAGTCGAGGTACCACTGTATATCGTGAGAGGGAGGGGAGGGGTATTACTCAGAAGGGTGGTGGGAATGGGGGTTTGACTGATAGGTGTGGTAAACCTAAACGACTGTTGACGACTGCAATTGGCCTTACAGGGAAAAGCAAGGGGTGAGATGGCTAAAGATGCAACCATGGAGAGACCTGGTCTGAACAAAGACATTGGATTCTTATCTCACCCCTTGCTTTTTCCTTTGCGTCCCCGCTCCTCCTCATGCAGCTGCACCTTGGGCTAGTCAGTCACGCTTCTCTGAAGTCTCTCAGCCCCACTCATCTCACAGAGGGTTTGTTGCGGGGGAGGAAGGGAAAGGCGATTGTGAGCCACTTTGAGACTCCTTCGGGTAGTGATAGAGCAGGATATAACATTCATACTCCTCCTCCTCCTCCTCCTCTTCTTCAGAACATGATTCATCCAAGCCCCGGGTCCTGTACCCAGTGACGTACCACACGAGACCACCTCATCCAGGTAAGATGCTCGTTTCGTGAAAGTAAGTCATTTTGGGCATCATGCTGCATATGGTCAAGAGAATGGGAACCGACCCAGAGGTGTTTGAGGGCTAAACTATGGACATGATGGCAGCCGTTGTGTTATGTTTCATCATGTGTTTGCCCTGTTCATGTAAAAGCCAAAGAACGTGGAACGTGGGATATGTATCGGGGGGTTGGGACCTCAATTGGCTCGGCCACTTTTGCCTGGTAGGAGGGACAACACATTTTTGGATCACCACATTGTGATCTTGCAGTCGATACCTCGGAGTTGAACTTTACCGCTCCGCATGTGATGGATGGTGATTTCAACCCTGCTTTCCGTAGGAGCCACGTCTCTGGGTGCCCCACACTTGATGTCGTATATTATGGGACAGGTGGGTGTGGTTTGGACGAAAGAGCCTTACACATGTCAAATTGAGACCTGTGCTGGCCTAAATTTGGCTCACAGGCCAAAGGTTCGCAACCCCGGCTTTGAAGACTAAATTATTGGCTGATTAACATTTTAGGGAGCAATCTTTTCCCCGAGAAGCTGGTGCCAAACAAGATTGCTGTAAACTAAACCGGCATCAAGTATTCCAGATCCAAACTCAATCCAGGAGCGGGGCTACTGTGGATAGAGCACACACACACAAAAATCCCAAACATTTTCCAAAGTTTTCCAAAATCCGCCCGGCTGGTGATTTCACCTTTGGAATCTCGGGCATTTCCGGGAAATTCCGGACAGTTCACTTAGAAATGTTGTTTTGCTTGCTTTGCAGCTTTCGGGGGGAAACTGTCCGAAATAGCCCTTCATGAAGAGATATTTTATATATTTATTTGCACACACACACCGAGAGAGGGAGAGGGAGAGAGAGAGAAGAATATATTCCCGTATATATAGGACAGGCCAAAGGATGCTTTTCAGTCTTGATATGTCTGGTGACATTGTTGGAAAAGCGTTGTCTTTTTCTGTATTCGCGCAGAAGCGAGTATGATAGTGACCTACAGTCACAACTCTTAAGTAAAGCCAAGGAAGAAGATAGAAATTGTAGCAGAGCACTTTCTGTCGTGAGTGCTGTGCTGCGAGCTGCTAAAGACCGTTGACACAGGGCTCTTGCTGTGCAGACGGTAAGAATACCTTGCAACAAGGCCGGGATTCTCCTTATTCATGATCCATTTGTGATAGTGAGTTTCAATACAGTAGTGTGAATGTTTGCTCATGACATCTTCACTTATTCAGTTTTTGCACATTAAAAGAAATACCATAAATGGTGCAACAGTTTGCATTAGAAAGAAAGGTAATCTCCAAAGAGGAATCCAGGGATGACTAGCCCTGAAGGATTTTTAGTCTCCCCCCAACCCCCAAATTTGTCATTTTTATATTAAAAAAACACCACTTCTGTGGGTCACCTGCTGGGTGGTTGCTTTGCCAAAGGCAAGGTGCTTCTTTTAAAAGGGGATTCAGAAGCAATACCAAATACGCAGATGAGTGAGAAGATGAACGATTTTGTTCCAAAACAGCAAGCAGTGTATCAATACTTCACCTGCCCCTTGGAAGCCCCCAAAAAGCGGCAAAGCGACTCCCCCAGGTAGCCTCAGTTTGCACAGCCCTGCGGCCGATCCGTCTAAAAATAATCCTGATCACTCCCACGAGTACCCTGCTATTTTTCTGTGAAGCCAAAACCTTTTAGAATCTCCTCGACCCAAAACAGATTCTCCTTAATGGACCCACTTTTTAGTCATACCTACTTTGACATGCAGCCCTCCCCCCCCCGAGGGTTGAACATGTGTCATTGCAACACTCAGCCTGAGAATCTATCCCCCTCCCGCCAACTTCTGAAGTCATAGAATCGTAGAACCATCAACTTGTAGAGTTGGAAGGGATTCTGGGGTTATCTAGTCCAATTCTCTGAAATGCAAGAATCTCAACTCGATCTTACCCAACCATCGTCCAACCTCTGCTTAAAAACATCCCAAGGAAGGAGAGTCAAATTATCTGATTGGTTTATTGTTTGCCATTTTGTTAGTGACCGTCTTTCTCTTTCCAGCTACTAGGAAAGCCATTGTTGAAGAAACTAGCAAGCTGGCAGACTGCACTGGGAAGACTAGGACCTTACTAAGAAAAAACGTATCTGAAGGAGTCGATCACTGTATGATAAAGTTGGACAACGACCCCCAAGGATATCTCACTCAGCCACCGAATTGTCCAGAAGCTGTTCTTCAGGAGTGCCCAAACTCCTTCACAGCCTGTTTTCACACATTCTGCCCGACACCAGCTCTGCAATGGGCTTGCCTTTGTGACTTGCTAAATTGTTTAGATCAGGTACTGAAAATTCTTTGTACATATTTTTTTTTAACAGTTCAAAAGCGGTACAGTAGGGTGAAACATCGACATTCACCTTTCACACAGGTACAGCAGCCTTGACCAAAAGATGAAACATTTTGGTAGCTCATTCTTTCCCCAGCAGATGACATTTAGTGACTCCTGACTAATGCCTCCGGTTTTCCATTAGGTCCCATCCTTTAATTCCAACGGCCAATTGCCCTAGCCTAGAAGAACATTTGACTTTTCTGCTTTCCTATCCAGAAAGGCTAAACCTATAAAGTACCTACATTTTAGACATTATACAAAGGAAGGCGATTGCAGGAACATCCTCAACAGTCCTGCTCCTACGGAGTTCTCTCTTCATTGCTGCCACCTTGGCCTACAACTCACCGCCACACCCTGCTGTCCTTTTCTCTTCCTCTTCTATAATCTACTTCATTAAGGTTGTTGACATGTGCGCCCCTCACCCTTTTGCACTTTTGAGTGGGGAGTCATCATTTCAGCACAACCCTCTGTTCTTTTTAGAAACCAGGGGATGTCTCCGAGCACTGGCTGGTGATTTCACCTTTGGAATCCCGGGCATTTCCGGCAAATTCCGGACATTTCACCTAGAAATGTTGTTTTGCTTGCTTTGCAGCTTTTTGGGGGAAAATATCCAAAATAGCCCTTCAATGAAGAGATATTTTATATATTTATTTGCACACACACAGAGAGAGAGAGAGGAGAATATATTACCGTATATATAGGACAGGCCAAAGGATGCTTTTCAATCTTGATATGTCTGGTGACATTGTTGGCAAAGCGTTGTCTTTTTCTGTATTCGCGCATCTTACTTGATACTCCCTGAGAGTTGCTCATGTTTTGTTGGTTTCATTTTCTCGAAGGAGTCGATCACTGTATGATAAAGTTGGACAAAGACCCCCAAGGATATCTCACTCAGCCACCGAATTGTCCAGAAGCTGTTCTTCAGGAGTGCCCAAACTCCTTCGCAGCCTGCTTTCACACATTCTCCCTGACACCAGCTCTAAACCTGCCCTGGACTTGGTTAGCTTGGGAACATTCTACCAGAGCACCAATACCTAAGAGGTAATAATTTTGTGCAAAATGTAACATTTAACATTATATTCTCTATAATTTTCAAAATGGACTTCATGTGATTTCATATGGGCTTATATTGAAGGAAGATTCCCCTCCCCAAACTGCAACAGCAGTTTCTGAATGCATGTGAAAGGGGATAAAGTTCTGGTCTTCTGTTTGCACATACAGCTTTGTGTAGAACTCAGTGTTGAAGTTAAAATACCCTTTTCTTGTACTTGCCTTATGCTTGGGGTAATGCTGTTTTTGAAACTGAGTGGTTAGTTCCTTCTGCATTTGAATTTATTTTCGCCTTTTAATCTTTGGTGGCTCTTTTCTAAACACTGCATTTTGTCAGAATGAAACCAGGAGCAAATTGCTATAGGTTTGTTCGGGAGTACCTATGCACTTGGTGGAGTAAGTTTTTTTTAAAAAAAAATATGGCAACCTGCACGCCATCTCACAAAACCATTTTTGAAACTCCCCTTAGTTTTCAACGTTGGAGGGTGGTGGAATGCTGCTCTTTGAGAAAGGTGCACAGTTGGTTGCAATGTTTTGATGCGAAGGCAGGATTGCTTTGCTTTTGCGTTTGTGTTCTTTCTTTCTTCTTAAAAATAATTTCATGGGTGTTCTATTCTTACTTCATAGCCAAGACTGTTTTACATCAAACAAGCTTGCATGTAAAGAGAAATGAAGATACAGTACTAGATTTTCCCTGTTTAGGGAAGTTTTTAATGTGTGACATTTTAATGTATTTTAATCTTTGTTGGAAGCCGCCCAGAGTGGCTGGGGAGACCCAGCCAGATGGACGGGGTATACAAATAATAAATTGTTGTTGTTCTTGTTGTTGTTGGCATAAAGCTGGCAACCTGAATTGATATCCAAGCCGTGGGTGGTGGGTGGTCATTTCAGTCTCCTTTCGTTCCTCCCCAGACCAAGTGAAAACATCTTGAGGAGAGTCAACCACTGGGAAGACTAGGACCTTACTAAGAAAAAAAGTATCTGAAGGAGTCGATCACTGTATGATAAAGTTGGACAATGACCCCCAAGGATATCTCACTCAGCCACCGAATTGTCCAGAAGCTGTTCTTCAGGAGTGCCCAAACTCCTTCGCAGCCTGTTTTCACACATTCTGCCCGACACCAGCTCTGCAATGGGCTTGCCTTTGTGACTTGCTAAATTGTTTAGATCAGGTACTGAAAATTCTTTTTACATATTTTTTTTTAACAGTTCAAAAGCGGTACAGTAGGGTGAAACATCGACATTCACCTTTCACACAGGTACAGCAGCCTTGACCAAAAGAGGAACCATTTTGGTAGCTCATTCTTTCCCCAGCAGATGACATTTAGTGACTCCTGACTAATGCCTCCGGTTTTCCATTAGGTCCCATCCTTTAATTCCAAGGGCCAATTGCCCTAGCCTAGAAGAACATTTTACTTTTCTGCTTTCCTATCCAGAAAGGCTAAACCTATAAAGTACCTACCTAGCACCTTAGGGACCAACTAAGTTTGTCATTGGTATGAGCTTTCATGTGCATGCACACTTCTTCAGATACACTGAAACAGAAGTCACCAGACCCTTATACAGTGGTACTTTGACTTGCGAAGGCGATCCGTTCCGAGGCGCTCTTTGGAAGTCGAAACCTTTGGAAGTCGAAGCATCCATTTTGCGCTTTGTGCATGCGGCGAAAATACTTCCGGGTTAGCGGACTTTGGAAGTCGAAACCTTTGTAGGTCAAGGCACCCGTAAGTCGAGGTACCACTGTATATAGTGAGAGGGAGGGGAGGGGTATTACTCAGAAGGGTGGTGGGAATGGGGGTTTGACTGATAGGTGTGGTAAACCTAAACGACTGTTGACGACTGCAATTGGCCTTACAGGGAAAAGCAAGGGGGGAGATGGCTAAAGATGCAACCATGGAGAGACCTGGTCTGAACAAAGACATTGGATTCTTATCTCACCCCTTGCTTTTTCCTTTGCGTCCCCGCTCCTCCTCATGCAGCTGCTGGGTGACCTTGGGCTAGTCAGTCACACTTCTCTGAAGTTTCTCAGCCCCACTCACCTCACAGAGGGTTTGTTGTGGGGGAGGAAGGAAAAGGCGATTGTGAGCCACTTTGAGACTCCTTCGGGTAGCGATAGAGCAGGATATCCCATTCATACACCTCCTCCTCCTCCTCCTCCTCTTCCTCTTCTTCTTCTTCTTCTTCAAAACATGATTTATCCAAGCCCTGGGTCCTGTACCCAGTGACGTACCACACGAGACCACCTCATCCAGGTAAGATGTCAGTGCAACACTCAGCCTGAGAATCTATCCCCCTCTCCCCGACTTCTGAAGTCATAGAATCGTAGAACCATCGACTTGGAGAGTTGGAAGGGATTCTGGGGTTATCTAGTCCAATTCTCTGAAATGCAAGAATCTCAACTCGATCTTACCCCAGCATCGTCCAACCTCTGCTTACAACCATCCCAAGGAAGGAGAGTCAAATTATCTGATTGGTTTATTGTTTGCCATTTTGTTAGTGACCGTCTTTCTCTTTCCAGCTACTAGGAAAGCCATTGTTGAAGAAACTAGCAAGCTGGCAGACTGCACTGGGAAGACTAGGACCTTACTAAGAAAAAAAGTATCTGAAGGAGTCGATCACTGTATGATAAAGTTGGACAACGACCCCCAAGGATCTCTCACTCAGCCACCGAATTGTCCAGAAGCTGTTCTTCAGGAGTGCCCAAACTCCTTCGCAGCCTGTTTTCACACATTCTGCCCGACACCCGCTCTGCAATGGGCTTGCCTTTGTGACTTGCTAAATTGTTTAGATCAGGTACTGAAAATTCTTTGTACATATTTTTTTAACAGTTCAAAAGCGGTACAGTATGGTGAAACATCGACATTCACCTTTCACACAGGTACAGCAGCCTTGACCAAAAGAGGAGCCATTTTGGTAGCTCATTCTTTCCCCAGCAGATGACATTTAGTGACTCCTGACTAATGCCTCCGGTTTTCCATTAGGTCCCATCCTTTAATTCCAACGGCCAATTGCCCTAGCCTAGAAGAACATTTGACTTTTCTGCTTTCCTATCCAGAAAGGCTAAACCTATAAAGTACCTACCTAGCACCTTAGGGACCAACTAAGTTTGTCATTGGTATGAGCTTTCATGTGCATGCACACTTCTTCAGATACACTGAAACAGAAGTCACCAGACCCTTATACAGTGGTACTTTGACTTGCGAAGGCGATCCGTTCCGAGGTGCTCTTTGGAAGTCGAAACCTTTGGAAGTCGAAGCATCCATTTTGCGCTTTGTGCATGCGGCGAAAATACTTCCGCGTTAGCGGACTTTGGAAGTCGAAACCTTTGTAGGTCAAGGCACCCGTAAGTCGAGGTACCACTGTATATAGTGAGAGGGAGGGGAGGGGTATTACTCAGAAGGGTGGTGGGAATGGGGGTTTGACTGATAGGTGTGGTAAACCTAAACGACTGTTGACGACTGCAATTGGCCTTACAGGGAAAAGCAAGGGGTGAGATGGCTAAAGATGCAACCATGGAGAGACCTGGTCTGAACAAAGACATTGGATTCTTATCTCACCCCTTGCTTTTTCCTTTGCGTCCCCGCTCCTCCTCATGCAGCTGCACCTTGGGCTAGTCAGTCACGCTTTTCTGAAGTCTCTCAGCCCCACTCACCTCACAGAGGGTTTGTTGTGGGGGAGGAAGGGAAAGGCGATTGTGAGCCACTTTGAGACTCCTTCGGGTAGTGATAGAGCAGGATATCACATTCATACTCCTCCTCCTCCTCCTCTTCTTCTTATTTCGAAACTGTCCGAAATAAAGAGATATTTTATATATTTATTTGCACACATACATACACACACAGAGAGAGAGAGAGAGAGAGAGAGGGAGAGAGAGAGAAGAATATATTCCCGTATATATAGGACAGGCCAAAGGATGCTTTTCAGTCTTGATATGTCTGGTGACATTGTTGGAAAAGCGTTGTCTTTTTCTGTATTCGCGCAGAAGCGAGTATGATAGTGACCTACAGTCACAACTCTTAAGTAAAGCCAAGGAAGAAGATAGAAATTGTAGCAGAGCACTTTCTGTCGTGAGTGCTGTGCTGCGAGCTGCTAAAGACCTTTGACACAGGGCTCTTGCTGTGTAGACGGTAAGAATCCGTTGCAACAAGGCCGGGATTCTCCTTATTCATGATCCGTTTGTGATAGTGAGTTTCAATACAGTAGTGTGAATGTTTGCTCATGACATCTTCACTTATTCAGTTTTTGCACATTAAAAGAAATACCATAAATGGTGCAACAGTTTGCATTAGAAAGAAAGGTAATCTCCAAAGAGGAATCCAGGGATGACTAGCCCTGAAGGATTTTTAGTCTCCCCCCAACCCCCAAATTTGTCATTTTTATATTAAAAAAACACCACTTCTGTGGGTCACCTGCTGGGTGGTTGCTTTGCCAAAGGCAAGGTGCTTCTTTTAAAAGGGGATTCAGAAGCAATACCAAATACGCAGATGAGTGAGAATATGAACAATTTTGTTCCAAAACAGCAAGCAGTGTATCAATACTTCACCTGCCCCTTGGAAGCCCCCAAGAAGCGGCAAAGCGACTCCCCCAGGTAGCCTCAGCTTGCACAGCCCTGCGGCCGATCCGTCTAAAAAGAATCCTGATCACTCCCACGAGTACCCTGCTATTTTTCTGTGAAGCCAAAACCTTTTAGAATCTCCTCGACCCAAAACAGATTCTCCTTAATGGACCCACTTTTTAGTCATACCTACTTTGACATGCAGCCCCCCCCCCCGAGGGTTGAACATGTGTCATTGCAACACTCAGCCTGAGAATCTATCCCCCTCCCGCCAACTTCTGAAGTCATAGAATCGTAGAACCATCGACTTGTAGAGTTGGAAGGGATTCTGGGGTTATCTAGTCTAATTCTCTGAAATGCAAGAATCTCAACTCAATCTTACCCAACCATCGTCCAACCTCTGCTTACAACCATCCCAAGGAAGGAGAGTCAAATTATCTGATTGGTTTATTGTTTGCCATTTTGTTAGTGACCGTCTTTCTCTTTCCAGCTACTAGGAAAGCCATTGTTGAAGAAACTAGCAAGCTGGCAGACTGCACTGGGAAGACTAGGACCTTACTAAGAAAAAAAGTATCTGAAGGAGTCGATCACTGTATGATAAAGTTGGACAACGACCCCCAAGGATATCTCACTCAGCCACCGAATTGTCCAGAATTCGTGCCCAAACTCCTTCGCAGCCTGTTTTCACACATTCTGCCCGACACCAGCTCTGCAATGGGCTTGCCTTTGTGACTTGCTAAATTGTTTAGATCAGGTACTGAAAATTCTTTTTACATATTTTTTTTAACAGTTCAAAAGCAGTACAGTAGGGTGAAACATCGACATTCACCTTTCACACAGGTACAGCTTGTTGTTTAGTCGTTTAGTCGTGTCCGACTCTTCGTGGCCCCATGGACCAGAGCACACCAGGCACTCCTGTCTTGCACTGCCTCCCGCAGTTTGGTCAAACTCATGTTCATAGCTTCGAGAACACTGTCCAACCATCTCGTCCTCTGCCGTCCCCTTCTCCTAGTGCCCTCAATCTTTCCCAACATCAGGGTCTTTTCCAAGGATTCTTCTCTTCTCATGAGGTGGCCAAAGTATTGGAGCCTCAGCTTCACGGTCTGTCCTTCCAGGGAGCACTCAGGACTGATTTTCTTCAGAATGGATAGGTTTGATCTTCTTGCAGTCCATGGGACTCTCAAGAGTCTCCTCCAGCACCATAATTCAAAAGCATCAATTCTTCGGCGATCAGCCTTCTTGATGGTCCAGCTCTCACTTCCATACATCACTACTGGGAAAACCACAGCTTTAACTATACGGAGCTTTGTAGGCAAAGTGATGTCTCTGCTTTTTAAGATGCAGTCTAGGTTTGTCATTGCTTTTCTCCCGAGAAGCAGGCGTCTTTTAATTTCGTGACTGCTGTCACCATCTGCAGTGATCAAGGAGCCCAAGAAAGTAAAATCTCTCACTGCCTCCATTTCTTCCCCTTCTATTTGCCAGGAGGTGATGGGACCAGTGGCCATGATCTTGGTTTTTTTGATATTGAGCTTCAGACCATATTTTGCGCTCTCCTCTTTCACCCTCATTAAAAGGCTCTTTAATTCCTCTTCACTTTCTGCCATCAAGGTTGTGTCATCTGCATATCTGAGGTTGTTGATATTCCTTCCGGCAATCTTAATTCCGGCTTGGGATTCATCTAGTCCAGCCTTTCGCATGATGAATTCTGCATATAAGTTAAATAAGCAGGGACTATTTAACTATTTAACTTATTTAACAGGTACAGCAGCCTTGACCAAAAGAGGAACCATTTTGGTAGCTCATTCTTTCCCCAGCAGATGACATTTAGTGACTCCTGACTAATGCCTCCGGTTTTCCATTAGGTCCCATCCTTTAATTCCAACGGCCAATTGCCCTAGCCTAGAAGAACATTTGACTTTTCTGCTTTCCTATCCAGAAAGGCTAAACCTATAAAGTACCTACCTAGCACCTTAGGGACCAACTAAGTTTGTCATTGGTATGAGCTTTCATGTGCATGCACACTTCTTCAGATACACTGAAACAGAAGTCACCAGACCCTTATACAGTGGTACTTTGACTTGCGAAGGCGATCCGTTCCGAGGCGCTCTTTGGAAGTCGAAACCTTTGGAAGTCGAAGCATCCATTTTGCGCTTTGTGCATGCGGCGAAAATACTTCCGGGTTAGCGGACTTTGGAAGTCGAAACCTTTGTAGGTCAAGGCACCCGTAAGTCGAGGTACCACTGTATATAGTGAGAGGGAGGGGAGGGGTATTACTCAGAAGGGTGGTGGGAATGGGGGTTTGACTGATAGGTGTGGTAAACCTAAACGACTGTTGACGACTGCAATTGGCCTTACAGGGAAAAGCAAGGGGTGAGATGGCTAAAGATGCAACCATGGAGAGACCTGGTCTGAACAAAGACATTGGATTCTTATCTCACCTCTTGCTTTTTCCTTTGCGTCCCCGCTCCTCCTCATGCAGCTGCTGGGTGACCTTGGGCTAGTCAGTCACACTTCTCTGAAGTCTCTCAGCCCCACTCACCTCACAGAGGGTTTGTTGTGGGGGAGGAAGGGAAAGGCGATTGTGAGGCACTTTGAGACTCCTTCGGGTAGTGATAGAGCAGGATATCACATTCATACTCCTCCTCCTCCTCCTCTTCTTCAGAACATGATTTATCCAAGCCCCGGGTCCTGTACCCAGTGACGTACCACACGAGACCACCTCATCCAGGTAAGATGTCAGTGCAACACTCAGCCTGAGAATCTATCCCCCTCTCCCCGACTTTTGAAGTCATAGAATCGTAGAACCATCGACTTGTAGAGTTGGAAGGGATTCTGGGGTTATCTAGTCCAATTCTCTGAAATGCAAGAATCTCAACTCGATCTTACCCAACCATCGGCCAACCTCTGCTTAAAAACATCCCAAGGAAGGAGAGTCAAATTATCTGATTGGTTTATTGTTTGCCATTTTGTTAGTGACCGTCTTTCTCTTTCCAGCTACTAGGAAAGCCATTGTTGAAGAAACTAGCAAGCTGGCAGACTGCACTGGGAAGACTAGGACCTTACTAAGAAAAAAAGTATCTGAAGGAGTCGATCACTGTATGATAAAGTTGGACAACGACCCCCAAGGATCTCTCACTCAGCCACCGAATTGTCCAGAAGCTGTTCTTCAGGAGTGCCCAAACTCCTTCGCAGCCTGTTTTCACACATTCTGCCCGACACCCGCTCTGCAATGGGCTTGCCTTTGTGACTTGCTAAATTGTTTAGATCAGGTACTGAAAATTCTTTTTACATATTTTTTTTTAACAGTTCAAAAGCGGTACAGTAGGGTGAAACATCGACATTCAACTTTCACACAGGTACAGCAGCCTTGACCAAAAGAGGAAGCATTTTGGTAGCTCATTCTTTCCCCAGCAGACGACATTTAGTGACTCCTGACTAATGCCTCCAGTTTTCCATTAGGTCCCATCCTTTAATTCCAACGGCCAATTGCCCTAGCCTAGAAGAACATTTTACTTTTCTGCTTTCCTATCCAGAAAGGCTAAACCTATAAAGTACCTACCTAGCACCTTAGGGACCAACTAAGTTTGTCATTGGTATGAGCTTTCATGTGCATGCACACTTCTTCAGATACACTGAAACAGAAGTCACCAGACCCTTATACAGTGGTACTTTGACTTGCGAAGGCGATCCGTTCCGAGGCGCTCTTTGGAAGTCGAAACCTTTGGAAGTCGAAGCATCCATTTTGCGCTTTGTGCATGCGGCGAAAATACTTCCGGGTTAGCGGACTTTGGAAGTCGAAACCTTTGTAGGTCAAGGCACCCGTAAGTCGAGGTACCACTGTATATAGTGAGAGGGAGGGGAGGGGTATTACTCAGAAGGGTGGTGGGAATGGGGGTTTGACTGATAGGTGTGGTAAACCTAAACGACTGTTGACGACTGCAATTGGCCTTACAGGGAAAAGCAAGGGGTGAGATGGCTAAAGATGCAACCATGGAGAGACCTGGTCTGAACAAAGACATTGGATTCTTATCTCACCCCTTGCTTTTTCCTTTGCGTCCCCGCTCCTCTTCATGCAGCTGCACCTTGGGCTAGTCAGTCACGCTTCTCTGAAGTCTCTCAGCCCCACTCACCTCACAGAGGGTTTGTTGTGGGGGAGGAAGGGAAAGGCGATTGTGAGCCACTTTGAGACTCCTTCGGGTAGTGATAGAGCAGGATATCACATTTATACTCCTCCTCCTCTTCCTCTTCTTCAGAACATGATTCATCCAAGCCCCGGGTCCTGTACCCAGTGACGTACCACACGAGACCACCTCATCCAGGTAAGATGTCAGTGCAACACTCAGCCTGAGAATCTATCCCCCTCTCCCCGACTTCTGAAGTCATAGAATCGTAGAACCATCGACTTGTAGAGTTGGAAGGGATGCTGGGGTTATCTAGTCCAATTCTCTGAAATGCAAGAATCTCAACTCAATCTTACCCAACCATCGTCCAATCTCTGCTTAAAAACATCCCAAGGAAGGAGAGTCAAATTATCTGATTGGTTTTTGTTTGCCATTTTGTTAGTGACCGTCTTTCTCTTTCCAGCTACTAGGAAAGCCATTGTTGAAGAAACTAGCAAGCTGGCAGACTGCACTGGGAAGACTAGGACCTTACTAAGAAAAAAAGTATCTGAAGGAGTCGATCACTGTATGATAAAGTTGGACAACGACCCCCAAGGATATCTCACTCAGCCACCGAATTGTCCAGAAGCTGTTCTTCAGGAGTGCCCAAACTCCTTCGCAGCCTGTTTTCACACATTCTGCCCGACACCAGCTCTGCAATGAGCTTGCCTTTGTGACTTGCTAAATTGTTTAGATCAGGTACTGAAAATTCTTTTTACATATTTTTTTTTAACAGTTCAAAAGCGGTACAGTAGGGTGAAACATCGACATTCACCTTTCACACAGGTACAGCGGCCTTGACCAAAAGAGGAAGCATTTTGGTAGCTCATTCTTTCCCCAGCAGACGACATTTAGTGACTCCTGACTAATGCCTCCAGTTTTCCATTAGGTCCCATCCTTTAATTCCAACGGCCAATTGCCCTAGCCTAGAAGAACATTTGTCGTTTCTGCTTTCCTATCCAGAAAGGCTAAACCTATAAAGTACCTACCTAGCACCTTAGGGACCAACTAAGTTTGTCATTGGTATGAGCTTTCATGTGCATGCACACTTCTTCAGATACACTGAAACAGAAGTCACCAGACCCTTATACAGTGGTACTTTGACTTGCGAAGGCGATCCGTTCCGAGGCGCTCTTTGGAAGTCGAAACCTTTGGAAGTCGAAGCATCCATTTTGCGCTTTGTGCATGCGGCGAAAATACTTCCGGGTTAGCGGACTTTGGAAGTCGAAACCTTTGTAGGTCAAGGCACCCGTAAGTCGAGGTACCACTGTATATAGTGAGAGGGAGGGGAGGGGTATTACTCAGAAGGGTGGTGGGAATGGGGGTTTGACTGATAGGTGTGGTAAACCTAAACGACTGTTGACGACTGCAATTGGCCTTACAGGGAAAAGCAAGGGGTGAGATGGCTAAAGATGCAACCATGGAGAGACCTGGTCTGAACAAAGACATTGGATTCTTATCTCACCCCTTGCTTTTTCCTTTGCGTCCCCGCTCGTCCTCATGCAGCTGCACCTTGGGCTAGTCAGTCACGCTTCTCTGAAGTCTCTCAGCCCCACTCACCTCACAGAGGGTTTGTTGTGGGGGAGGAAGGGAAAGGCGATTGTGAGCCACTTTGAGACTCCTTCGGGTAGTGATAGAGCAGGATATCACATTCATACTCCTCCTCCTCCTCCTCCTCCTCTTCTTCAGAACATGATTCATCCAAGCCCCGGGTCCTGTACCCAGTGACGTACCACACGAGACCACCTCATCCAGGTAAGATGTCAGTGCAACACTCAGCCTGAGAATCTATCCCCCTCTCCCCGACTTCTGAAGTCATAGAATCGTAGAACCATCGACTTGTAGAGTTGGAAGGGATTCTGGGGTTATCTAGTCCAATTCTCTGAAATGCAAGAATCTCAACTCAATCTTACCCAACCATCGTCCAACCTCTGCTTAAAAACATCCCAAGGAAGGAGAGTCAAATTATCTGATTGGTTTATTGTTTGCCATTCTGTTAGTGACCGTCTTTCTCTTTCCAGCTACTAGGAAAGCCATTGTTGAAGAAACTAGCAAGCTGGCAGACTGCACTGGGAAGACTAGGACCTTACTAAGAAAAAACGTATCTGAAGGAGTCGATCACTGTATGATAAAGTTGGACAACGACCCCCAAGGATCTCTCACTCAGCCACCGAATTGTCCAGAAGCTGTTCTTCAGGAGTGCCCAAACTCCTTCGCAGCCTGTTTTCACACATTCTGCCCGACACCAGCTCTGCAATGGGCTTGCCTTTGTGACTTGCTAAATTGTTTAGATCAGGTACTGAAAATTCTTTTTACATATTTTTTTTTAACAGTTCAAAAGCGGTACAGTAGGGTGAAACATCGACATTCACCTTTCACACAGGTACAGCAGCCTTGACCAAAAGAGGAAGCATTTTGGTAGCTCATTCTTTCCCCAGCAGACGACATTTAGTGACTCCTGACTAATGCCTCCAGTTTTCCATTAGGTCCCATCCTTTAATTCCAACGGCCAATTGCCCTAGCCTAGAAGAACATTTGTCGTTTCTGCTTTCCTATCCAGAAAGGCTAAACCTATAAAGTCCTACCTAGCACCTTAGGGACCAACTAAGTTTGTCATTGGTATGAGCTTTCATGTGCATGCACACTTCTTCAGATACACTGAAACAGAAGTCACCAGACCCTTATACAGTGGTACTTTGACTTGCGAAGGCGATCCATTCCGAGGCGCTCTTTGGAAGTCGAAACCTTTGGAAGTCGAAGCATCCATTTTGCGCTTTGTGCATGCGGCGAAAATACTTCCGGGTTAGCGGACTTTGGAAGTCGAAACCTTTGTAGGTCAAGGCACCCGTAAGTCGAGGTACCACTGTATATAGTGAGAGGGAGGGGAGGGGTATTACTCAGAAGGGTGGTGGGAATGGGGGTTTGACTGATAGGTGTGGTAAACCTAAACGACTGTTGACGACTGCAATTGGCCTTACAGGGAAAAGCAAGGGGTGAGATGGCTAAAGATGCAACCATGGAGAGACCTGGTCTGAACAAAGACATTGGATTCTTATCTCACCCCTTGCTTTTTCCTTTGCGTCCCCGCTCGTCCTCATGCAGCTGCACCTTGGGCTAGTCAGTCACGCTTCTCTGAAGTCTCTCAGCCCCACTCACCTCACAGAGGGTTTGTTGTGGGGGAGGAAGGGAAAGGCGATTGTGAGCCACTTTGAGACTCCTTCGGGTAGTGATAGAGCAGGATATCACATTCATACTCCTCCTCCTCCTCCTCTTCTTCAGAACATGATTCATCCAAGCCCCGGGTCCTGTACCCAGTGACGTACCACACGAGACCACCTCATCCAGGTAAGATGTCAGTGCAACACTCAGCCTGAGAATCTATCCCCCTCTCCCCGACTTCTGAAGTCATAGAATCGTAGAACCATCGACTTGTAGAGTTGGAAGGGATTCTGGGGTTATCTAGTCCAATTCTCTGAAATGCAAGAATCTCAACTCAATTTTACCCAACCATCGTCCAACCTCTGCTTAAAAACATCCCAAGGAAGGAGAGTCAAATTATCTGATTGGTTTATTGTTTGCCATTCTGTTAGTGACCGTCTTTCTCTTTCCAGCTACTAGGAAAGCCATTGTTGAAGATACTAGCAAGCTGGCAGACTGCACTGGGAAGACTAGGACCTTACTAAGAAAAAAAGTATCTGAAGGAGTCGATCACTGTATGATAAAGTTGGACAACGACCCCCAAGGATATCTCACTCAGCCACCGAATTGTCCAGAAGCTGTTCTTCAGGAGTGCCCAAACTCCTTCGCAGCCTGTTTTCACACATTCTGCCCGACACCAGCTCTGCAATGGGCTTGCCTTTGTGACTTGCTAAATTGTTTAGATCAGGTACTGAAAATTCTTTTTACATATTTTTTTTTAACAGTTCAAAAGCGGTACAGTAGGGTGAAACATCGACATTCACCTTTCACACAGGTACAGCAGCCTTGACCAAAAGAGGAAGCATTTTGGTAGCTCATTCTTTCCCCAGCAGACGACATTTAGTGACTCCTGACTAATGCCTCCAGTTTTCCATTAGGTCCCATCCTTTAATTCCAACGGCCAATTGCCCTAGCCTAGAAGAACATTTTACTTTTCTGCTTTCCTATCCAGAAAGGCTAAACCTATAAAGTCCTACCTAGCACCTTAGGGACCAACTAAGTTTGTCATTGGTATGAGCTTTCATGTGCATGCACACTTCTTCAGATACACTGAAACAGAAGTCACCAGACCCTTATACAGTGGTACTTTGACTTGCGAAGGCGATCCGTTCCGAGGCGCTCTTTGGAAGTCAAAACCTTTGGAAGTCGAAGCATCCATTTTGCGCTTTGTGCATGCGGCGAAAATACTTCCGGGTTAGCGGACTTTGGAAGTCGAAACCTTTGTAGGTCAAGGCACCCGTAAGTCGAGGTACCACTGTATATAGTGAGAGGGAGGGGAGGGGTATTACTCAGAAGGGTGGTGGGAATGGGGGTTTGACTGATAGGTGTGGTAAACCTAAACGACTGTTGACGACTGCAATTGGCCTTACAGGGAAAAGCAAGGGGTGAGATGGCTAAAGATGCAACCATGGAGAGACCTGGTCTGAACAAAGACATTGGATTCTTATCTCACCCCTTGCTTTTTCCTTTGCGTCCCCGCTCGTCCTCATGCAGCTGCACCTTGCGCTAGTCAGTCACGCTTCTCTGAAGTCTCTCAGCCCCACTCACCTCACAGAGGGTTTGTTGTGGGGGAGGAAGGGAAAGGCGATTGTGAGCCACTTTGAGACTCCTTCGGGTAGTGATAGAGCAGGATATCACATTCATACTCCTCCTCCTCCTCCTCTTCCTCTTCTTCAGAACATGATTCATCCAAGCCCCGGGTCCTGTACCCAGTGACGTACCACACGAGACCACCTCATCCAGGTAAGATGTCAGTGCAACACTCAGCCTGAGAATCTATCCCCCTCTCCCCGACTTCTGAAGTCATAGAATCGTAGAACCATCGACTTGTAGAGTTGGAAGGGATTCTGGGGTTATCTAGTCCAATTCTCTGAAATGCAAGAATCTCAACTCAATCTTACCCAACCATCGTCCAACCTCTGCTTAAAAACATCCCAAGGAAGGAGAGTCAAATTATCTGATTGGTTTATTGTTTGCCATTCTGTTAGTGACCGTCTTTCTCTTTCCAGCTACTAGGAAAGCCATTGTTGAAGAAACTAGCAAGCTGGCAGACTGCACTGGGAAGACTAGGACCTTACTAAGAAAAAACGTATCTGAAGGAGTCGATCAGTGTATGATAAAGTTGGACAACGACCCCCAAGGATCTCTCACTCAGCCACCGAATTGTCCAGAAGCTGTTCTTCAGGAGTGCCCAAACTCCTTCGCAGCCTGTTTTCACACATTCTGCCCGACACCAGCTCTGCAATGGGCTTGCCTTTGTGACTTGCTAAATTGTTTAGATCAGGTACTGAAAATTCTTTTTACATATTTTTTTTTAACAGTTCAAAAGCGGTACAGTAGGGTGAAACATCGACATTCACCTTTCACACAGGTACAGCAGCCTTGACCAAAAGAGGAAGCATTTTGGTAGCTCATTCTTTCCCCAGCAGACGACATTTAGTGACTCCTGACTAATGCCTCCAGTTTTCCATTAGGTCCCATCCTTTAATTCCAACGGCCAATTGCCCTAGCCTAGAAGAACATTTTACTTTTCTGCTTTCCTATCCAGAAAGGCTAAACCTATAAAGTCCTACCTAGCACCTTAGGGACCAACTAAGTTTGTCATTGGTATGAGCTTTCATGTGCATGCACACTTCTTCAGATACACTGAAACAGAAGTCACCAGACCCTTATACAGTGGTACTTTGACTTGCGAAGGCGATCCGTTCCGAGGCGCTCTTTGGAAGTCGAAACCTTTGGAAGTCGAAGCATCCATTTTGCGCTTTGTGCATGCGGCGAAAATACTTCCGGGTTAGCGGACTTTGGAAGTCGAAACCTTTGTAGGTCAAGGCACCCGTAAGTCGAGGTACCACTGTATATAGTGAGAGGGAGGGGAGGGGTATTACTCAGAAGGGTGGTGGGAATGGGGGTTTGACTGATAGGTGTGGTAAACCTAAACGACTGTTGACGACTGCAATTGGCCTTACAGGGAAAAGCAAGGGGTGAGATGGCTAAAGATGCAACCATGGAGAGACCTGGTCTGAACAAAGACATTGGATTCTTATCTCACCCCTTGCTTTTTCCTTTGCGTCCCCGCTCGTCCTCATGCAGCTGCACCTTGGGCTAGTCAGTCACGCTTCTCTGAAGTCTCTCAGCCCCACTCACCTCACAGAGGGTTTGTTGTGGGGGAGGAAGGGAAAGGCGATTGTGAGCCACTTTGAGACTCCTTCGGGTAGTGATAGAGCAGGATATCACATTCATACTCCTCCTCCTCCTCCTCTTCTTCAGAACATGATTCATCCAAGCCCCGGGTCCTGTACCCAGTGACGTACCACACGAGACCACCTCATCCAGGTAAGATGTCAGTGCAACACTCAGCCTGAGAATCTATCCCCCTCTCCCCGACTTCTGAAGTCATAGAATCGTAGAACCATCGACTTGTAGAGTTGGAAGGGATTCTGGGGTTATCTAGTCCAATTCTCTGAAATGCAAGAATCTCAACTCAATTTTACCCAACCATCGTCCAACCTCTGCTTAAAAACATCCCAAGGAAGGAGAGTCAAATTATCTGATTGGTTTATTGTTTGCCATTCTGTTAGTGACCGTCTTTCTCTTTCCAGCTACTAGGAAAGCCATTGTTGAAGATACTAGCAAGCTGGCAGACTGCACTGGGAAGACTAGGACCTTACTAAGAAAAAAAGTATCTGAAGGAGTCGATCACTGTATGATAAAGTTGGACAACGACCCCCAAGGATATCTCACTCAGCCACCGAATTGTCCAGAAGCTGTTCTTCAGGAGTGCCCAAACTCCTTCGCAGCCTGTTTTCACACATTCTGCCCGACACCAGCTCTGCAATGGGCTTGCCTTTGTGACTTGCTAAATTGTTTAGATCAGGTACTGAAAATTCTTTTTACATATTTTTTTTTAACAGTTCAAAAGCGGTACAGTAGGGTGAAACATCGACATTCACCTTTCACACAGGTACAGCAGCCTTGACCAAAAGAGGAAGCATTTTGGTAGCTCATTCTTTCCCCAGCAGACGACATTTAGTGACTCCTGACTAATGCCTCCAGTTTTCCATTAGGTCCCATCCTTTAATTCCAACGGCCAATTGCCCTAGCCTAGAAGAACATTTGTCGTTTCTGCTTTCCTATCCAGAAAGGCTAAACCTATAAAGTCCTACCTAGCACCTTAGGGACCAACTAAGTTTGTCATTGGTATGAGCTTTCATGTGCATGCACACTTCTTCAGATACACTGAAACAGAAGTCACCAGACCCTTATACAGTGGTACTTTGACTTGCGAAGGCGATCCGTTCCGAGGCGCTCTTTGGAAGTCAAAACCTTTGGAAGTCGAAGCATCCATTTTGCGCTTTGTGCATGCGGCGAAAATACTTCCGGGTTAGCGGACTTTGGAAGTCGAAACCTTTGTAGGTCAAGGCACCCGTAAGTCGAGGTACCACTGTATATAGTGAGAGGGAGGGGAGGGGTATTACTCAGAAGGGTGGTGGGAATGGGGGTTTGACTGATAGGTGTGGTAAACCTAAACGACTGTTGACGACTGCAATTGGCCTTACAGGGAAAAGCAAGGGGTGAGATGGCTAAAGATGCAACCATGGAGAGACCTGGTCTGAACAAAGACATTGGATTCTTATCTCACCCCTTGCTTTTTCCTTTGCGTCCCCGCTCGTCCTCATGCAGCTGCACCTTGGGCTAGTCAGTCACGCTTCTCTGAAGTCTCTCAGCCCCACTCACCTCACAGAGGGTTTGTTGTGGGGGAGGAAGGGAAAGGCGATTGTGAGCCACTTTGAGACTCCTTCGGGTAGTGATAGAGCAGGATATCACATTCATACTCCTCCTCCTCTTCCTCTTCTTCAGAACATGATTCATCCAAGCCCCGGGTCCTGTACCCAGTGACGTACCACACGAGACCACCTCATCCAGGTAAGATGTCAGTGCAACACTCAGCCTGAGAATCTATCCCCCTCTCCCCGACTTCTGAAGTCATAGAATCGTAGAACCATCGACTTGTAGAGTTGGAAGGGATTCTGGGGTTATCTAGTCCAATTCTCTGAAATGCAAGAATCTCAACTCAATCTTACCCAACCATCGTCCAACCTCTGCTTAAAAACATCCCAAGGAAGGAGAGTCAAATTATCTGATTGGTTTATTGTTTGCCATTTTGTTAGTGACCGTCTTTCTCTTTCCAGCTACTAGGAAAGCCATTGTTGAAGAAACTAGCAAGCTGGCAGACTGCACTGGGAAGACTAGGACCTTACTAAGAAAAAAAGTATCTGAAGGAGTCGATCACTGTATGATAAAGTTGGACAACGACCCCCAAGGATCTCTCACTCAGCCACCGAATTGTCCAGAAGCTGTTCTTCAGGAGTGCCCAAACTCCTTCGCAGCCTGTTTTCACACATTCTGCCCGACACCAGCTCTGCAATGAGCTTGCCTTTGTGACTTGCTAAATTGTTTAGATCAGGTACTGAAAATTCTTTTTACATATTTTTTTTTAACAGTTCAAAAGCGGTACAGTAGGGTGAAACATCGACATTCACCTTTCACACAGGTACAGCAGCCTTGACCAAAAGAGGAAGCATTTTGGTAGCTCATTCTTTCCCCAGCAGACGACATTTAGTGACTCCTGACTAATGCCTCCAGTTTTCCATTAGGTCCCATCCTTTAATTCCAAGGGCCAATTGCCCTAGCCTAGAAGAACATTTGACGTTTCTGCTTTCCTATCCAGAAAGGCTAAACCTATAAAGTACCTACCTAGCACCTTAGGGACCAACTAAGTTTGTCATTGGTATGAGCTTTCATGTGCATGCACACTTCTTCAGATACACTGAAACAGAAGTCACCAGACCCTTATACAGTGGTACTTTGACTTGCGAAGGCGATCCGTTCCGAGGCGCTCTTTGGAAGTCGAAACCTTTGGAAGTCGAAGCATCCATTTTGCGCTTTGTGCATGCGGCGAAAATACTTCCGGGTTAGCGGACTTTGGAAGTCGAAACCTTTGTAGGTCAAGGCACCCGTAAGTCGAGGTACCACTGTATATAGTGAGAGGGAGGGGAGGGGTATTACTCAGAAGGGTGGTGGGAATGGGGGTTTGACTGATAGGTGTGGTAAACCTAAACGACTGTTGACGACTGCAATTGGCCTTACAGGGAAAAGCAAGGGGTGAGATGGCTAAAGATGCAACCATGGAGAGACCTGGTCTGAACAAAGACATTGGATTCTTATCTCACCCCTTGCTTTTTCCTTTGCGTCCCCGCTCGTCCTCATGCAGCTGCACCTTGGGCTAGTCAGTCACGCTTCTCTGAAGTCTCTCAGCCCCACTCACCTCACAGAGGGTTTGTTGTGGGGGAGGAAGGGAAAGGCGATTGTGAGCCACTTTGAGACTCCTTCGGGTAGTGATAGAGCAGGATATCATATTCATACTCCTCCTCCTCCTCCTCCTCCTCTTCTTCAGAACATGATTCATCCAAGCCCCGGGTCCTGTACCCAGTGACGTACCACACGAGACCACCTCATCCAGGTAAGATGTCAGTGCAACACTCAGCCTGAGAATCTATCCCCCTCTCCCCGACTTCTGAAGTCATAGAATCGTAGAACCATCGACTTGTAGAGTTGGAAGGGATTCTGGGGTTATCTAGTCCAATTCTCTGAAATGCAAGAATCTCAACTCAATCTTACCCAACCATCGTCCAACCTCTGCTTAAAAACATCCCAAGGAAGGAGAGTCAAATTATCTGATTGGTTTATTGTTTGCCATTTTGTTAGTGACCGTCTTTCTCTTTCCAGCTACTAGGAAAGCCATTGTTGAAGAAACTAGCAAGCTGGCAGACTGCACTGGGAAGACTAGGACCTTACTAAGAAAAAAAGTATCTGAAGGAGTCGATCACTGTATGATAAAGTTGGACAACGACCCCCAAGGATATCTCACTCAGCCACCGAATTGTCCAGAAGCTGTTCTTCAGGAGTGCCCAAACTCCTTCGCAGCCTGTTTTCACACATTCTGCCCGACACCAGCTCTGCAATGGGCTTGCCTTTGTGACTTGCTAAATTGTTTAGATCAGGTACTGAAAATTCTTTTTACATATTTTTTTTTAACAGTTCAAAAGCGGTACAGTAGGGTGAAACATCGACATTCACCTTTCACACAGGTACAGCAGCCTTGACCAAAAGAGGAAGCATTTTGGTAGCTCATTCTTTCCCCAGCAGACGACATTTAGTGACTCCTGACTAATGCCTCCAGTTTTCCATTAGGTCCCATCCTTTAATTCCAACGGCCAATTGCCCTAGCCTAGAAGAACATTTTACTTTTCTGCTTTCCTATCCAGAAAGGCTAAACCTATAAAGTCCTACCTAGCACCTTAGGGACCAACTAAGTTTGTCATTGGTATGAGCTTTCATGTGCATGCACACTTCTTCAGATACACTGAAACAGAAGTCACCAGACCCTTATACAGTGGTACTTTGACTTGCGAAGGCGATCCATTCCGAGGCGCTCTTTGGAAGTCAAAACCTTTGGAAGTCGAAGCATCCATTTTGCGCTTTGTGCATGCGGCGAAAATACTTCCGGGTTAGCGGACTTTGGAAGTCGAAACCTTTGTAGGTCAAGGCACCCGTAAGTCGAGGTACCACTGTATATAGTGAGAGGGAGGGGAGGGGTATTACTCAGAAGGGTGGTGGGAATGGGGGTTTGACTGATAGGTGTGGTAAACCTAAACGACTGTTGACGACTGCAATTGGCCTTACAGGGAAAAGCAAGGGGTGAGATGGCTAAAGATGCAACCATGGAGAGACCTGGTCTGAACAAAGACATTGGATTCTTATCTCACCCCTTGCTTTTTCCTTTGCGTCCCCGCTCGTCCTCATGCAGCTGCACCTTGGGCTAGTCAGTCACGCTTCTCTGAAGTCTCTCAGCCCCACTCACCTCACAGAGGGTTTGTTGTGGGGGAGGAAGGGAAAGGCGATTGTGAGCCACTTTGAGACTCCTTCGGGTAGTGATAGAGCAGGATATCACATTCATACTCCTCCTCCTCTTCCTCTTCTTCAGAACATGATTCATCCAAGCCCCGGGTCCTGTACCCAGTGACGTACCACACGAGACCACCTCATCCAGGTAAGATGTCAGTGCAACACTCAGCCTGAGAATCTATCCCCCTCTCCCCGACTTCTGAAGTCATAGAATCGTAGAACCATCGACTTGTAGAGTTGGAAGGGATTCTGGGGTTATCTAGTCCAATTCTCTGAAATGCAAGAATCTCAACTCAATCTTACCCAACCATCGTCCAACCTCTGCTTAAAAACATCCCAAGGAAGGAGAGTCAAATTATCTGATTGGTTTATTGTTTGCCATTCTGTTAGTGACCGTCTTTCTCTTTCCAGCTACTAGGAAAGCCATTGTTGAAGAAACTAGCAAGCTGGCAGACTGCACTGGGAAGACTAGGACCTTACAAAGAAAAAAAGTATCTGAAGGAGTCGATCACTGTATGATAAAGTTGGACAACGACCCCCAAGGATATCTCACTCAGCCACCGAATTGTCCAGAAGCTGTTCTTCAGGAGTGCCCAAACTCCTTCGCAGCCTGTTTTCACACATTCTGCCCGACACCAGCTCTGCAATGAGCTTGCCTTTGTGACTTGCTAAATTGTTTAGATCAGGTACTGAAAATTCTTTTTACATATTTTTTTTTAACAGTTCAAAAGCGGTACAGTAGGGTGAAACATCGACATTCACCTTTCACACAGGTACAGCAGCCTTGACCAAAAGAGGAAGCATTTTGGTAGCTCATTCTTTCCCCAGCAGACGACATTTAGTGACTCCTGACTAATGCCTCCAGTTTTCCATTAGGTCCCATCCTTTAATTCCAACGGCCAATTGCCCTAGCCTAGAAGAACATTTGACTTTTCTCCTTTCCTATCCAGAAAGGCTAAACCTATAAAGTACCTACCTAGCACCTTAGGGACCAACTAAGTTTGTCATTGGTATGAGCTTTCATGTGCATGCACACTTCTTCAGATTCACTGAAACAGAAGTCACCAGGCCCTTATACAGTGGTACTTTGACTTGCGAAGGCGATCCGTTCCGAGGCGCTCTTTGGAAGTCGAAACCTTTGGAAGTCGAAGCATCCATTTTGCGCTTTGTGCATGCGGCGAAAATACTTCCGGGTTAGCGGACTTTGGAAGTCGAAACCTTTGTAGGTCAAGGCACCCGTAAGTCGAGGTACCACTGTATATAGTGAGAGGGAGGGGAGGGGTATTACTCAGAAGGGTGGTGGGAATGGGGGTTTGACTGATAGGTGTGGTAAACCTAAATGACTGTTGACGACTGCAATTGGCCTTACAGGGAAAAGCAAGGGGTGAGATGGCTAAAGATGCAACCATGGAGAGACCTGGTCTGAACAAAGACATTGGATTCTTATCTCACCCCTTGCTTTTTCCTTTGCGTCCCCGCTCCTCCTCATGCAGCTGCACCTTGGGCTAGTCAGTCACGCTTCTCTGAAGTCTCTCAGCCCCACTCACCTCACAGAGGGTTTGTTGCGGGGGAGGAAGGGAAAGGCGATTGTGAGCCACTTTGAGACTCCTTCGGGTAGTGATAGAGCAGGATATCACATTCATACTCCTCCTCCTCCTCCTCTTCTTCAGAACATGATTCATCCAAGCCCCGGGTCCTGTACCCAGTGACGTACCACACGAGACCACCTCATCCAGGTAAGATGCTCGTTTCGTGAAAGTAAGTCATTTTGGGCATCATGCTGCATATGGTCAAGAGAATGGGAACCGACCCAGAGGTGTTTGAGGGCTAAACTATGGACATGATGGCAGCCGTTGTGTTATGTTTCATCATGTGTTTGCCCTGTTCATGTAAAAGCCAAAGAACGTGGAACGTGGGATATGTATCGGGGGGTTGGGACCTCAATTGGCTCGGCCACTTTTGCCTGGTAGGAGGGACAACACATTTTTGGATCACCACATTGTGATCTTGCAGTCAATACCTCGGAGTTGAACTTTACCGCTCCGCATGTGATGGATGGTGATTTCAACCCTGCTTTCCGTAGGAGCCACGTCTCTGGGTGCCCCACACTTGATGTCGTATATTATGGGACAGGTGGGTGTGGTTTGGAGGAAAGAGCCTTACACATGTCAAATTGAGACCTGTGCTAGCCTAAATTTGGCTCACAGGCCAAAGGTTTGCAACCCCGGCTTTGAAGACTAAATTATTTGCTGATTAACATTTTAGGGAGCAATCTTATCCCCGAGAAGCTGGTGCCAAGCAAGATTGCTGAAAACTAAACCGGCATCAAGTATTCCAGATCCAAACTCGATTCATAGAGCACACACACACAAAAATCCCAAACATTTTCCAAAGTTTTCAAAAATCCGCCCGGCTGGTGATTTCACCTTTGGAATCTCGGGCATTTCCGGGAAATTCCGGACAGTTCACTTAGAAATGTTGTTTTGCTTGCATTGCAGCTTTCGGGGGGAAACTGTCCGAAATAGCCCTTCATGAAGAGATATTTTATATATTTATTTGCACACACACGCAGAGAGGGAGAGGGAGAGAGAGAGAAGAATATATTCCCGTATATATAGGACAGGCCAAAGGATGCTTTTCAGTCTTGATATGTCTGGTGACATTGTTGGAAAAGCGTTGTCTTTTTCTGTATTCGCGCAGAAGCGAGTATGATAGTGACCTACAGTCACAACTCTTAAGTAAAGCCAAGGAAGAAGATAGAAATTGTAGCAGAGCACTTTCTGTCGTGAGTGCTGTGCTGCGAGCTGCTAAAGACCTTTGACACAGGGCTCTTGCTGTGTAGACGGTAAGAATACCTTGCAACAAGGCCGGGATTCTCCTTATTCAGGATCCGTTTGTGATAGTGAGTTTCAATACAGTAGTGTGAATGTTTGCTCATGACATCTTCACTTATTCAGTTTTTGCACATTAAAAGAAATACCATAAATGGTGCAACAGTTTGCATTAGAAAGAAAGGTAATCTCCAAAGAGGAATCCAGGGATGACTAGCCCTGAAGGATTTTTAGTCTCCCCCCAACCCCCAAATTTGTCATTTTTATATTTAAAAAACACCACTTCTGTGGGTCACCTGCTGGGTGGTTGTTTTGCCAAAGGCAAGGTGCTTCTTTTAAAAGGGGATTCAGAAGCAATACCAAATACGCAGCTGAGTGAGAAGATGAACGATTGTGTTCCAAAACAGCAAGCAGTGTATCAATACTTCACCTGCCCCTTGGAAGCCCCCAAGAAGCGGCAAAGTGACTCCCCCAGGTAGCCTCAGTTTGCACAGCCCTGCGGCCGATCCGTCTAAAAATAATCCTGATCACTCCCACGAGTACCCTGCTATTTTTCTGTGAAGCCAAAACCTTTTAGAATCTCCTCGATCCAAAACATATTCTCCTTAATGGACCCACTTTTTAGTCATACCTACTTTGACATGCAGCCCCCCCCCCCCCCGAGGGTTGAACATGTGTCAGTGCAACACTCAGCCTGAGAATCTATCCCCCTCCCCCCGACTTCTGAAGTCATAGAATCGTAGAACCATCGACTTGGAGAGTTGGAAGGGATTCTGGGGTTATCTAGTCCAATTCTCTGAAATGCAAGAATCTCAACTCGATCTTACCCCAGCATCGTCCAACCTCTGCTTACAACCATCCCAAGGAAGGAGAGTCAAATTATCTGATTGGTTTATTGTTTGCCATTTTGTTAGTGACCGTCTTTCTCTTTCCAGCTACTAGGAAAGCCATTGTTGAAGAAACTAGCAAGCTGGCAGACTGCACTGGGAAGACTAGGACCTTACTAAGAAAAAAAGTATCTGAAGGAGTCGATCACTGTATGATAAAGTTGGACAACGACCCCCAAGGATATCTCACTCAGCCACCGAATTGTCCAGAAGCTGTTCTTCAGGAGTGCCCAAACTCCTTCGCAGCCTGTTTTCACACATTCTGCCCGACACCAGCTCTGCAATGGGCTTGCCTTTGTGACTTGCTAAATTGTTTAGATCAGGTACTGAAAATTCTTTTTACATATTTTTTTTTAACAGTTCAAAAGCGGTACAGTAGGGTGAAACATCGACATTCACCTTTCACACAGGTACAGCAGCCTTGACCAAAAGAGGAAGCATTTTGGTAGCTCATTCTTTCCCCAGCAGACGACATTTAGTGACTCCTGACTAATGCCTCCAGTTTTCCATTAGGTCCCATCCTTTAATTCCAACGGCCAATTGCCCTAGCCTAGAAGAACATTTGACTTTTCTGCTTTCCTATCCAGAAAGGCTAAACCTATAAAGTACCTACATTTTAGACATTATACCAAGGAAGGCGATTGCAGGAACATCCTCAACAGTCCTGCTCCTACGGAGTTCTCTCTTCATTGCTGCCACCTTGGCCTACAACTCACCGCCACACCCTGCTGTCCTTTTCTCTTCCTCTTCTATAATCTACTTCATTAAGGTTGTTGACATGTGCGCCCCTCACCCTTTTGCACTTTTGAGTGGGGAGTCATCATTTCAGCACAACCCTCTGTTCTTTTTAGAAACTAGGGGATGTCTCCGAGCACTGGCTGGTGATTTCACCTTTGGAATCCCGGGCATTTCCAGCAAATTCCGGACATTTCACCCAGAAATGTTGTTTTGCTTGCTTTGCAGCTTTTTGGGGGGGAAACTGTCCGAAATAGCCCTTCAATGAAGAGATATTTTATATATTTATTTGCACACACACACACACACACACACAGAGAGAGAGAGAGAGAGAGGAGAATATATTACCGTATATATAGGACAGGCCAAAGGATGCTTTTCAATCTTGATATGTCTGGTGACATTATTGGCAAAGCGTTGTCTTTTTCTGTATTCGCACATCTTACTTGATACTCCCTGAGAGTTGTTCCTGTTTTGTTGGTTTCATTTTCTCGAAGCGAGTATGATGGTGGCCTACAGTTTTCCATTAGGTCCCATCCTTTAATTCCAAGGGCCAATTGCCCTAGCCTAGAAGAACATTTTACTTTTCTGCTTTCCTATCCAGAAAGGCTAAACCTATAAAGTACCTACCTAGCACCTTAGGGACCAACTAAGTTTGTCATTGGTATGAGCTTTCATGTGCATGCACACTTCTTCAGATTCACTGAAACAGAAGTCACCAGACCCTTATACAGTGGTACTTTGACTTGCGAAGGCGATCCGTTCCGAGGCGCTCTTTGGAAGTCGAAACCTTTGGAAGTCGAAGCATCCATTTTGCGCTTTGTGCATGCGGCGAAAATACTTCCGGGTTAGCGGACTTTGGAAGTCGAAACCTTTGTAGGTCAAGGCACCCGTAAGTCGAGGTACCACTGTATATAGTGAGAGGGAGGGGAGGGGTATTACTCAGAAGGGTGGTGGGAATGGGGGTTTGACTGATAGGTGTGGTAAACCTAAACAACTGTTGACGACTGCAATTGGCCTTACAGGGAAAAGCAAGGGGTGAGATGGCTAAAGATGCAACCATGGAGAGACCTGGTCTGAACAAAGACATTGGATTCTTATCTCACCCCTTGCTTTTTCCTTTGCGTCCCCGCTCCTCCTCATGCAGCTGCACCTTGGGCTAGTCAGTCACGCTTCTCTGAAGTCTCTCAGCCCCACTCACCTCACAGAGGGTTTGTTGCGGGGGAGGAAGGGAAAGGCGATTGTGAGCCACTTTGAGACTCCTTCGGGTAGTGATAGAGCAGGATATAACATTCATACTCCTCCTCCTCCTCCTCTTCTTCAGAACATGATTCATCCAAGCCCCGGGTCCTGTACCCAGTGACTTACCACACGAGACCACCTCATCCAGGTAAGATGTCAGTGCAACACTCAGCCTGAGAATCTATCCCCCTCCCCCCGACTTCTGAAGTCATAGAATCGTAGAACCATCGACTTGGAGAGTTGGAAGGGATTCTGGGGTTATCTAGTCCAATTCTCTGAAATGCAAGAATCTCAACTCGATCTTACCCCAGCATCGTCCAACCTCTGCTTACAACCATCCCAAGGAAGGAGAGTCAAATTATCTGATTGGTTTATTGTTTGCCATTCTGTTAGTGACCGTCTTTCTCTTTCCAGCTAGTAGGAAAGCCATTGTTGAAGAAACTAGCAAGCTGGCAGACTGCACTGGGAAGACTAGGACCTTACTAAGAAAAAAAGTATCTGAAGGAGTCGATCACTGTATGATAAAGTTGGACAACGACCCCCAAGGATATCTCACTCAGCCACCGAATTGTCCAGAAGCTGTTCTTCAGGAGTGCCCAAACTCCTTCGCAGCCTGTTTTCACACATTCTGCCCGACACCAGCTCTGCAATGGGCTTGCCTTTGTGACTTGCTAAATTGTTTAGATCAGGTACTGAAAATTCTTTTTACATATTTTTTTTAACCGTTCAAAAGCGGTACAGTAGGGTGAAACATCGACATTCACCTTTCACACAGGTACAGCAGCCTTGACCAAAAGAGGAACCATTTTGGTAGCTCATTCTTTCCCCAGCAGATGACATTTAGTGACTCCTGACTAATGCCTCCGGTTTTCCATTAGGTCCCATCCTTTAATTCCAAGGGCCAATTGCCCTAGCCTAGAAGAACATTTGACTTTTCTGCTTTCCTATCCAGAAAGGCTAAACCTATAAAGTACCTACATTTTAGACATTATACCAAGGAAGGCGATTGCAGGAACATCCTCAACAGTCCTGCTCCTACGGAGTTCTCTCTTCATTGCTGCCACCTTGGCCTACAACTCACCGCCACACCCTGCTGTCCTTTTCTCTTCCTCTTCTATAATCTACTTCATTAAGGTTGTTGACATGTGCGCCCCTCACCCTTTTGCACTTTTGAGTGGGGAGTCATCATTTCAGCACAACCCTCTGTTCTTTTTAGAAACCAGGGGATGTCTCCGAGCACTGGCTGGTGATTTCACCTTTGGAATCCCGGGCATTTCCGGCAAATTCCGGACATTTCACCTAGAAATGTTGTTTTGCTTGCTTTGCAGCTTTTGGGGGGGAAACTGTCCGAAATAGCCCTTCAATGAAGAGATATTTTATATATTTATTTGCACACACACACACACACAGAGAGGAGAATATATTACCGTATATATAGGACAGGCCAAAGGATGCTTTTCAATCTTGATATGTCTGGTGACATTCTTGGCAAAGCGTTGTCTTTTTCTGTATTCGCGCATCTTACTTGATACTCCCTGAGAGTTGCTCATGTTTTGTTGGTTTCATTTTCTCGAAGGAGTCGATCACTGTATGATAAAGTTGGACAACGACCCTCAAGGATATCTCACTCAGCCACCGAATTGTCCAGAAGCTGTTCTTCAGGAGTGCCCAAACTCCTTCACAGCCTGCTTTCACACATTCTCCCTGACACCAGCTCTAAACCTGCCCTGGACTTGGTTAGTTTGGGAACATTCTACCAGAGCACCAATACCTAAGAGGTAATAATTTTGTGAAAATGTAACATTTAACATTATATTCTCTATAATTTTTAAAATGGACTTCATGTGATTTCATATGGGCTTATATTGAAGGAGGATTCCCCTCCCCAAACTGCAAGTGAAAGGGGATAAAGTTCTGGTCTTCTGCTTGCGCATACAGCTTTGTGTAGAACTCAGTGTTGAAGTTAAAATACCCTTTTCTTGTACTTGCCTTATGCTTGGGGTAAAGCTGTTTTTGAAACTGAGTGGTTAGTTCCTTCTGCATTTGAATTTATTTTCGCCTTTTAATCTTTGGTGGCTCTTTTCTAAACACTGCATTTTGTCAGAATGAAACCAGGAGCAAATTGCTATAGGTTTGTTCGGGAGTACCTATGCACTTGGTGGAGTAAGTTTTTTTAAAAAAAAAATATGGCAACCTGCACGCCATCTCACAAAACCATTTTTGAAACTCCCCTTAGTTTTCAACGTTGGAGGGTGGTGGAATGCTGCTCTTTGAGAAAGGTGCACAGTTGGTTGCAATGTTTTGATGCGAAGGCAGGATTGCTTTGCTTTTGCGTTTGTGTTCTTTCTTTCTTCTTAAAAATAATTTCATGGGTGTTCTATTCTTACTTCATAGCCAAGACTGTTTTACATCAAACAAGCTTGCATGTAAAGAGAAATAAAGATACAGTACTAGATTTTCCCTGTTTATGGAAGTTTTTAATGTATTTTAATCTTTGTTGGAAGCCGCCCAGAGTGGCTGGGGAGACCCAGCCAGATGGGCGGGGTATACAAATAATAAATTGTTGTTGTTGTTGTTGTTGTTGGCATAAAGCTGGCAACCTGAATTGATATCCAAGCCGTGGGTGGTGGGTGGTCATTTCAGTCTCCTTTCTTTCCTCCCCAGACCAAGTGAAAACATCTTGAGGAGAGTCAGCCATGAGGGAACGTCCTGGGCTCCCCATACTCCTCCAGGAGCAGTTGGTCCCTACACCATTCGCGTCCCCATGGATGGCATTGAAATAGGTACATACATCCAAGTCCTTTGTCTCTTTGTACGAGGTCAGAAATGCTCCCACCAGAACATGGAAAGAGAGAGCGCTTTTAAAGTTAACCATCATGTTTTGAGGAAAGATAGCCTCTTCCTTTCGCTCAAAAGGACATTAAAATACTTGAAAATGAAACAAATCCGAAAATTGGTCAGAGCACATAGTTGGGAAACACGTTGATAACAGTGTATGCCTACATTTGAGCCTAAGTTCAGGGGAGCAAATGCAATCTCTTCCCATCATGGCCAATTCTCTCTCTTTCTCTCTCTGGGCTAGTGGGTGGAGCTCTCTCCCACTTCCACAGGTGGAGATGGAGTCCAGGCTCGCTTGGTGTGCAGCATCAAGCAGTAGCTCTGCTTCGTTTAGGACTGAAATGCCAACGGAGTTCATTGTTGTTGTTGTTGTTTAGTCGTTTAGTTGTGTCCGACTCTTCGTGACCCCATGGACCATAGCACGCCAGGCACTCCTGTCTTGCACTGCCTCCCGCAGTTTGGTCAAACTCATGTTCGTAGCTTCGAGAACACTGTCCAACCATCTTGTCCTCTGTCGTCCCCTTCTCCTAGTGCCCTCAATCTTTCCCAACATCAGGGTCTTTTCCAAGGATTCTTCTCTTCTCATGAGGTGGCCAAGGTATTGGAGCCTCAGCTTCACGATCTGTCCTTCCAGGGAGCACTCAGGGCTGATTTCCTGAAGAATGGATAGGTTTGATCTTCTTGCAGTCCACGGGACTCTCAAGAGTCTCCTCCAGCACCATAATTCAAAAGCATCAATTCTTCGGCGATCAGCCTTCTTTATGGTCCAGCTCTCACTTCCATACATCACTACTGGGAAAACCATAGCTTTAACTATATGGACCTTTGTCGGCAAGGTGATGTCTCTGCTTTTTAAGATGCTGTCTAGGTTTGTCATTGCTTTTCTCCCAAGAAGCAGGCGTCTTTTAATTTCGTGACTGCTGTCACCATCTGCAGTGATCAAGGAGCCCAAGAAAGTAAAATCTCTCACTGCCTCCATTTCTTCCCCTTCTATTTGCCAGGAGGTGATGGGACCAGTGGCCATGATCTTGGTTTTTTTGATGTTGAGCTTCAGACCATATTTTGTGCTCTCCTCTTTCACCCTCATTAAAAGGTTCTTTAATTCCTCCTCGCTTTCTGCCATCAAGGTTGTGTCATCTGCATATCTGAGGTTGTTGATATTTCTTCCGGCAATCTTAATTCCGGCTTGGGATTCATCTAGTCCAGCCTTTCGCATGATGAATTCTGCATATAAGTTAAATAAGCAGGGAGACAATATACAACCTTGTCGTACTCCTTTCCCAATTTTGAACCAATCAGTTGTTCCATATCCAGTTCTAACTGTAGCTTCTTGTCCCACATAGAGATTTCTCAGGAGACAGATGAGGTGATCAGGCACTCCCATTTCTTTAAGAACTTGCCATAGTTTGCTGTGGTCGACACAGTCAAAGGCTTTTGCGTAGTCAATGAAGCAGAAGTAGACGTTTTTCTGGAACTCTCTAGCTTTCTCCATAATCCAGCGCATGTTTGCTATTTGGTCTCTGGTTCCTCTGCCCCTTCGAAATCCAGCTTGCACTTCTGGGAGTTCCCGGTCCACATACTGCCTAAGCCTGCCTTGTAGAATTTTAAGCATAACCTTGCTAGCGTGTGAAATGAGCGCAATTGTGTGGTAGTTGGAGCATTCTTTGGCACTGCCCTTCTTTGGAATTGGGATGTAGACTGATCTTCTCCAATCCTCTGGCCATTGCTGAGTTTTCCAAACTTGCTGGCATATTGGGTGTAGCACCTTAACAGCATCATCTTTTAAAATTTTAAATAGTTCAGCTGGAATATCATCACTTCCACTGGCCTTGTTATTAGCAGTGCTTTCTAAGTGTGCAGCCTCAAGCAGTAGCTCTGCTTCGTTTAGGACTGAAATGCCAACGGAGTTCATAGAATCATAGAATCCTAGAGTTGGAAGAGACCCCAAGGGCCATCCAGTCCAGCCCCCTGCCGAGCAGGAAACACCATCAAAGCATTCTTGACATATGCCTGTCAAGCCTCTGCTTAAAGACCTCCAAAGAAGGAGTTGGTTTTTTTGCTGTCCAACTGTGCTTTGAACGGCAAGGTTTCCCCATATGTCTCCTACCTATGTACCCCCTATGTGTTCCCATATGTTTCAACTCTTTGTACCTTCTCAGTCCTGCTCGGAAGGGTCCCCTGAGCTTCAAGAGCATCCCCCTCCCCCCGGGGATGGGAGCCTCAGTGCCTGCATGGAATATTATGCATGTCTACAAGGATCTCATCCAAAATGGATGGGCTGGACAATTCCTTTTTTGTGAAAAAATGTCTCCAAACTAATCTGGCCACTTTTCCTTAGAAAAACATGCCTTTAGAGAAAAATGATGTACGACGTGAACACGACCCCAGTTGTAACAAAATGAAGATTGACTGAAACTGCCAAATTCCTTATTTTATGTGTTACTCCTTTTGAAAGCTGGTTAAAGTGTTTGGTACGTTTTCCCATCTGCTGAATGTCATTCCTCAAAAACAAATGGGGAAATGGCTGATCTAAATAACAGTCTTTCTTCCAAATATATTAGACTAATACAAAAACCCACCACAAGGTACCAAAATCAACATATTTTAATGTGTGCATCCCCTATCCGTCTTAGTGTGGTAAGTACATTTCTTTTATTTTCAAAAATACATATTTCTTTCTTAGAGTACTCTGTGTTTCACATGCTGATGTATTTTGTTGCTCTGCTTTTCGACACATGGCATTTTTGTGCTTTCCAAATACTGATAAGATAAGCTACGTTTAAAACCTTTCCAGTTGCAAATAGGATCAGTCAGGATCAGTCTCTTGTGTACAAGTATTTGGGGCATGGTGGAGTATGAGCCATCTAAACTTTCAAATTGGTGGTTTTCCGGCTTTCCAGGATACCGTTTCCACATTGACACCTGCTGAGCAATTGCTTCACGCTGCTGCAGACTCTGGCATGTTCTGGCGCTCCTGCTTAGCATGCATTGCTACTTACCAATCCTCTTAGATCCCACCATCGAGCTGCAGGAATTGAGGGCCCCTCCCAAGAACACATGCACACTTTCCTGTAGCTGCATCCAGCAGCAGAAAACTGGTAGTGACTGGCAAGCTCTTCTTTGGCAAGCTTGCCTACTGTTTCTATTCTCCTGGAATAATTGGCTAACAAACTTCTGAACACTGTGGCATCTTTGTTCGCCAAAGTGCAGAGAATATGCAGCATTAATTCATTTAGATCTCCATATTTAGCTGGTCATATCAATTTACGTTCTGCAGAAGAAGGCTCGTATGGGATGCTGTATAGCTTGGTACTGAATGTCTCCAGCAGTTGCATAAATACCCTCTATCCCCCCTTCTTTCTTGCACTCTGCTGCATGAATACTTTGACTTGGCCAAAGTCTTGTGTATTAGTCCTGGGTTTGTATCATCGTTCTGAATCATGGCTGAAGAATTGCTCCAAATGTTCATCTTGCAAATGTGTGCCTTTTATTTTATATATATATATATACTCATATCGTTCATTCTTCATATTCAGCAGTAATATAGTAAGTACTTCAAGTTCAGTTCCTGTCTTATATGGAAAACGATAGCTTAACATATGCTCTATTAAGTGTGTTAGACCTTAGTTATTTCAGGCCTAACATAGAGGTGGGCTTAGTTGGAAAGTAAAAGGCATTATTGACTACCCCCACCTCTCTTAAAGTTGCAGAGAAATCCTCCTGGCTTCATTGCACTCGCTGCAAGTCTGCGCCCCCACCTACTGACCCACCAGACCCAGACGGAGACCTCCCAGCTTTTGCCACACCACCACAGCTAGAGGAGGATGACAGAGACGACATAGAGGACCAACAGACCGGACCAGCTCGGGGCACGAATCGGGCCCAACAGACCGGACCAGCTGCACTTTCACCTGAGACCTGTTGGACCTCCGAAATCCTCCTGGGACCCGACACTCAGGATCAACCACCCATCCGCCTACGTCTCCGGAGAGAGCCACCTTCATCTGACAGCTTGTCTCTCCGCTCCATTTCCCGCTTCGTCTGACAGCTCCTTTTATGTGTAGTTTAAACCTTCTCCGCATGTCATCATCCATTCCACACCCTTTCTTCTTTCTTTTCCTCCTCAACACCGCCAACCCTTACACGGCAAGTAAGGATACATGGTGTCCAGGACTACAAACCAAACAACAATATTTGGATTACGGGGTCGTGGATATGGTAAAGGAGGGAACCCCGGACCGTTTAGGAGACTTCGACTTCTGCTTACCCAAGACCCGTATCCTACGACGACATGCCATTCTCCCCATTTTGACACCACAAAGCGCATGGGAACTTTTCATCCGTTCCCCTAATTACATGCGTGTAGGGAAATTACTCTTGACCCTCGATGAAACCTGGAAACGAGCTCACTGTTTTAATGGTTCTTATACTCTCTTTGAGGATGGAAGAATCCTTAAACCCTTGAACTGGACCTCAATGGATGGTGACACTTCAGAAATAGTTTACACCGACCAACACCATCCCACTGACCGGCTACTTTATGGATTCTATTGTCAGTGCGTGGACACTTCACCGAAACCCACCATTTTACAGGGAATTTGTTTGCAACAGTTCTGCTGTGTCTGGGACATCGGGAAGGCTTCTTCGTGGGTGGGGAAAATGTATATAGAAGGCTGGTCCCACCCCACCGCCGGCCTCACAGACTCTAAACGGGACACAACTGGTCCACAAAGGTGTGGAGGTTTGTCCACCAATCTAACCCTCCTCACTCGCCAAGACCCACTACATCCTGTGGGCACCGCTCCTCACCAAAGGGGGGAATTGTTGTCTCCAACCTTCCCCTCTAACAATGATCTCCTCTCCCTCTGGCACTCCAACTCTTATGTACGCCTCATCTCTGAAATAGCAGGACAAGCAACTACGGACAACTGCTGGGTTTGCGCGCATACCCCAGCCCATCTCCAAAGTGGTATCCCCTTTCTTGGAGTTCCCCCTTTGCTGCAACAGCACCTTTCTGCCGACATATCATCTTGGAACCTTACCGCAGTAAACCTCACCCACCAATACATTCATTTGTCCGGACCTACCAACGGGGACTTATGCCGCAAATTCAGTGGCGAAGATAGGATGATCGGAGACAGCTCATGTAAGTACACCATTGACATCTCCCTGTCAGGCCGAATAACTGTATCACATAGGGATGCCATTTTCCCCCACCCAGACTTAGCATCCGCTTGGAAACAAATAATGGGACTACCTGACTCCTGGACCCCCACCCCTATCGCCCGCTGTTTTCCCCAAACATTTATTATGGGGCGTATTGACTCCTGCCTCCAAGGTCTGTTCTGGGTGTGCGGGCATCGTGGTTACGTGTGGGCTAGTCCACATTCTCATGGTTCTTGCTACCTTGGGCTAGTCCTACTAGGGATTAGAGTGACCCCCGAACTACCCTCAGGTAGGAGACGAAACAGGAGGGGAAAGGACCTCTCTAAGTTGTCAAAAGTGTCAGCAAATGGAGAAACATATGGTAGGGCTTTGTTTCCCACCTACGGAGCAGGCTCCAACCATGTGGATATCCTTAAACTGACTGACATATTACTAAACTTCATGGAAGAGTCCAATGCGGCCACACAATCTATTCTTATGGAACTCACGGAGGTGAGACAGGTGGCTTTGCAGAATAAATTAGCTTTGGACTTTATATTAGCATCGACCGGAGGCCTATGTGCTCTTGTCGGGACAGAGTGCTGCACCCAAGTCTCTGACCAGACCCTGAATATCACTGGGCATTTGAACAATATACACCAACTGTCACAGTGGCCGGAGCGGGCTACTTCAGAGTAACGACTCTACACAGCTCTGCATTTTATCTTTTATTGGTGCTGCGTATTTACAGTGCTGAAGGCAATGCTATTTACAAGGACACATCTTCTCAGCTTGAATCAGAACCTCCGAATGGCGTTTGGCGCGTTTTTCTCCAACATAACAACTTTGGTAGACCCATCCTCTTCCCTCTCCGCTTTCTGCGCAATTCCGGAGTTGGGGGGATGGGTCTGCCCCCCTTGCTTGCCCCTTCCTGTCCCACCTGGGACCCTGGCTCCGCTACCTTGTCTGAGCCTCGGACACGACTTCCTGCTTCCCCACAGGAATCGGAACTCTCCCTGCTTTCCCCTGCGCTCGGGGATGGGCTTGAACTCAGAAGGGGAGGGACTTTGCGATATCCCCTGTCCCTCACATCCATCCCCCTCCCAAGCTCCCCTTCTCCCCTCCCAGGGGGCTCCCCGGGTGTCGGTGACGACTGAAAGCCTAAAAACTCTGTACTTTCCCCCAGTCCTGCGAGCTCCCTCCTTCCGCCTGGGAGGACTGAAATCCCAAAAAGTCCGTGGCGTCAGAGCTGGTGGGGGTAAAAATACGCTGCCAGTCTGCCTCTTCCTCTGACAGGGTGGACCTCGGAGACACCCATACTTCTTCCTCCTGGTCCTCAAACTCCGCTTCCCATCCCCATGGTGAACTGCTCTCCCCTACTTCCTCCCCCTCCCCCTCCCCCTCCCTTTCCATGTGCCAGGGCTTGGGTCTGTGTGGGAAGAGGGCGTGAAATTCTTCCACCAAGAATTCCTCCTGTATCTGAGTGGCCGGGACCCATTCATTCTGGGAAGGCGGGGCATCCTCCCATGCCATGAGGTACTCCAGGCCCCCCACCCCTCTCCTTGAATCAAGGATGGTCGTGGCCTCATTGAGTTGCTCCCTGCCTCCCCTCTTCCCCCCTCCCTCGGGGGTCTGTTTGCTGTCTCGGAGCCTGCTGCTTTCCCTGTACGGCAACAGCAGCGATCTATGAAATACTGGATGCACCCTCATGTCCTCTGGCAGTGCCAGCCTGAAGGCAACCGGGTTAACCTGTTGCGTGACCGTGAAGGGGCCCAGCCGTCTGGGTGCCAGCTTTTTGCACCTCCCTCTGGTGGGAAGGCCCTCCGAGGACAACCAAACCTTGTCCCCCACCCTGATGACCTCCCCTTGTCGCCTGTGGCGATCTGCCCCCTTCTTGTACGCTTCCTTGGCTCTCTCCAAGTGTTCTCTGAGCTGCTGGTGCACCGTCTCCAGTTCCTCTGCCCAATCCTCTGCCTGTGGGCCCTCCTCCTCCCCCTCCCCCTCCCTCTCCGGGAAAGATCTGAGGTCGCGCCCGTAGTTGGCCTTAAAGGGCGACACCCCTGTGGAGACGTGCACTGCATTGTTGTAGGCAAATTCTGCCAGTGGCAGGCGATCCACCCAGTCCGTTTGCCTCTGGCTGACGTAGCATCTCAGGTACTGCTGCAGAATGGCGTTGATCCTCTCCGCCTGTCCATTGGTCTGCGGGTGCCGAGCCGTCGACAAGCTGACCTCCACCTGCAGGAGGTTCATGAGTCGCCTCCAGAACCTGGAAACAAATTGGCGGCCTCGATCCGAAATAACTCTTAAAGGTAATCCATGCAGTCTGAATACGTGGTCAACAAACAGTTTGGCTGTCTCTTCTGCAGAGACCGCCCTGGCACACGGTATAAAATGGCACATTTTGGACATGAGGTCCACCACCACCAACACTGCGGTCTTGCCCCAGGACGACGGCAGGTCTGTGATGAAGTCCATGGGCACTACTTCCCACGGCCTGTGCGGTGTGGCTAATGGCTCCAGCAACCCTGCTGGTGCTGCCCTGACCACCTTTGCTCGCTGGCAGGTGTCACAGCCCCTTACATAGTCCCGAACATCCTCCCGCACCCCTGGCCACCAGAAGTGTCTCATGACTAGGTGAGTGGTTTTGTCCCTTCCAAAATGACCCGCCGTCGGGTTGTCGTGCATCTGCTTGAGGACCTTACCTCTGAGCTGGTTGGTGGGCAGGTACAGGGCTCCCCTGTAAAAAAGCAACCCCCTCCTTTCCTCAAAGTCTTTTGCTTGCTCCCTCCCCCCTCGCAGCTCTCTGAAGATGCGGGTGGCAAACTCATCTGCTGCCGTCAGTGCTGTGAGTTCTGCCTCGCTCACCACTGCTGCTCCGCAGGACCATGCTGATGGGGGGAAAATGTGCCGGGGTGCTGGTGGCAACTCCTCCTCCATGTACTCCGGCTTGCGGGAGAGGGCATCCGCCCTGACGTTCTGCTCCCCCGGTATGTAGTGGATGGAGAAGTTGAAGTGCGAGAAGAACTCTGCCCACCGTATCTGCCGCTGGTTGAGCACCCTGGCTGTTCTCCAGAACTCCAGGTTTTTGTGGTCTGTGCACACCTGAATGGGGTGCTTGGCGCCCACCAGGAAATGTCTCCAGTGTTTAAACGCAGAATGGATCGCGAGAAGTTCCTTATCAAACACCGTGTAGTTGCGTTCTGGCTGTGTCAGCTTTCTGGAGAAAAAGGCACAGGGTCTCCACTCTCTGTTGGCATCCAGTTGCAACAGGATCGCTCCCAATTCTCTGTCTGAAGCGTCGGTTTCCACGCGTAGGGGCGCATCCTGCACCACGTGGAACAGGTTCTGGTCTGAAGCGAACACCCTCTTGAGGCTTTTGAACGCTGCTTGCGCCTCCTGTGTCCACCTGAACTTCTGCTTGCCTCTCAGGCAGTCAGTGATGGGAGCCATAACCCGCGAGAAGTTCTTGATGAACTTCCTGTAGAAGTTGGCGAAGCCTAGTAGGCGTTGGGCATCTTTGCGCGTCCTGGGGCTGTGCCAGTCCAGGATGGCCTGCACCTTGTCCTTGTCCATCGCTAGCCCCTTGTCTGACAGTTTGTAGCCCAGGAAGTCCACCTCTTTGGTGTGAAACTTACACTTCTCCAGCTTCACATACAGGTGGTGCTCCTTCAGGCGCTGCAACACCTCCCTGACATCCTTTACATGCTGCACTGGGTCATTGGAGTATATAAGGATGTCATCTAGGAAGACCCAGCAGTTCTTGAAGAGGAGGGACCCCAGGACGTGGTGCATGAAGGCCTGGAAGCATGCTGAGCCCCCTTGCAAACCGAAGGGCATCACCAGATATTCAAAAGAGCCCAGAGGCATGAACATCGTGGTCTTCCACTCATCGCCTTCCCGGATTCTGATCAAGTTGTACGCCCCCCTCAGGTCGAGCTTGGTGAAGATCTTGCCCCTGCGTGCCGCTGTCAGCAGATCGTCCACTCTGGGCATTGGGAAAGCCACCGGTTCTGTCATGTTGTTCAGCCGTCTAAAATCCACCACAAGACGGCGCTGTTGCGTGTCCTTCTTGTCCACCCAGAAGACCGGGCTGCCCCCCGCTGCCTTGCTTTCTCTGATGAACCCCCTCTTGAGGTTCTTGTCTATAAACGCACGCAGATCCTCCAGCTCCTGATCTGACATGGAGTACAGCTTGGCTGGGGGTAGCGTGGCCCCCGGCACCAGGTTGATCTGGCAGTCAAACGACCTGTGCGGGGGTAGGTGGTCGGATTCCGCTTCACTGAAGACCTCCTGCAGGTCCCAGTACGGCTTGGGTATCGCCTCACCCCCCTTGACGTGCATGGTGGCCACCGTGGCTATTGGAGGCCCCTCCCCTGGTTGGTGCTGCATGCAATGTTCCAGACAAAAGTCCGATCCAAACGTGATGCATCTCTGGTGCCAACTGATGGAGGGGTCATGGCGCGCCAGCCAGCTCATGCCCAAGACGATGGGGGGGTCTGAGATGGTGGTGACGTTGAATGCCAGTGTCTCTGAGTGTCGTCCCACCGTCATTCTCATGGGGAGGGGTCTGGTGGGTGATGGCCCCTCCCAGCAACTCCCTGCCGTCAATGGTGGAGACTTGCAGGGGAAAATCCAGCTGCAGAAGTTGGATCTGGTGCGCTTCTGCAAAGTTTCTCGAAAAGAAGTTGGCAGAGGCACCTGAGTCGATTAACGCGAGGACCGTCAGGGGATACCCATTAGGGAGCGTTAGCGTCACTTCTAGAACTACCCCTGCTCTGGGGGTGGGGGTGGGCTGGCGCTGCTCCTCGCTGTGCGGGTGGGTGGGCTGGGGCTGTTGTTTGCCGATTGCGCCTGGCTGCTGCCCCTTGTCTCCTGCAGCCAGGCTGTCTCGTTTCCCTGCTGTGGTGCTGCGTCAGTGGGGGAGGGCACAACCGTTCCCGCCTTTCCTTGCCATTCCCTGCGATGTGGGCAGTCTCTGACGAGATGCTGAGGGGAGTTGCAGAGAAAGCAATTCCCGCCTCTTCCCTCCTTGCGTCTTGGCGCCGCTGGGGTTTGAAAAGCCCCCCCGCGCGCGCTATCAATTTGCATGGGTTCCTGGTCTTGGCTGGCCCCTGGCATGGCCTGAGATGGCTGTTGGGGGAGTGGCTTCTCCTGCGACCGTGGGAACCAAGCTCGCTTTGCGCACATTGGCTGCTTGTCGTTCCATCGGGATTCCTGTCTCACCCCCACCGCCAGAGCCGCTTTGCTGAGCTGATCCTTATTACTGGGCTTTGGACCTCTCGAGAGCTCATCTTTCACATCCTCATGCAACCCCAGGTAGAACGCCGCTTCCATCGGAGGCGAGTGCAGTTCCCACCCCAGTCTGTGCACCAGCATGGTGAATCTTGATCAATATTCGCGAACTGTCATTTTTCCTTGTCGTAAATTATGCAGTTCCTCTTTGGTCTGGTCCATATGGCTATCAGACGCATACATTGTTTTTAAAGCCCCTAAAAATAGTTTGACATCCTTCATGCAAGGATTTTTTGTCGCGATTAATGATCTAAGCCACTCCCTGGCTGCCCCGGTAAGGTGTTCCACTATAAACGCTACTCTGTGCCCATCATCAGGGAACTCATCATGGTGCAGCTCAAGAGCATACACGATCTCAGTCTCAAAGCCATGATATTCCCTCGGGTCTCCATTGAACTTGCTTACTAGGGTCCCTGCTCTCCTTCCTGGCAGCACTTGGAGTTGGGCTCCCCCTCCTCCCTTGTTTTTCTCTGCATCCAGCTTGTTCTGGAGGTCCACCGCTACCGCCCTTAACTGCTGCTCTTTCTCCTGTAGCGCTCTCACCTGTTCCGCAAGGTGTTGCCTGTCCTCCTGGACCTTCTGCGTCTCTTCTTTAGCTGCCTTTAATTCTCCCTGTGCCTGCAACACCAGTTGCTGCAGGTCCTGCTGGGCTTTCTCTGCGATCTGCCGCCATTTCTCCGCTTCTGGCGCGCTCATCCCGGCAACTCCAAAGTAGCCCAAAAAAAGATTCGGAGGTTGCTGTCACAGTGGCCGGAGCGGGCTACTTCAGAGTAACGACTCTACACAGCTCTGCATTTTATCTTTTATTGGTGCTGCGTATTTACAGTGCTGAAGGCAATGCTATTTACAAGGACACATCTTCTCAGCTTGAATCAGAACCTCCGAATGGCGTTTGGCGCGTTTATCTCCAACATAACAACTTTGGTAGACCCATCCTCTTCCCTCTCCGCTTTCTGCGCAATTCCGGAGTTGGGGGGATGGGTCTGCCCCCCTTGCTTGCTTGCGCCTTCCTGTCCCACCTGGGACCCTGGCTCCGCTACCTTGTCTGAGCCTCGGACACGACTTCCTGCTTCCCCACTGGAATCGGAACTCTCCCTGCTTTCCCCTGCGCTCGGGGATGGGCTTGAACTCAGGAGGGGAGGGACTTTGCGATATCCCCTGTCCCTCACACCAACTAACGGAGGGACTGAAGGAAATCCAACACGAAGGTCTCTCAGACTCCCACCTCTTTGACCTGGGTCAGCCTGGGTGAAACAACTTCTGGGCAATGGTCTTATTATACTGACCACTGTTGTTGCATGCGTCGCTCTATTTTGCTGTGCTATTAATTTCTTCCCCTTGTGTTGTCACGCATGTGGTACCTGTCTCCCTACCCCTCACAATCGTCCCCCATTTCATCCAGTCCGGGAACCACAACCTTGGGGTGATCATTCTGAATACGTAGAAATGAGACCTTTAAGTACACAACAGGTTGTGGATTTTTGCATATAAGTGTCAATTTCGTTCGTTTGTGTGGAGAAAGGGATCGTGCGCTACCCACCTTCACGATCCTATCTCCAAAGGGGGGAACTGTTGTAGAAATACCCCCCTCCCAATCTTTCTACATAAAATATAGATTCACACAGTCCCACAAGCACCGATCCATAAGGTGGCTAGATTGGCCTCTACTAGGGCCAGGGCCTTTTCAGTACTGGCCCCAACTTGGTGGGGAGACCAGGGCCCTGCGGGATTTGTCATCTTTCCGCAGGGCCTGCAAGAGAGATCTGTTCTGCCTGGCCTTTGGGTTGGACTTAGTCTGACCCCTGTGTTTTCCTCCCTCATGGCTTGGATTTATGGACTTAAAATGAGGCTGCATTTTAAATTTTAATATTAAATTTTAATCTGTATTTTAATTAATTGCTTTTTATGTTTTATTGTAATTTTATTGGTGTGAGCTGCCCTGAGCCCGGTTTTGACTGGGGAGGGCGGGGTATAAATAAAAATTTATTTTTATTATTTCCATACTTCTAAGGAATCAGTCACGACTCAGACTTATTTTTATTCCATGTTTATTTTAGTCTGTATATAAAACTGTATCAAAGGGGGGATCCTGGGAGGAGAAGCTGCCATAATCTGGTGAGCGAGACGACTCGTACACAGCCTCCTCCCAAACAAGGAAATTCCACCTCCAATTGTGCCAAACAGCCGACCATCTCCTATACAATGGATTTTCCTCTCCATGTGGATTCGGACCAAGCCCAAGTCAATGGACAACCATCACCCTCCTGATGACTGTGAACCTCCCTTTGACCTGAGGAAATATAGAAGGGAGGGGGTGAGAAGGAGCCAGGAACACCTGGCCAGGTGCTCGAATTACTACTACCTCTGGACCCCTCCTTTTTGTGATGTACTGATGATGTATTAGTGACATTTTAGTGACGTAGCATTAGGGGTGTATCTTGGTGATGGGGAACACATAAAAAGGGAAGACCCCTTTTGTTCGGGGTCTCCATCGTGCTTCACCTTGTTGCAGGTGGGGCCCTGTCACGACAGTATTTTCTTTATTAAAGACCAAGCCTACTGGCTGCTGTTTTGCTCTGTTAGTCTTGGCTGGAGTCTTGTTTGGTCCAAGGGAGCCCTCAGATTTTTCCGTTAACACTTTTGCACCCTTGGTTGCTAACTGTTAACTTCCTAAAGGTGGTTTATGTTGCAAACGGACGCAACCCACTTTTGCCCTGGTCATATATTTCATTATCGGGCATTGATTGAACTTTCTTGCACACTTCCTTAAAATGTGCTGGAGCAGGAACTGGCAAGCCACTCCAGTATCCCTGCCAAGAAAACTCCATGGACAAAGACAACAGGTATATGAAAGTTATGACGTTCGAAGATGAGCCCCTCAGGTCGGAAGGCGTCCAACATGCTACTGAGGAAGAGTGGAGGACAAGTACAAGTAGATTCAGAGCTGATGAAGCGGCTGGGCCAAAGCCGAAAGGTCGCTCGGTTGCGGATATGCCTAGAAGCGAAAGGAAAGTCTGATGCTGTAAAGAAAAATATTGCATAGGAACCTGGAATGTAAGAACCATGGATGGAGGTAAGCTGGATGTGGTCAAAAATGAGATGACAAGAATAAATATTGACATCCTGGGCATCAGTGAACTAAAATGGAAGGGAATGGGCAAATTCAGTTCATATCTACTACTGTGGGCAAGAATCCCATAGAAGAAATGGAGTGACCCTCATAGTCAACAAAAGTGTGGCGAAAGCTGTATTATGATCTCATAAATCAGGCATCCTCAAACTTCGGCCCTCCAGATGTTTTGGACTACTATTCCCACCATCCCTGACCACTGGTCCTGTAAACTAGGGATCATGGGAGTTGTAGGCCAAAACATCTGGAGGGCCACAGTTTGGGGATGCCTGCCATAAATGATAGAATGATCTCAATACGAATCCAAGGCAGACCTTGGCAGACAGTAATCCAAGTTTATGCACCAACTAACGGAGCCGAAGAAACTGACCTAGAACACCTTCCAGAAATGACACCAAAGAAGGATGTTCTTCTCATTACAGGGGATTGGAATGCTAAAGTAGGGAGTCAAGAGATAAAAGGAACAACTGGCAAGTTTGGCCTTGGAGTTCAAAATGAAGCAGGGCAAAGGCTAATAGAGTTCTGTCAAGAGAACAAGCTGGTCATCACAAACACTCTCTTCCAACAACACAAGAGACGACTCTACACATGGATATCACCAAATGGGCAGCATCGAAATCAGATTGATTATATTCTCTGCAGCCAAAGATGGAGAAGCTCTATACAGTCAGCAAAAACAAGACCTGGAGCAGATTGTGGTTCAGATCATCAGCTTCTTATAGCAAAATTCCAGCTTAAACTGAAGAAAGTAGGAAAAACCACTGGGCCAGTAAGACACAATCTAAATCAAATCCCTTATGAATACACAGTGGAAGTGAGGAACAGGTTCTTAAGGATTTAGATTTGGTGGACAGAGTGCCTGAAGAACTATGGCTGGAGGCTCGTAACATTATACAGGAGGCAGCAACGAAAACCATCCCAAGGAAAAGGAAATGCAAGAAAGCAAAGTGGCTGTCCAACTTGTATGCAGAATTCATCACACGAAAGGCTGGACTAGATGAATCCCAAGCCGGAATTAAGATTGCCAGAAGAAATATCAACAGCCTCAGATATGCAAATGACACAACCTTGATGGCAGAAAGTGAGGAGGAATTAAAGAACCTTTTAATGAGGGTGAAAGAGGAGAGCGCAAAATGTGGTCTGAAGCTCAACATCAAAAAAACTCAGATCATGACCACTGGTTCCATCACCTCCTGGCAAATAGAAGGGGAAGAAATGGAGGCAGTGAGAGATTTTCCTTTCTTGGGTTCTATGATCACTGCAGATGGTGACAGCAGTCACAAAATTAAAAGACGCCTGCTTCTTGGGAGAAAAGCAATGACAAACCTAGACAGCATCTTAAAAAGCAGAGACATCACCTTGCCCACAAAGGTCCGTATAGTTAAAGCTATGGTTTTCCCAGTAGTGATGTATGGAAGTGAGAGCTGGACCATAAAGAAGGCGGATCGCCGAAGAATTGATGCTTTTGAATTATGGTGCCGGAGGAGACTCTTGAGAGTCCCATGGACTGGAAGAAGATCAGACCTATCCATTCTGAAGAAAATCAGCCCTGAGTGCTCACTGGAAGGACAGATCCTGAAGCTGAGGCTCCAATACTTTGGCCACTTAATGAGAAGAGAAGACTCCCTGGAAAAGACCACAGAGCATAGGGCTTGCCAATCAGAAGGTCGGCGCTTCGAATCCCCGCGACGGGGTGAGCTCCCGTTGCTCGGTCCCAGCTCCTGCCAACCTAGCAGTTCGAAAGCATGTCAAAGTGCAAGTAGATAAATAGATACCGCGCCAAGCGGGAAGGTAAATGGGGTTTCCATGCGCTGCTCTGGTTTGTCAGAAGCGGCTTTGTCATGCTGGCCACATGACCTGGAAGCTGTACACTGGCTCCCTCGGCCAATAGAGCGAGATGAGCGCCGCAACACCAGAGTCGGTCACGACTGGACCTAATGGTCAGGGGTCCCTTTACCTTTATTAAACATGACTTTTCGTTATTTTAAGGTTGTGGCCGCTATGCTGGTGGGCAAGGCTATAACAGCATTGGGCACGTCTGGGGGGGATGGGCTGGCAATGGTGGCAATGGTGGCATAGGAGGAAGCACATGGTCCCTAGTCTGTGATCGGAGCAGAGAAAAATATCTCTGTGAAAAGCAGGCAGCAGCAAGAGAAAGGGTCTTTTTCATCTACAGCAAGACTGTGGGGTTTCTGCAGGAATGCCCTCTAGGAAGAATGTACCTTTGTTCTCCTTACACCAACCTAGGTGTGTTTTGACTGCATAATTCCCTACTGTACCTGGAAGTCTGAGAACTCACTGGGCTTTGGGGCTGACAGATTTTGTCTTTGCTTCCACAAAGAGAAGCAGTTGGATTCGATTCTCTCCAGAGACCTTCTTGAATTTCCAGGAATTTCCTTTGCTGGGAGTCCTCCTGCTGCTGAAGCTCCCTTCTTTGGGAAAGGGGCATATTCAGATGGCATTTGCAAGGTTCGTCTTTTGCACCTTGTTGGCTTGTTGCTCAGCCTGTCATCCCACCCGACTTTTACCTCCCCATTTAGGAAAAGGGGGAGATTTAATAATTTTGAAAGCTTCCATGGTTGATCAGAACTTAAAGTAGAGACGTTTAGCACATCCAAAAGCAGTGTCTGTCTGAGCCTGAACCGCCAAAGGGTAATATGTTAGGCAGGCATTTTTAATCTTTGTTGGAAGCCGCCCAGAGTGGCTGGGGAAACCCAGCCAGATGGGTGGGGTACAAATAAGTTGTTGTTCTTGTGGTTGCTGTTAATATCTGGTGAATGTACAGTAAAAGGTTGCAGCCTTGGACTTCCTTCTGAGTGTGCTAGGCTAAGATATCTAGAAAGCCATCTATTTCTGCTTCCTCTGCCTTTGTTACCCTCCACATTTGGAATAAGGACACCTGACACCAGCATTTTAGGGGAAGAATGGGCTAAAAAAGGACACCCCTTGATTGGTTACAGAAGAGGAGTGGTCTTGGCTTAGGCCAGGCACCCCCAAACTCAGGGGTGATGGGAATTGTAGTCCCAAAACATCTGGAGGGCCAAGTTTGGGGGTGGCTGACTTAGGCATTGGGACCGACCTGACTAGATCTGACTCCTGCCTGCCTACCGGGAGTCTCAGAAGGGTTAGCCACCAGGAGGGGGAGCCCTGTAGATGCCCATCAACTCAGAGCTCCCCCAGGGTCACTGATCAGGGTCGTGCCATGGCCCTAGCCTCCCCCGGGCTTCGGACAGGAACCCCCCCCCCCGCCCCGGATTCCTTTAGTGTCCAAACCCTTTTCAAAGAGGGCCAGATTTGATGAAGTGAACATGCATGAGGGCCAACCAAAGTTGTTGACCTTTTTTTAGGATTGAAGTTGTTGAAGGACCTGCCTGTGGGGGCCGCAATAGGTACCAATAGGTACTTAGGAACTGCCCTGCATGCTGAATTCTCCAAGGAACTCTAAGGAGGCGTCCCTGTGGGGTCGGAAGACCTGCTCTTCTTGCTCTTCTGACTTGGCTTTTCCTCTCCTTTTTCCTCCGCAGCTTCTTCTCTTCAGCACCTGCCGGCTGTTGTGCCTCCTCCTTCGGCCAGGAAGTCTCTGAGCCTGGGGCCACGGAAGGGCATCTCATTCCACCCGCTTTCCATAGAAGAGTTCCGCGCTTGAAGAACTGCATCCCTCGGGTTGCTCTTCTTCTTTGGCCATCTCTTGCTGCTTTCCCCTTTCCCTTTCCCTTCCCCTTTCCCTTTCTTCCTCCCGGGCTGCAGTCCGTCCATTGATTTCCTGCTTTGGCGGAGTAGACCAGCGCTGGCCGTTCGGCTTTCAAGGCAAGAGCGCTTTTTGGGAAACCGCTGGACAAAGAAGGTTCGTCTCAGGGCTCAGTCAAGACAAACCCAAATGCTGCCCTGCAGCCTGAAGCAGTGGAGGGGGGCAAGCCCCCCCCCCAGTTCCTACGGGGATAACGTGGCGGGTCCCCTTGGCTGGCTTCGTATATTATGCAGGACTGAGGGAAGGGCATTGATCCACTGCAGTCCTGTTGCTTTACAGAATTCCCTCGTTGCAATTTTCGAAGTCCATTCAGACGCTGGGTTTGCCCCCCCCCCAATGAGGGAGGGTGGGAAGGGGTGTGGCGATCCCATCTGATGCCCAGTGCCTTGGTGACAGACTGCACCACCTTCAAATCCGGCCTGATTTCCATGAATTACATCTTTCCATATTAAATTTATTCTAATACCCCTGCAAAAAATTTATAATCACAATTTAAGAAAGAAATGGGCCTATAATGCGATGGTAATTCTAAATCCATATTTTGTTTTCGTAATAACGTTATCAAAGCTCCCCCCCCCCAATGTATCTGGCATGATTCCTTTTTAAAAAAATATCATTTATCAGATCTTTTAGAGGTATTATTAATATTTCTTCTAAATTTTGATCTTATTCTTCTATTGGGATCCCATCCGGTCCAAGCGCCTTCCCTTTTTTCATTTTTTGGAGCACTTCTTTGATTTCTGTTATATTTACTGTCTCATTCAATAATTTGATTTTCTCTGCAGGTATTTTTGGCAATGGATGATTTTTAAAATATATTCCTCTAATTCCTGTTCTCTAATTTCTTCTTTTTTATAGAATGCTGTAGAATAATTTTCAAAAAGTTATCATTTCTTTTGGTTTATCTATGATTTCCCCTTCTATTCTTCATTTATTTATTAATCTCTCATTTTTCCTTTTTTTAACTGCCACACTAAAAAAATTCCCGGCTTACTTGCCCACTCAAAATTTTTATATTTCTAAAATTGAATTTGTTTTTCCATATCTTGATCTGTTATACTCTCATATTCCGCCCTTAAAATACTGATTTCCTGACCAATTTGTTTGTTGTATATAATATTTTCTTCTTCTTTTTTATTTCCTCCAATAGATCCTTTTTCCCCTGTTCTCTTGCTTTCCTAAGTATCGCATTCTGCTGAATGAAGTAACCTCTTGCTACTGCTTTCCCAGTTTCCCAAACTATCTTAGAATCCACTTCACCATTATCATTTAATTCCAAATATTCTTTCATTAACTTATATGCTCCTTGTACTATTTTTTCATTCATTAATAAAAAGACATTCATTCTCTGATTCTTATTGACTTTTTGGTCCTTTTCATTTAAGATTAATGTTACTGGATTATGGTCTGCCAAGGTTTGGGGCAATATTTCCCTTATTCTTGTACTTAAATCTTTTGATATGCATATCCCATCGATTCTGCTTGCCGACTGGTGCAACAATGAAAAATAAGTACTGTATAATATTTTTGTACTGGGTATTTATACCTCCAAGAATCAATCAATTCTAAATTTTCCACCATTTCAAAGTATTTTTGGGTAATTTATTTTCTCTTTCTTCCTTTATTTACTGATCTGTCTAATTCCGGATCTGATCTGTCTAAATCCTCATGTATCTTTAATTTATAATCACCTTGATATTCTTCTACCAATTGTTTATATGTGGGCCAATATGTGGTATTTAATTTTTTAATGGCATGAGCGTCTATTGGTGAGATCCACCACAGCGTTTGCATTTCTGCATACCTTTTATACCTAACCCATACTTTATATAATGTGCCTCTTCATATATGATTGGAAAATTCTTTATTTATTTTGGCTTTTTTATAATTTAGATAGGCATGCCAACCAAAGCTACAATTGAAACTTTCCAGATCTAAACTTTTTGTTTTCTCCAATTTTATCCAATCCCTTACCCATATCAAGCATTCTGCCTCATAATATAATTTCAAATTTGGTAATGATAGACTTCCTTTTTCCTTCTTTTGCATCAATAATTTAAATTTTATGCGTGGTTTTTTCCCTTGCCAGATGAATTTGATTATATCTTTCCTCTAAATATCAAAGCAATTCTCTTTTATTATGATTGGTATTGTTTGGAAAAGGTATAACATTTTTGGTAGAACATTCATTTTAATTATTGAAACACTACCCCACAATGATAATTGCAATTTACTCCACCTTTCAAAATCCTTTTTTATTTCATTCCACATTTTCTCATAATTATTTTTGAATAGATTAATATTTTTCATGGTAATATCTATACCTAGGTATTTGGCCTTATTTACAATTTTTAACCCCACCCCATCTTCTAATTTCTTTTGATCTTTTTCTTGTATGTTTTTAATTAATAATTTAGTTTTTTCTTTATTCAATTTAAATCCCGATAGTTCGCCAAATTTTTTAATTACCTCTAATGCTTTACTGATACAGTGGAACCTCGGTTTACGAACACCTCGGGTTACGAACTTTCGGTTTACGAACAATCATAACCCGGAAGTAAGTAACCCGAGGTTTCCAAGGTTTCCAAGGCCTACTGAGGCCTCCGCTGAGGCATCGGAGCATCTGCGAAAGCGCTCCAATGCCTTCACAGAGCAGCTAGGCCAGGGCCTCCTCCTTACCCCTCCTTACCTCCCTTTTGCCCCAGGGACCCTCCTGCCCTGGATCTCCGGGTGGCCGGGCGATCCCGGCGCGGCGGCGCAGCAGCAGCTTGCGGGCGTGATCGATGGGTCCGAGGCTCCTTTCTCAGAGGGACTCCTCTCCCTCTTCGGATTGAGCGCGGCGGCGGCGGCAGAAAGGTCGGGTCTGAGGCCTCGGTGCTCCGCGAGGCAGGAAATCCCAGGCCTCTGGCCCCTGGGGCTCTGCCTGGTCAGCGGCTGGTCAGTGGCTGGGCACCCTCAATTTCGGGCTGTTGCGCTCGCCGGGGGAGGGGCGACCTCTCGGCCTGTCCACCGGGCACCCCCGGCACCCACACGGCGTCGGCGTCTCAGGAGCCACTTGGGCAGCGCGAACATGCTGGCTGCCCTCAGGAGCTCCGCGGACTGGGCCGAAGACATCGGAGCGCTTCCGTGCCTTCCATGCCTTCGGCCCAGTCCGCGGAGCTCCTTAGGGCAGGCAGCACGTTCGCGTGGCCCGAGCAGCTCCTGAGCCGCTGACTCCGACGACACCATGTGAGTCCCAGGGGTGCCCGCTGATGGCGGTCTCAGCAGCTCAGGAGCCGCTTGGGCCGTGCGAACACGCTGACTGCCCTCAGGAGCTCTGCGGACTGGGCCGAAGACATCGGAGCGCTTCCGTGCCTTCCATGCCTTCGGCCCAGTCCGTGGAGCTTCTGAGGGCAGCCAGCATGTTCGCGCTGCCCGAGTGGCTCCTGAGCCACTGACTCCGACACCGCCGATGCCGTGTGGGAGCTGGGGGTGCCCGGTGGACAGGCCGAGAGGTCGCCCCTCCCCCGGCGAGTGCAACAGCCCGGCGTCGGCGGTGTTGGAGTCAGCGGCTCAGGATCCACTCGGGCAGCGCGAACATGCTGGCTGCCCTCAGAAGCTCCGCGGACTGGGTCAAAGGCACGGAAGGCACGGAAGCGCTCCGCTGCCTTTGGCCCAGTCCGCGGAGCTCCTGAGGGCAGTCAGCGTGTTCGCGCGGCCCGAGCGGCTCCTGAGCTGCTGAGACCGCCGTCGCCGGGCAGCCCCGGAACCCACATGGCATCGTCAGAGTCAGTGGCTCAGGAGCTGCTCGGGCCGCACGAACATGCTGCCTGCCCTCAGGAGCCGATGCCGTGTGGGTGCCGGGGGTGCCCGGCGACGGCGGTCTCAGTAGCTCAGGAGCCGCTCGGGCCGCGCGAACACACTGACTGCCCTCAGGAGCTCCGTGGACCTGGCCGAAGGCATAGCAGCATTCCGATGCCTTCGGCCCAGTCCACGGAGCTCCTGAGGGCAGCGAACACGTTCGAGCGGCTCCTGAGCCGCTGACACCGTGTGGGTTCCGGGGGTGTCCGGCGACGGCGGTCTCAGCAGCTCAGGAGCCGCTCGGGCCGCGCGAACACACTGACTGCCGTCAGGAGCTCCGTGGACCTGGCCGAAGGCATAGCAGCATTCCGATGCCTTCGGCCCAGTCCACGGAGCTCCTGAGGGCAGCGAACACGTTCGAGCGGCTCCTGAGCCGCTGACACCGTGTGGGTTCCGGGGGTGTCCGGCGACGGCGGTCTCAGCAGCTCAGGAGCCGCTCGGGCCGCGCGAACACACTGACTGCCCTCAGGAGCTCCGTGGACCTGGCCGCAGGCATAGCAGCATTCCGATGCCTTCGGCCCAGTCCACGGAGCTCCTGAGGGCAGCGAACACGTTCGCGCGGCCCGAGCGGCTCCTGAGCCGCTGACGCTGTGTGGGTGCCGGGGGTGCCCGGCGACGGCGGTGTCAGCAGCTCAGGAGCCGCTCAGGCCGCGCGAACACGCTGACTGCCCTCAGGAGTTCTGCGGACTGGGCCAAAGGCATCGGAGCGCTTCCGTGCCTTCCGTGCCTTCGGCCCAGTCCGCGGAGCTCCTGAGGGCAGCAAGCATGTTTGCGCTGCCCGAGCAGCTCCTGAGCCGCTGACTCCGACACCGCTGACACCGTGTGGGTGCCGGGGGTGCCCGGTGGACCGGCCGAGAGGTCGCCCCTCCCCCGGCAAGCGCAACACCCCGAAATCGAGGGCGCCCAGCCGCCGATCAGGCAGAGCCCCAGGGGCCAGAGGCCTGGGATCTCCCACCTCGTGGAGCGCCGAGGCCTCGGACCCGACCTTTCTGCTGCCGCCGCCGCCACACTCAATCTGAAGAGGGGGAGGAGTCCCTCCGAGAAAGGAGCCTCGGACCCGTTGACCACCACACCCACTGCTGCTGCGCCGCCGCGCCGGGATTGCCTGGCCTCTCGGAGATCTGGAGCCGGAGGGTGGCCAGGGGCAAATGCGGGGTGCGGGGTGTAAGGAGGAGGCCCTAGCCCAGCTGCCCCATCGCCGAACTACCCCCGCTGCCACTGCCACAGAAGCGAAGAGAACCCTGAGCCCCCATCCATAGCTGCCAAGTTTTCCCTTTTCTCGCGAGGAAGCCTATTCAGCTTAAGGGAAAATCCCTTTAAAAAAGGGATAACTTGGCAGCTATGCCCCCATCCAAACAATGACTATCAGTCCAGATAAGAAAAAAAATATTATTATTTTTTCATCTACAATACTGTCTTAATTATTTTATAGTACAATACATTGATTATTGCCTTCATTTTATGTATCAATGGTCTTGGTAGACAGTAAAATATGTGTTAAATTGCTGCTTTAGGGGGTGTTTTTCATTGTCTGGAACGGATTAATCCATTTTCCATTACTTTCAATGGGAAAGTTCGCTTCAGTTTATGAACGCTTCGGTTCATGAACAGACTTCCGGAACCAATTGTGTTCATAAACCGAGGTACCACTGTACTTTTCTCTGGGTTTTCTGTAGTTATTAATATATCATCCGCAAAGGCTCTCACTTTAAACTTTCCCAATGTAATTCCCGTAATTTCCTCATCTTCCCTTATTTCATTCAATAATATTTCTAATGGCAATATAAACAGCAGCGGTGAAAGCAAGCACCCCTGCCTAGTTCCCCTTTCAACTGAAAACCAATCTGTTTTGTCCCCATTTATGATTAAATTGGCAACTTGCTTTTCATATATTGCTTTAATTCCTCTACAATAGTCTTCTCCTAGCGATGCCATCTCTAATATTTTATGCAGGAAGCATCTTGATAGGCTGTCGAATGCTTTTTCCTCATCCACCAATATAAATCCTGCCCTTTTACTTGGTTTTCATTCTATTCTATTAAGTCAATAACAATTTGCACATTGGTTTTTATATATCTGTCTGGTAGAAATCCTGACTGATCTTCATGTATTATCTCTTTCATTGCTATTTTTAATCTGTTAGCCAGGATTCCCGCGAAGATTTTATAATCGTTATTTAACAGGGAGATGGGCCTGTAATTGCTCACTGATTCTCCATCAGTTCCTGGTTTATGTATTAGTGTAATACTCGCTTCCTGCCATGACTTTGGAACTGAACCTTCTTTCATAATTTGATTTATTAACATTTTGAATGGTGCCGCTAGGGAATCCTCCACTTTTTTATAATGTATTGCTGCTAGCCCATCTGGGCCAGGTGCCTTTCCTATCTTCATCTTAGCAATTGCCTGGTGTATTTCCATCATTGTTATCGATTCATTTAGATACTTCATTTTTTCTTGACTTACCATGGGGATTTTCTTCCCTTGTAAATAATTCATTACATCCTGTTCTGTTTCCTGGCCTTTACTATATAATTCCATAAAAAACTTTAAGAAACCTCCTTTAATTTTCTCCTCTGTACCGGTATCTAATACTTGTCCTTTATATACTGTTTTATTCACATATCTTTCCTTCTGCTTTTTCTTGATTTGCCAGGCTAATAGCTTTCCTGGCTTGTTCCCGAACTCAAATGATTTTTGCTTCATCCATTTTAATTTATTCTCTATCTCCTCAGACATTAATGTAGACAATTGGGATTGCAATAGCTTAGCTTTATTCTTTAATTCTTTATCCTTTGGTTTGTTACTTAGCAGCCTTTCATTTTGTTCTATTTCTTTCTGTCTTTGTTTCAATTTAGACTCTCTTGCTCTTTTCCGTATTATATTCTGTTGGATATATAAACCCCTTATATATGCTTTTCCAGCATCCCATACTGTTCTTATATCCATATCTTTGGTCATATTAATTTTGAAATATTCCCCCATCAACTTTTGTGCCTCTTTTACTATCTTATCATCATTTAATAACCTCTCGTTCGTTCATCCTCCAGCTCTTGTTCCTTTTAGTATTCCCTTTTAATTCCATCTTTATTGGGTTATGATCTGTGATTGATTTTGCCATAATTTCTATTTTAAATATTTTTGTCATTAAATGTTTTGAAACCCATATGGCATCGATTCTACTACACGATTTATTGGCATCCGAATAAAATGTATACTGTCACAGTTTGTCATTTTTCGCCCTCCCTGCATCTTCCAATCCCAAATTATCAACCAATTGAAAGAAGGTTGCTGGTAGCCTTCCCGATTTGGGTCTAGCATTTTTTGGGGGGAATCTATCCCACTCTGCTGAAATCACTGCATTCCAATCTCCCATCAAAATCAAATCATTATTATAATCAGCTAATTTCTTTTGCAATTTCCTAAAGAAAGATCCTTGATTTCCATTTGGAGCATTCCATAATTAAATTTGCCTTTTTGTATTAATTTTTTTGCTGACAATTCGGTAAGATAATAAATAAAGTGATCAAGTATTTCTAATTTTAGTAAGTAAAATAAATGGAGCTCAATATAATATCCTGGAATGTAAATGGCCTGAATGATAAGAAAAAAAGGAATAAAATAGAACATATATTTAAAAAGAAAAAATGGGATGTGATATGTCTACAAGAGACACATATCGCACAGAAACATGAAAGAATTTTAATTAACAAAAGATTGGGGGAAGAATATATAGCCTCAGACAAAGTTTTAAAAAAGGGGGTTGTCATGTATATAAATCCACAATTAGAGGCGGAATGTAAATTTAAAGATGAAGAGGGAAGGATATTGGGAGTACAAGTAACTAAAGAAACTATTATTAGGAGATAATTATTTTTTTCTATTTTTTTATTGAAATTGCCTTCCGGGCCTTCTTCCTGGGGTGCAGGTAGCCTCCCACTGCCCCTTTTTGCCCACTGGACACCCCAAGTGCTCAGCTGCTCCCGGAGCTCACCCGACTGCGACCCGCGATAAAACCAGAAGCCGGTAAAACGGTCTTTGTGGGCCGCATCCGGTCCATGGGCCGTACATTGCCAACCCCTAATACAAAATAATATAGAATTATATAAAATTATAGTAATATAGAAAAGCTATAATATAAAGTTATATAAAAGTTATAATATATAAAATAATATAAAAGTTATAATATAATATATTTATTGACTCAGAAACATAGAAAATTGTGTTTGTAGCATTTTGATATTTTGTTTTACTGTTTCACTGCCTGGGTTTTTAATTAAAAAGAGATTTCCCCTCCTTAAAATTTGGATTATAAAACATACAGAAAACAAGCGCTCTCGCCTGAAAACACCTTGAAACCCAAACGGCCAGCGCTGGTCTACTCCGCAAAATAAGGGAATACATTGACGGACTGCAGCCCAGGGAAAAGCAAGGAGCAAGGGAAAGGGGAAAGCAGCAACAGATTTAAAACTACAACAACAAGGGACACCTGAAGGGCTCGACCTTGATGCAGTTGTTCAATGGTGGAACTACTATGTGAAAATAAGGTGGAATGAAACTCATATTGCACTTCAAAACTTATAAAGCCGACCCTGCTTGAACCCAAGAGTACAAATAACGGAGAACAGAGGTGGAGTGAAGCCAATGGACAAAACATGAAGAAGAAGATGGACTCCCTATAAATGAAATAAATTGCTGAAATAGTTAACTGAGAACCTGGCTGGCCTGAATAAATTTGTTGAGTTAATCGTCAATGAGAAGGGGAGGAGTAGAAGGGCAAATATATTGAGGGAAATTGGTTTAGAACAGGGGTCCCCAGACTTACCTGGCTTCGGGCCGGTGCCCGCCACGCCGACCGCGCGGCGGGCCGGAGGGCGGGGGAGTGCGCGCCCGTGCGCATGCGCACACGCACACGGTCGGAAAAAATCACCGAAAATTGCTTGTGCGCATGCGTATGGGCCTCCCCCGACCCGGAAGTGCACCGGAAATGACCTCTTCTGGGTCGGGAGAGGCCCATACGCATGCGCACAAAGGATTTTCGGCGATTTTTTTCCGATTTTGAAGATCGACGCCGCGTCACGCGCCGTAAGAGCGGGTGGCAGCAGCAGGCGACGGGGGTCGTCGCGGGCCGGATTGGGAGGCCAATTGGGCCGCATCCGGCCCGGGGACCGTAGTCTGGGGATCACTGGTTTAGAATAAAGAATAAAAATCCACTGTAAAAGTAAGAAGGAAGAAGAGTGAAATGGTAGTCAAAGGAAGAGGGTGTTTCTGTGTCTTACGGCAGTGCTTCTCCTTAAGCCGGAGAGCAGGCAGATGCAGCCAGGAGTCTTCTGCCTGGTTGGACGTCATAGCCAAGCCTAGAAATCCTCCTGCATCTTCCCACAATTGTTGCACATAGTTCACACATTGCACCTGTCTAGTTGAGTGCACTGGCGGGGGGTGGTGGCGGTGGTTGGGGCTCTGTGCTGGATTTAAGATTATATTATGAAGCATCTTGCATTTGCTGGATCTGGGATTGGATTAGTTAAAAAAGAGGCAGATTTGTTAGATTTAGAAGGTCATGACAATACATTTGGTTGGCATGCATATTTATGATATCATAAGGCAAAGGACCCAGGTGGCGCTGTGGGTTAAACCACAGAGTCTAGGGCTTGCTGATCAGAAGGTCGGCGGTTCGAATCCCTGCAATGGGGTGAGCTCCCGTTGCTCGGTCCCAGCTCCTGCCCACCTAGCAGTTCGAAAGCACATCAAAGTGGAAGTAGATAAATAGGGACCACTCTGGCGGGAAGGTAAACAGCGTTTCCGTGCGCTGCTGTGGTTCAGCAGAAGCATCTTTGCCATGCTGGCCACATGACCCAGAAGCTGTCTGCGGACAAACGCCGGCTCCCTCGCCTATAGAGCGAGATGAGCGCCGCAATCCCAGAGTCGGACACGACTGGACCTGATGGTCAGGGGCCCCTTTACCTTTAAGGCAAAGGTACATCAAAGTTTTCAGAATCATATAATAAGAAATTCAATTTTTAAAGTTTGGGAGAAATATAAAGATATAAAGACGGAGTGAGAACGGAACAGCACAGCAGGGGTGTCAAACTCAAATTCATCGGGGGCCGCATCAGCAGTTTGGTCACCCTCAAAGGGCCGGTTATATCTGTAGGACTATGTGTCCACTCTTTATTATCATAAATTATTGTCACTGCATTCAATTGTTACTATTTTTTGTAATAATGTAAGTAATAACTAGCTCCGAAAGCAGAAACATAATCAGAATAATGGCAAGTAGATATTCAAATGTACAATTATTGTACAATTTATTGAAAAATGTTTTTTGGTAACAGACAGTAATTATTTTTTTAAAACATACAAATATTGCCAAACACTGTTTATTACACATATGGCAAACACAAGGCATTAACTTTTTTAAAAAACTTTTCTGACTAGATGGCTGACATCGTTTTCCTGAGGTCAGTCCATCGATGTCTGGCGTTAGGTCTTGTGCTGTAGCAATCCGCAAAACAGCATCTGATGTCAACAAATAAACAACTATCTGACTTTTAGAAGACACCTGAAGGCATCCCTGTATTGGGAAGTTTTTTAATGTTTGATGTTTTATTGTGCTTTTAATTCTGTTGGGAGCCGCCCAGAGTGGCTGGAGAAACCCAGCCAGATGGGGGGAGTATAAATAATAAATTGTTATTGTTGTTGTTGTTGTCGTCATATATACTCCAGTCTGGAACGAACAAATTCAAAGGTTGGATGTACGTCTATCAGGGATGCTTTAGCTGAGACTCCTGCTGCCTTGCAGGGGTGGGTTCGACTGGATGACCCCTGAGGGACCCCTTCCCACTTCAGAACGCTATGATTCCGTGACTCTCCTTCCTTGGGGTTTTAAAGCAGAGGATGTATGCCCGTCTATCAGGGATGCTTTAGCTGAGACTCCTGTCTGGTGGGGGGGTTTGACTGGATGACCTCTGGGGGTCCCCTCCCCACTCCACACAAAGCTGCGATATTTTCCCCTGCTGCCTGCCTCCCGAGTGGACGATGGGCCTTGCGGAGTGAGGGAAGCCCTCCTCTCCCCCGGCCCCTGAGGCCCTGCGCCCCTTCCTCCTCCGCCACCCCGGGACCCACCTGGCACTGGCTCAGCTCCTCCGTCAGGCCCTGCACTTCTTCCTCCAGGGCCGAGACCCGCGATGCTGCTGACGCGGCCCGAGCAGGACTCTTCCTCCCCCCTTTGGAAGCAGAAGCCATGCTGAGAGAAAACCCTTCCTTAAGGACCTGTCAGCTCAGCCAGAGAATAGAGGCTTTGTTAGTGTAACAAAGCCTCAAAAGAATTGAAAAAGAACTGTTGAAGTCTGCCTCTTTTTAACTATTTGAAACTTGGAGACAGTGTTATTTGGGAGTTAAGGACTTGCCACATTGTTGGAACTAAGTTACATTAAGAAGACTGCAATAGATTTTGTTGGATTTTGACTATACCCCTATGGACAGAAAGAAAGTACTTGCCGCCTGTGAGAAAGGAGCCTGATTTCCAGCACCTACCCAGTTGTTTGGAGTTTTCTTGGCAGGGATACTGGAGTGGCTTGCCAGTTCCTTCTCCAGGTGGATCACATTTAGTCAAAACTCTCCACTATGACCTGTCCATCTTGGGTGGCCCTGCATGGCATAGCTCATAGCTTCTCTGAGTTATTCAAGCCCCTTCGCCACGACAAGGCATTGATCCAGCAGACCTTTTAACATCACAGTAATCCAAGTTTATGCACCAACTACCGGTGCTGAAGAAAGTGAAATTGACCAATTCTATGAAGACCTACAACAACTTCTAGAAATGACACCAAAGAAGGATGTTCTTCTCATTACAGGGGATTGGAATGCTAAAGTAGGGAATCAAGAGATAAAAGGAACAACTGGCAAGTTTGGCCTTGGAGTTCAAAATGAAGCAGGGCAAAGGCTAATAGAGTTCTGTCAAGAGAACAAGCTGGTCATCACAAACACTCTCTTCCAACAACACAAGAGACGACTCTACACATGGATATCACCAAATGGGCAGCATCGAAATCAGATTGATTATATTCTCTGCAGCCAAAGATGGAGAAGCTCTATACAGTCAGCAAAAACAAGACCTGGAGCTGACTGTAACTCAGATCATCAGCTTCTTATAGCAAAATTCCAGCTTAAACTGAAGAAAGTAGGAAAAACCACTGGGCCAGTAAGATACAATCTGAATCAAATCCCTTATGAATACACAGTGGAAGTGAGGAACAGGTTTAAGGATTTAGATTTGGTGGACAGAGTGCCTGAAGAACTATGGATGGAGGCTCGTAACATTATACAGGAGGCAGCAACGAAAACCATCCCAAGGAAAAGGAAATGCAAGAAAGCAAAATGGCTGTCCAACGAGGCCTTACAAATAGCGGAGGAGAGGAGGCAAGCAAAATGCAAGGGAGATAGGGAAAGATACAGGAAACTGAATGCAGATTTCCAAAAAACAGCAAGGAGAGACAAGAGGGTCTTCTTAAATGAACAATGCAAAGAAATAGAGGAAAACAATAGAATGGGGAAAACCAGAGATCTGTTCAAGAAAATTGGAGATATGAAAGGAACATTTTGTACAAAGATTACCATAATCAAGGACAAAAGTGGTAAGGACCTAACAGAAGCAGAAGACATCAAGAAGAGGTGGCAAGAATACACAGAGGAATTATACCAGAAAGATATGGAGGTCTCGTACACCCCAGGTAGTGTGGTTGCTGACCTTGAGCCAGACATCTTGGAGAGTGAAGTCAAATGGGCCTTAGAAAGCACTGCTAATAACAAGGCCAGTGGAAGTGATGATATTCCAGCTGAACTGTTTAAAATTTTAAAAGATGATGCTATTAAGGTGCTACACCCAATATGCCAGCAAGTTTGGAAAACTCAGCAATGGCCAGAGGATTGGAGAAGATCAGTCTACATCCCAATTCCAAAGAAGGGCAGTGCCAAAGAATGCTCCAACTACCGCACAATTGCGCTCATTTCACACACTAGCAAGGTTATGCTTAAAATTGTACAAGGCAGGCTTAGGCAGTATGTGGATCGAGAACTCCCAGAAGTGCAAGCTGGATTTCGAAAGGGCAGAGGAACCAGAGACCAAATAGCAAACATGCGCTGGATTATGGAGAAAGCTAGAGAGTTCCAGAAAAACGTCTACTTCTGCTTCATTGACTATGCAAAAGCCTTTGACTGTGTCGACCACAGCAAACTATGGCAAGTTCTTAAAGAAATGGGAGTGCCTGATCACCTCATCTGTCTCCTGAGAAATCTCTATGTGGGACAAGAAGCTACAGTTAGAACTGGATATGGAACAACTGATTGGTTCAAAATTGGGAAAGGAGTACGACAAGGTTGTATATTGTCTCCCTGCTTATTTAACTTATATGCAGAATTCATCATGCGAAAGGCTGGACTAGATGAATCCCAAGCCGGAATTAAGATTGCCGGAAGAAATATCAACAACCTCAGATATGCAGATGACACAACCTTGATGGCAGAAAGCGAGGAGGAATTAAGGAACCTTTTAATGAGGGTGAAAGAGAAGAGCGCAAAATATGGTCTGAAGCTCAACATCAAAAAAACCAAGATCATGGCCACTGGTCCCATCACCTCCTGGCAAATAGAAGGGGAAGAAATGGAGACAGTGAGAGATTTTACTTTCTTGGGCTCCTTGATCACTGCAGATGGTGACAGCAGTCACGAAATTAAAAGACGCCTGCTTCTTGGGAGAAAAGCAATGACAAACCTAGACAGCATCTTAAAAAGCAGAGACATCACCTTGCCGACAAAGGTCCGTATAGTTAAAGCTATGGTTTTCCCAGTAGTGATGTATGGAAGTGAGAGCTGGACCATAAAGAAGGCTGATCGCCGAAGAATTGATGCTTTTGAATTATGGTGCTGGAGGAGACTCTTGAGAGTCCCATGGACTGCAAGAAGATCAAACCTATCCATTCTTCAGGAAATCAGCCCTGAGTGCTCCCTGGAAGGACAGATCGTGAAGCTGAGGCTCCAATACTTTGGCCACCTCATGAGAAGAGAAGAATCCTTGGAAAAGACCCTGATGTTGGGAAAGATTGAGGGCACTAGGAGAAGGGGACGACAGAGGACAAGATGGTTGGACAGTGTTCTCGAAGCTACGAACATGAGTTTGACCAAACTGCGGGAGGCAGTGCAAGACAGGAGTGCCTGGCGTGCTATGGTCCATGGGGTCACGAAGAGTCGGACACGACTAAACGACTAAACAACAAACAACAACAACCCAGTTGTTTGGGTTACATGAAGATTTGATGACCTTGGGAGCCAGCTGGGGGAAAGTGAGTGTTTTCCAGCATTGCAGCCTCTGTTGGTAATACAGGGGTGCTTCGAACTAAGAGGAAACGAAAGTAAATTCCAGCACGTCGGCTGCTGTGTGGATTACAAAATATTTTGGGTTTTGGAGAAAAAGAAAGTGTGTTCCAGCACATCAGCTGCTGTGTGGATTACAAATGATTTCTGGTTTGGTTGTGGAAGAATTTATGTGATTTCCAGCACGTTGGCTGCTGTGCGGATTACAAAACAATTCTACTGGTCTAGCACGCTAGCTGCTAAGTGGATTATAAAATTGGGGACTTTGCAAAGAAGGCATTTCTCTGGAATTAGAGACATAATAATTGCATTGTGGATTACAGTTTTCTGGCTTGGAAAGGCACATTAGCTGCCTGGCGGATTATAAATTATTTGGCAATCACAAAGGTGGAATATATAAATAAAAGATGTCGGGTACCGACAAAAAAATGCAATTGAGAAGGGATTCCAAAGATCAAGCTTTTCAAGAGCAAATTTTGGAATTTATGAAAGAAAATAAGCAGAGTCTACAAAGTTTAACTAAAGAGGTAAAAGCTACTACAAAGTGTCTCCAGGAATTTAAAGAAGAATTTGGTGTGATGAAAAAAGATCTTCAGGAAGTTAAAACACAGGTCTCTGGTTTAAATGTGAGAGTAACAGATATCGAAACAACTAAGCTAACAGACTTAGAAAAGTTGCAGGAAGAAACACAAATTAGGCTTGCTTTTATTGAATTACGGGATAAGGAGAATCAATTAAGACTTAGGAATTTGCCGGAGCTGGAGAAGGGAAAAGGAGATTTGGGAGATTTAATCGCACAAGAATTTTCTGATTGGTGGGGCCTGGACAAAGAAGAGATAAAAGCCACTATTTCGAGGGCCTACAGAGTAGGCCCAAAAAAGAAAAAGGACTCCAATTTTTTGAATGATTGTATAGTGGTCTTCCAAACAAAGGAGTAAAGAGATAAGATACTAGGCCACCACTACCAGAAAAATTGGAAGTTCTCCAGCACACGATAATTTTGTTTAAAGAAATTCCTAAATTCTTTTTGGCTAAAAGAAATAAATATTTAGACCTGACAACGATTTTGACAAGGAAAAATATTTTCTTTAAGTGGAAATTTCCAGAAGGCCTGGCATTTAAATACAAACAAAAAGAATATAAGATCCGATCGGTTGAAGATAAAAGAAGATTTCTGGAAAGTCACACAGAGGATTTTAAATCACCAACTGGAGGAGGCCAAGGTTTGGGAGCAGGAGCTGGACCAGGAGCATTCGATTTAGAACTGCTGGCAGGAGTAGGAGCGGGGATAGGTGCTGGACCAGGAGATGAAGATTAAATTATAAAGCAAGACAAGATGGCGTTAAGAGTACTTTCGTGGAACGTGAATGGACTAAATTCAAGCATTAAAAGAAGGAAGATTTATCACGTAGTCAAAAAACAGAATTTGGACATTATCTGTTTACAAGAGACCCATGTAATTAGGACTCATAGAAGAATTTTACAAAATAAGTTATTGGGCCAAGAATTTATATCTTCTGATAAAGTTAAGAAAAGAGGGGTAGTCATCTACGTAAAGGAAAAATATAACCCTAAACTGTTGTTTAAGGATGAAGCAGGGAGATATATTGCAGTGGAAATATCTCTGCAAGGCGAAAAATGTTTGATACTTGGAATTTATGCACCAAATGAAGCTAAATCAGACTTTTTTAAGAACATTCATACTGCGCTGTTGGAATATTTGGATTACAAGATCATAATGATGGGAGATTTTAATGGGGCTGTATCGACTATGATGGACAGAACAAAGACAAAAAATATCTAATGATGGTAAGCTTCCAAAAACATTCTTTGATTTGGTGGAGAATTTTGATTTAGTAGATGTTTGGAGGCTAAAAAACCCATTAGAAAAAGAGTTCACTTTTTTTTCGGACTCGCAAAAGTCAGGAAGTAGACTGGACTACATTTGGATTACAAAGGACTTATGTCCAAAAGTGACAAAAAGCGAGATATGCCCTAGAACTTATTCAGACCACAACGCAGTTTTAATGGAGTTAAAACAGTACCTGCAGGGTTCTTTTAGATGGAGGATGAATGACTCTTTATTGAGAAATGAGCAGATAAATAATAAGGCCCAGAAGATGCTGAAAGATTATTTTGAATTAAATTTGAATAAAGGACAGGATATTACAATGGTTTGGGATGCCAGCAAAGCAGTAATGAGAGGATTTTTGATTCAACAGAATACAATTTGGAAGAAGAGGAGGAATGAAAAGAAGGAAAAGATTTTGGACAAATTGAAAGAAAAGGAAAAAAAACTGAGAGATAATCCAAAAAGTCAGGAAATCCAAAAAGAGATAAAAGCTTTGCAGGTGCAGTATTCCCAAATAATAAATGAAGAAATTGAATGGAAAATTAGAAGAATGAAGCAAAGATCTTTCGAGTCAGCTAATAAATGTGGGAAATTGTTGGCCTGGCAATTGAAGAAAAGACAAAAAGAGAATACAATTATAAGGATTATGGATGAAGGAAAATCTATTGAGAACCCTGCAGAGATACGGAAATGCTTTACAAAATATTATAAGCAGTTATATAAAAGGGAAAAAGAAGATTTAGATGGAATCGAGAAGTTTATAAAAGAAAATGGACTGCAGAAAATTCCAGTACAACAAAAAAACCTACTGAATGGACTGATTACAAGACAGGAGGTTGAAACAGCAATTCAAGAATTGAAAAATGACAAAGCACCAGGACCGGATGGACTTACCTCCAAGTACTACAAAACATTAAAAAACTGGTTGATACAACCATTAATGGAGGTCGCAAATGAGATTTTAGGGGGGGGCAAAGCACCAGAGACTTGGAAAGAAGCTTTTATCTCTCTGATACCAAAACCGGACGTGGATAAGACTCAGGTTAAAAATTATAGACCAATCTCCTTATTAAATGTGGATTATAAGATATTTGCTAGCATCTTGGCATCAAGATTGAAAAGGGTGTTGAAAGACTTAATTCATAAAGATCAGGCAGGATTTCTGCCTGGTAGACATATGAAAGACAATGTGAGAATTATAATAGATATTCTTGAGAGACTGGAAGTGAAAATAAACACCAAAGCAATGTTAATTTTTGTAGATGCCGAAAAAGCTTTTGATAATATTTCTTGGAATTTTATGAAAAGAAATTTTGCAAAAATGGAGGTTGGCCAAAATTTTGTTAATGGGATTAATGGTATTTATTCTGAGCAAAGAGCTAAGATTATTGTAAATAATGTGGTCTCAGAAGAGATAAGAATTGAGAAAGGAACAAGACAAGGGTGCCCACTCTCCCCCCTGCTATTTATTTCTGTTCTGGAGGTTTTGTTGAACATGATAAGGAACGATGACGGTGTTAAAGGAATCACAGTGGGTGCAAAACAATATAAGTTGAAAGCCTTTGCAGATGATTTAGTACTGACCTTGCAGAACCCTGAACAGAGTGCGGTGAGAGTACTACAGATACCGTGTTTCCCCTATTTTAAGACGTAGTCATTTTATAAGACATAGCAGGATTTTTACACTTTTGCGGAATTAAGCCATACCCCGAAAATAAGCCATACCCCGAGCCACCTGGAACTGGTTGCAGCTGTTGCTGCTGCTGAAGCGCCGTGCAGCTCTCTATCCGTCCTCGCCCCCAACTGCTAATTTCTCCCTCACACACGGGTGGGGGGGGAGAAGCAGGAGGAGGCACAAGCACCGCACGCTCGGCCCTCTTTCGGCGTCGCCAGGCGAGCCGCGCTGGGAGCCTCCCCACTCTTCCCAGAACTTTTTTACACTCGAGCGCCTGGACGGGGAAACCCCTCGGTGTCGGGAGCCCTGCTGGCCCCTTCCGCGCTGCCGGAATGTTGTGGGGCCGCATGGCCCGAAGCAGAGCAGCGGCGGGTGACAAGCGGCGGCAGGAGCCGCGCCGCCGAAACGTTCTGGGGCCGCATGGCCCAAGGCAGAGTGGCGGCGGGTGACAGGCGGCGGCAGGAGCCGCGCCGCCGAAACGTTCTGGGGCCACATGGCCCAAGGCAGAGCGGCGGCGGGTGACAAGCGGCGGCAGGAGCTGCGCCGCCGAAACGTTCTGGGGCCGCATGGCCCAAGGCAGAGCGGCGGCGGGTGACAGGCGGCGGCAGGAGCCGCGCCGCCGAAACGTTCTGGGGCCGCATGGCCCGAAGCAGAGCGGCGGCGGGTGACAGGCGGCGGCAGGAGCCGTGCCGCCGAAACGTTCTGGGGCCGCATGGCCCAAGGCAGAGCGGCGGCGGGTGACAGGCGGCGGCAGGAGCCGCGCCGCCGAAAAGTTCTGGGGCCGCATGGCCCAAGGCAGAGCGGCGGCGGGTGACAGGCGGCGGCAGGAGCCGCGCCGCCGAAACGTTCTGGGGCCGCATGGCCCAAGGCAGAGCGGCGGCGGGTGACAGGCGGCGGCAGGAGCCGCGCCGCCGAAACGTTCTGGGGCCGCATGGCCCGAAGCAGAGCGACGGCGGGTGACAGGCGGCGGCAGGAGCCGCGCCGCCGAAACGTTCTGGGGCCGCATGGCCCGAAGCAGAGCAGGCGGGTGACAGGCGGCGGCAGGAGCTGCGCCGCCGAAACGTTCTGGGGCCGCATGGCCCAAGGCAGAGCGGCGGCGGGTGACAGGCGGCGGCAGGAGCCGCGCCGCCGAAACGTTCTGGGGCCGCATGGCCCGAAGCAGAGCAGGCGGGTGACAGGCGGCGGCAGGAGCCGCGCCGCCGAAACGTTCTGGGGCCGCATGGCCCAAGGCAGAGCGGCGGCGGGTGACAGGCGGCGGCAGGAGCCGCGCCGCCGAAACGTTCTGGGGCCGCATGGCCCAAGGCAGAGCGGCGGCGGGAGGCCCGCGGCCCCTTCCGCGCCACCGGGGCGACAGGCGGCGGCGGGAGCGCTGCTGGCCCCTTCTGCGCCGCCGGACCGCACGGCGAGGAGGCCTGCCGCCCCAGCACCCGGAACCGGCGGCTGCGGAGCAGAGCGCGCCGCAGCGCCGAGCCCTCAGAGCGCCCAGCAGCGCTCTCCTGGCGGCCGTGGGGGCTCTCGGTGCTGCCTTGCCCGGGCCCCGCATTCCCTGGAGGCCTTCCGCCTCGCCAAGCTCGGCCGGCCTCATGCGGTGGGTGGACGGCGCGCGGGTGGCCTGTCTAAGGCCGGGCGGGGGATCCCTCAGCCCTGCTCATCTTTATGCATTTACGGTATTTCGCGAAACACCCCCCTCCCAAATAAAGCAGCAGGAACCTTGGAGCGGTTGGCGGGGGGGGATGGGAGAAAGATTTCGTAACCCGAACTCTTCCTGGCCCGGCCAAGGAGGCCTGCCGCCCCACTGCCCGGAACCATAGGTACCATAAAAATATAATAAAAACAAGACATCCCCTGAAAATAAGACACCGTGTGTTTTTTTGAGGGAAAAAAGTTATAAGACGGTGTCTTAAAAAAGGGGAAACACGGTAATTCAAGAGTTTGGCAGTGTGGCTGGCTTTAAGTTAAATAAAGGGAAAACTAAAGTATTAGAAAAGAATTTGACAATGCAAGAGAGACAGAACATAGAGGACTGCACAGGATTGAAATGTGTAAAAAAGGTGAAATACTTAGGAGTTAATATGACGTCAAAAAATTTGAATTTGTATAAAGACAATTATGAGAAATTATGGAAAGAAATCCAAAGAGATTTAGAAGTATGGACAAGGTTGAAATTGTCTTTAATGGGAAGAATAGCAACTGTTAAAATGAATGTATTGCCGAGAATGTTGTTTTTATTTCAGGCCCTACCGATAGTCGACAAGATGAAATGTTTTCAAGAGTGGCAGAAGACATTGTCTAAATTTGTCTGGCAGGGGAAGAAACCTAGGATTAAATATAAGCTTTTGACTGATGTAAAAGAAAGAGGAGGATTCTCCTTGCCAGACATAAAGATTTATTTTGAAGCCGCGGCTTTTTGTTGGTTGAAGGAATGGTTTTTGTTAGACAATGATGACTTGTTGGATTTGGAGGGCCATGATAATGCGTTTGGTTGGCATGCTTACTTATGGTACGATAAAGTAAAATTGCATAAAGGTTTTAAAAGCCATATAATTAGGAAATCATTGTTTAATGTTTGGATTAGATACAAAGATTTATTGGAAAGAAAAACTCCTAGGTGGATTTCACCACTTGAGGCAAAGAAACCTAAAAGGACAAATATGGATGAGAATAGGTTGAAATATAAAGATATCTTGATGGAAGTGGGAAACCACCTTGAGTTAAGGCCATATGAACAACTGAAAGATAGGTTGAGTGACTGGTTTCAGTACGTGCAGATAAATGAAGCATTCAAGTCAGATAAAAAAATAGGATTCCAGACTGAAAAGTCGAAACTAGAAACGGAGTTATTAGAGACAGACTACAAGAATTTGTCTAGAATGTATAATTTGCTGCTAGAATGGCATTTGAAAGATGAGCAAACAAAATCAGTGATGATTGAATGGGCCAAGGACTTGGGTCATAATGTGATGATGTCGGAGTGGGAAAAATTGTGGAAGAAGGGTATGAAATTTACGGCTTGTACTGTGTTGAAGGAAAATTTGATGAAAATGATGTATAGATGGTATTTGACGCCGGTCAAGCTGGCTAAAATGTACCACAAAAGCGACAACAAATGTTGGAAATGTAAGCAGGATGTTGGCTCATTCTACCATATGTGGTGGACATGCCCTAAGATAAAAGGCTTTTGGGAAATGATTTATAATGAATTGAAAAAGATGTTTAAAAACACATTTTTGAAAAAAACGGAAGCCTTTTTGCTTGGAATAATTGGGGAAGAAATCCCCAAGGACGATGTTAATTTGTTTATGTATGCCACCACAGCTGCTAGGATCTTAATAGCGCAATATTGGAAAAAAGAGGAACTGCCTTCAATGCAGGAATGGCAAATGAAAATGATGGATTATATGGAATTGGCAGAATTGACAGGAAGACTCCGGGACCAAACAAATGACAAAGTTTTAAAAGATTGGAAGAAATTTAAAATATACATAGGGAATATATTTGATAATTAGATTTTGAATATCCAGGAAAATAAAGAAGTTAAGGCAATAGGGAAATAATAGAAGATTGAAAGGGAGAAAGTATGATATATGTTATAAAGATGAAATTTTTGAAGTGTTAATGTGACTATATGATGGGTAAGAAAGATGAGTTAGAAACTGCTACAGAAGTTTATAAGTATGAAAACCAGATAGTAGGGAATTGGGGAAGCCAGAGGACAATGAATACTAAAATGGATTGGAGTTGAAATATTTTTTTTTCTGTTATATTTTTGTATTTTTGTATTTTGATGTTTATTTTTTGTATTTGTATGTGTATTTGTATTTGTGTTGTTGTATGTGTGTTGATAAAACGTCTAATAAAAAATATATATAAAAAAAGAAAAGAAAACCCTTCCTTAGGGGGTGAGCAGCAGTTGGGGGGAGGTGGGCGCGCGGAGAAGCTATAACGCTGAACCTTCGCCTCACGCGCCACTGAAAATCGAAGGGCGCGCCTGCGAACCAATGAGACGAAGGGCTCCGCCGAATGAATTTCAGGAAACAGAAGGTCGTATTGAAGAATACAACTATCAAGCCATCTTGCTCAAAAATGAAAACAAGGCATTCTGTTTTGGTGACTGTAACCCTGGTTTAAGAAGCCATTTGGCGCCTAGCTTATAAATCTGAGTTTCCAACACTGACTACTGTATTAGAATATAAAGCCCTTGATGACTTGGGGCCAGGTTATCCCCTTGACAGCTTCGAATTGCAGACCTGGCAGACGTGTTATGCTGTGCCACAGAACACCCGTTCCGCATTTGCAAGAAACCGATCTTTTAGTGTAGCAGCAGCATACACTTTGGAACTCCCTGCCTGTTGACACTGCACAGCTGCCTTCTCTGAACTCCTTTCTGTACCTGCTAAAAAACTATTTCTTTAGGGACGTCCACTAGCCCTGTACAACCCTGAGAAGTGCTTTTTCAGTTTATCTCTGAGGAAAGCTCCCCCCCCCCCGCAGGACCTATTGCAGTCATCAGCAGTCGTTAACAGCCATCAACAGGTTCACCACTCCTATCAGCCCATCACCCATTCCCACCCCCCACCTTCTGAATATAAATAAGGGTCTGGTTGATTCTGTTTCAGTGTATCTGACGAAGTGTGCATGCACACGAAAGCTCATACCAAAATAAAAACTTAGTTGGTCTTTAAGGTGCTACTGAAGGAATTTTTTGATTCTGAGGAAAGCGTTCCCTAGGGAACATAAATTCCAGCCTGGGCAATAATTCCAAGCTGGACTGGGGGCGGGGAGGGGGGAGAGAAGGCCGGATCCTGTGGGCTGGCTACACCGGAGTAGGGCTTTCTCACAACCACCTGTTTAGTTTGCAACCCCTGGAATAAAGGGTTGCTGCTTTGCTATCCTCCTTTCTTTCTTTTTACCGCCTACTTAGAATTTTAGCATCTGCGAGGTTAATCCAAGCAGTTTGCAAGGCAGCGGGTCGGGGGAGAAGCACCGCTCTCTTCCCTTTTTCTCCAGGATGTTTCGCCTTCCTAGGCATTTACAGAATTATGCAATGACGGCCCGGGATTTTAGCAATTTGTAGCTCAAACCCGTGCGGACTGTTTTGCAGATTTGCTCTTTTGCCGTTGCACCTACCTAGGATTTTTTTTGGGGGGGGTTGGCCAAACGCATGCGCCTTTGGAGAGAAGGCGAGGGGGCTGCCGAGCGCGCCCCGGGACGCAGCCAGTGGACTCGCGCTGGACTCTCCGGCTCCGGGAGCGCCGCGCGGCCCCTTATCCGCGATTGGCGCCACAGACCGAGGCTTCTCCTGCGCAGCCCGGGCAGGGAAGGCGAGGGAAGCTGGGAAGTAACGCCCTCTGGAGAAACACATTACAAAAGCGGGAAGAAGAAGGACGCGAGAGGGAGGCGGGACGAGGAGGAGGAGGAGGCGCCGCCGGAGAAAGAGCGAGGGAGGCGGGTTTCCGCTGCGCAAAGAGAAGCGCGGCCGGCACAGCGGAGGGAGCGCATCGGAGGCAGAGCGGACTTGATCTCATTTCCCTTCCCGCCTTCCCTCGCCTTCCCTGCCCGGGCTGCGCAGGAGAAGCCTTGGTCTGTGGCACCGATCGCGGGTGAGCGGCGGGCCACATCACAAGGTCTGGCGGGCCGCATTTGGCCCGCGGGCCTTGACTTTGACACCCGTGGATTAGAGGAAAGACCTATTAGAACAAAAAACACCTTGGTGGCTTTCCCCATTAGAAGCAATATCTGGGGGGAGGGAATACAGTGGAACCTCGTGTTACGGACGGGATCCCTTCCAGAGGCCCATTCGCAACAGGAAACTTCTGCACGAATGGCAAAACCCGGAAGTAACCCGTTCCGGGTTTGCCATGGCCACAAACCAAAGGTTGCATTGCCCGAAGGCAACGTAACCTGAGACACCACTGTATGAGGATCAGTTGGCCATCATCTAGAGAGCTGTTAACAGAAGTAGACAACCAGTGAAAGGAGTTTGAAGAAGTTCGAGAAATGGTTACAGATTGGTTGCAATCCTTTCAGTTAAATTGAATTTTTTTAAATGACAAAAAGAAAGGATTTAGTTACAAAGTGTCAAAGGTTCAGAGAGAGATACTAGAAGACAATACTAAATTACTGCAAAAAATGCACAATCTGCTCCTGGAGTGGGATACCAAAGAAAATCGTTTATGATCAAATGGGCAAAAAATGTGGGGCATAATATTCAAATGCTACTGGGAAAGGCTTTGGATAAAAGACCTGAAATTTACAGCATGTACATTATTGAAAGGAGAGGTTTTTATTAAGTAATAAGTTGGATATCACGCATGTGAATCATAGAATCCTAGAGTCGGAAGAGACCACAACGGCCATCCAGTCAAACCCCCTGCCAAGCTGGAAACACCATCAAAGCATTCTTGACATGCGGGTGAAGGAAGTCACACGGCCATCAGGGTATAAGGGGAGGGGGTTGCAGGGTTAGATGTGGGGGATTTGGGGGAAAATATAGTAGATATAGATATGAAAATGATGAACCCCGGCCAAATTAGCAAAAATATAGAGAATAAGAACAAATAGGTGTTGGAAATGCAAGGAAACAGAAGGTACCTTTTATCATATCTGGTGGAAATGTAAGGTTGTTAAAAACTTCTGGGAAATGGAAAAAATGTTTAAAGTAACCTTTATTAAAGAAACAAAATGTTTTTCTATTGGGAATTGTCAGTCCGGAGATTGCCAAAGAACAGAGGAATTTGTTTATGTACGTACGACGGCCGGCGGGATATTGTTAGCCCAAAGATGGAAAGAAGAAGCTGCATCAATAGGAGTATAGCATCTAGATCAAGGAAAGTAATAGTACCACTGTATTCTGCTGTGGTCAGACCTCACCTGGAGTACTGTGTCCAGTTCTGGGCACCACAGTTCAAGAAGGATACTGACAAGCTGGAATGTGTCCAGAAGAGGGCAACAAAAATGGTCAAAGGCCTGGAAATGATGCCTTATGAGGAACGGCTTAGGGAGCTGGGTATGTTTAGCCTGGAGAAGAGAAGGTTAAGGGGTGATACGATAGCCATGTTCAAATATATAAAAGGATGTCATATGGAGGAGGGAGAAAGATTGTTTTCTGCTGCTCCGGAGAAGCGGACACAGAGCAATGGATTCAAACTACAAGAAAGAAGATTCCACCTAAACATTAGGAAGAACTTCCTGACAGTAAGAGCTGTTCGACGGTGGAATTTGCTGCCAAGGAGTGTGGTGGAGTCTCCTTCTTTGGAGGTCTTTAAGCGGAGGCTTGACAGCCATCTGTCAGGAATGCTTTGATGGTGTTTCCTGCTTGGCAGGGGGTTGGACTGGATGGCCCTTGTGGTCTCTTCCAACTCTAGGATTCTATCATTCTATTCTATGATTCTATGCTATGTCTTGACTCTTCCAATTCTTCGCAAGTAGTAGCCTCGCAGCAGTTGCGGCATACAGAAAGAATGTAGTGTCCCTTGGGGGGATTTCCTCCCCTACTGCTGTATTCCCTGTAAAAAGGCTTCTGGTTTCTCTAACAACCTATTTCAAGGCTGGCATTTCTAAGCAATTGTAGGCTACTACAATTGTTGATGATGCGACGCGTTACTCTTGGGTTCTTCCCATGAAGAATAAGGGTGACGTGTTCACTAAATTTAAACGCTGGGTGGCATCTGTGGAAAGGTTTCTGTCCCTTAAACTCAGAAGGATTCAGACGGACAGAGGTGGGGAATTTATGTCAAATGCGTTTAGAGATTGGTTACAGAAGCGTGGCATTGGGCATAGAAAAACGAACGCTTTTCCCCCGGAAGAGAACGGCGTTGCGGAGCGAAAACACAGATCTTTACAAAATATGATGTTTGCCATGCTTGATGATGCTGATTTGCCCATGTCTTATTGGGGGGAAAGTATGTTGACAGCCTGTTATCTCCAGAACAGACTCTTTCATCAAACAATAGGTACAACTCTGTACTTTAAATTGTTTCAGAAAAAACCCAAAATTGACCACTTGCATGTGTTTGGGTCAAAAGCCTGGGTATTGATTTCAAAACAAATGAGAAAGAAGGGAGATCCTAAGACCAAACAGTTAGTGTTTCTGGGCTACCAGGAGCTAGGAAAAGGTTTCCGCTTTGCTGAAGGGACAAATGGCATTGTGATCTCCAGGAATGCCAGTTTTTGTGAACATAGTGGCTGGGAGAGACTACATGCCAATACTGAGGTTTGGTTTGAACCTTCCCAGGGGCTTCGTGACTCTGAAGGTAAACATAGAGAATCAGAGTCTGAGGGGGAGGAAAGTTCAGATAAGAGCTCTCAAGAAAGTGCAATTAGCCAGAGACCAGTTGCTAAGCAACAGAAGAGAGGTCATAGTTGTGAGGAGGAAAGTGGGTCAGAAGAAAAATTTTCTCCCAGAAGATCTAAAAGACAAAACAAAGGAGTGCCTCCGGAACGTTTTTCTCCAGATACTTCAAATGTGTTTAGTGTAACTGCAGAGTCCAAGAGTTTTCAGGAGGTGTTAAAGTTACCAAAAGAGGAGGCAGAGCTTTGGAAACAGGCAATGGGGGAAGAGATGTCCTCTCTGAATGAGCACAAGGTTTTTACACCAGTAGCAGCACCTGAGGGGGCTAAAGTTGTAGGCTGCAGGTGGGTGTACAAACTTAAACCACTGGTGACAGGAGGGTACAAATACAAAGCTCGTTTAGTGGCTCAGGGATACTCTCAGAGGCCTGGAAATGATTATGACGAGACTTTTGCCCCTACCGCTAAAGGGGACAGTGTAAGGCTAATTCTAACGCTTGGAGCAAAGAGAAAACTCCAGTTAAACCATTTTGATATCCAGGCTGCATATTTACATGCATCATTATCAGAAGACCTGTATCTAGCTGAACCGCCTGGTTATGAGACAGGTTCCAATAGAGTGCTGAAATTAAACAAAGCTCTATATGGTCTCAAACAGGCTGCAAGATCTTGGAACAAGTGTTTTCATGAGGCCTTAGTGTCATTTGGCTTCAAGCAGAGTACAGCTGACAATTGTGTTTATGTACGTGGTACAGGCAGTGATCAAGAGTTCTGTCTGATCTTTGTAGATGACGTATTGTATGCTTGCAAAACAGATAAACAAACTAAAAGGTTTGCCAAGCAATTGTCAAGTAAGTTCAAAGTGAAGGACTTAGGCCCTGTTCGGGCATATCTAGGGTTGGACGTGTGCTGGGCCCAAGATGGCAGCTGCCTAATTAGTCAGCAGAACAAAATCAAACAGCTACTGACTACGTACAGGATGAAGGATTGCAAAGGGGCAGCGGTACCTATGGATCCAGGTTTCATAAAAACACTTCATACAGATGAGAGTCCTGTATTTGAACATCCAGATGTATATCATTCTGTAATTGGAAGTCTATTGTATCTAGCACAATGGTCCACACCTGATATTAGCTATGCGGTAGGCATACTAAGTACAGTGGTGCCTCTCTTAACGAATGCCCTGCTTAACGAAATTTCCGCTTAACGAAAGGTTTTTTTCTAGCGGAGTGTCACGGTCCGGTCGGCGGGCGTCAGGACCAGAGGCAAGATGGTGGTGTAGAAGCAGGAACAGGTGCAGGGCTGAGGGTCCAGCAGCAGGCAGTCGCAGGGTCAAGGAGCAAGGCAGAGGCGAAGGTCTGGGAGTCAAAGAGCAAGGCGTTGGCAAGGCGAAGGTCCAAGGAGCAAGGAGCAAGGCGAAGGCTCAAGGAACAAGAAGCAAGGCGAAGGCCCAAGGAACAAGAAGCAAGGCGAAGGTCCAAGGAACAAGAAGCAAGGCGAAGGTCCAAGGGTCGAGGATCAAGACGTCGGCAAGGCAAGAGTCCACTGAGCAAGGATCAAGAGGCCAGATGCAACCAGGCAGGGATAGCGTTGCTGTGGCCAAGAGCTGGAGGGAAATGCTGGGCTTTTATCCCTCCCAGCTCCTGCCACCAGGTGCAGTGAGGTATCAAGTGGCCTCACCTGAGTGACCACTCCTTGCCTCTCCAGCACAAGCTGAGGTCTTCGCCTGTGTGGCCACTCCTTGCTTCTCCAGCACAAGCTGAGGCAGGCCCCAGTCCTGCAAAGCACTGCAGGCCCCAGAGCCTGACTCCTGCCCATACCCCTGACACGGAGGTTGCCTCGCTAGACGAATTCGTTTTGTGAAAAAATCGTCTAGCGAATCGCGGTTTCCCATAGGAATGCATTGAAATTCAATTAATGCGTTCCTATGGTTAATTTAAAAAAAAAACATTAAATGCATTCCTATGGGATTCGCTAGACTAATTTTTCGTTATAAGAAAAGACCCGTGGAACGAATTAAATTCGTCTAGCGAGGCACCACTGTAGATTGGTCTCAAAACCCACACTAAATGGCTGGAAAGGGGTAAAGCAAGTTCTGAGATACCTCAAACAGACAATTGGCTATATGTTACAACTAAATTTTTCAGAGGATGAAATGTTGAGTTGCTACTGTGATAGTGACTGGGGAAATTTGCCAGATAGAAAATCTGTCACAGGATTAGTCATAATGTTCGGTGGAGCTTTAATCAGCTGGCGATCGCACAAGCAGAACGTTGTAAGTGTGTCATCAACGGAATCCGAGTACGCCGCATTGAGTGAATTATGCAACGAGGTGGTTTATTTAAAGCGTTTATTAGCAGATTTAAATGTAAATTGTGGAGAACCAGTACAAGTTTACATTGATAATCAGGCTTGTATAACCTTAAGTAAAACAGAGGGTTTCAAGTCACGCTCAAAACATATCGCTGTAAAATACCAAAATGTGTGTTGCGGTGTACAATAAAATGTAATCGCATGTACCTCTGTATCAAGTTAAGAAAATGTGGCAGATGTATTAACAAAACCATTGGCAAAGATAAAGAACAAGCAAATGTGCAAGGGTTTTGGTTTGCTGGAAAAATGAGTAAACAGTAAAAGTTCCTACACAGGTGTTAATTGATGTTAATTGTCCAGCAGAATCTGTGAGGGGGTGTTCAGTTTCTGTCAATTGGTTCTCATGAGAAACTTACAGATTCTTGCTTCACACAGTTAACTCAAGGCAGTGTCAATTTACTCTTGGCAGAAAGCCAAGGTCTGCCTGGCCTGGAAACTACTCTCTGATTGCTTTTCTTTTCTTTTAATAAATCCTGTAAATAGTTATTCTACGTCTAGCCGACTGGTCATTTCCACCTCAACTAGCTTCTGTGCTGTGCATGAAAACTCTGCTACGTTTGGGCTAAAGCCACTAGAGCTATGCCTGACACTTCAAAATTCTAAGAGGGACATCAACAGGACTGGTCCCGGGGGGCTTCCCTGACCCTGGGGAGCCCAGTCAGCTGCCTGGTGGTGGAAATCTTAGAGCAAGCTTGGCTGGGCACAGGTACAGGTGTCAATACCTCTGAATAACAGTTGCTGGAAAGGGCAGGTGGACAGAGTGCTGTTCTGCTCATGTCCTGCCTGCAGGCTTCCCAGAGAGGCATCCGGTTGGCCACTGGGAAAAGAAGATGCTGGACTTGCCGGGCCAATGGTCTGAGCCAGCAGGTACCTGAAGGAGCGTCTCTACCCCCATTGTTCTGCCTGGACTCTGAGGTCCACTACCGAGGGCCTTCTGGCAATTCCCTCATTGCGAGAAGCCAAGTTGCAAAGAACCAGGCAGAGGGCCTTCTCAGTGGTGGCACCCGCCCTGTGGAACGCCCTCCCACCAAATGTCAAAGAGAAAAACAGCTACCAGATTTTTAGAAGACATCTGAAGGCAGCCCTGTTTAGGGAGGCTTTTAATGTTTAATAGATTATTTTATTTCATTTTCTGTTGGAAGCCGCCCAGAGTGGCTGGTGAGACCCAGCCAGATGGGCGGGGTATAAATAATAAATTATTATTATTATTATTATTATTATTCTAGATTCATAGATTGGTAGAGTTGGACGTGACCTCAAAGGGTCATCTATGCAGCTGAGATTCCCTGACAAATGGCCATCCAGCCTCTGCTTCCAAAGCTCCAACCAAGGAGAGTCCACCGCCTTCGAAGTGGGTTCGTTCTATGGGAAAACATCTTTGACTGTCAGAAAATCCTTCCTAAGGTTTAGCTAGAATCTCTATTTGTGTAATTTGAATCCATCACTTTCCGACACGTGGTGTTTTCTTTTTAAGAAGAGAAGATGATTTTGGATTTGATATCCTGCTTTATCACTACCCGAAGGAGTCTCAAAGCGGCTAACATTCTCCTTTTCCCTTCCTCCCCCAAAACAGACACCCTGTGAGGTGAGTGGGGCTGAGAGACTTCAGAGAAGTGTGACTAGCCCAAGGTCAATCAGCAGCTGCATGTGGTACGAGTCTACCGCTCTTAACCACTACACCACACTGGCTCTCTTTTAAGTCCTCGGGGAAGTTCATCAGCATTGTAGTGTGAATTTCTCCAAATACACACACTTTTGCAAAGCATCTTTCCCCAAGACAACACATTTGTGTACATTAGTTCCACTACTATATACATTTCTGTGCACAAGTCAGCCTGGCCTATGCATTTTTGTAGGGCATTAATTGGCTGGAAAGTTACCATATGAAATTCTAAGAAGTGTGAATTTTGAAGGACGGCTGTGCTCTGCTTTGCATTTTGTTTCCAAGACGGTGGATGGGGCAGGTTCTCCTTTACATGTGAATTCCTCCTCATTTCCGTGTCTAGTGTATGTGTATAAGATTTGCAGGAACTTGTCTGTGCTTTATATGGCATAAAGTTCTCTCACTTCTGCAGCCAGCAAATCCAGGTCAAAAACATAGCATTAAAATCTAGAGAAGTCCACTAGGGGGGCAGCGCGATATCAAACAGCAAGCACTTTCTCTGAAGCGCTGGATACAGTACCGGTGCAGTATATGGTTACCTGATAAAGACCACCTTGTATCTCATGGGCCTTCAGTTTGGGAAGATTTGCTCCTTCTTTGCATAGTATTTGCATTGCTAATTCTGGCTCCTTATTACTTAGCCGCCTCCTTCTGAATTCCCTCTCCCCCCCCCCCCGCTCAAAGATTTAACACCGATTTTCGATGGACATAAACACTTCAAAAGCTGCATGCTGCTATCTGGCTGACAAAAAGAATGATTCCTATGCGCAGAGCAAAGTAACAATGGCAGTCGGGAGCAAAAGTCCAGACCTTTGACCAGAAGCAGGACCAATGGCCAAGACTTCCTCTCCAGCCTTCCGTGTGATATTTGGGGAAGATGGATCTCCTTGACAGCTGCCATCCAGAGGAGGAACAGGGCGGTTCCACACTAACACACATGGCAGGTCGCTGACATTTGGGGAGAAGGATGCTAGAAGTTGCCCAGAGAGACTCCTCCATCTTCCTGGCCCAGCTGAGTCTCTGTGCTGTGCAGCTGGAAGAGGATGCAGAATCTGCGGGGTCGGGTCCCTCTTGGAAACAGAAATCCCCCCCTGAATCCTCCAGGAATGCCTGCAGCATTGCACCTGCTTCCTCTAGGGATGCCCTGGGGTGTTTGTAGGAAGGGGATGGGCTGCATCTCCATGGAGAATGTGGTTGGCAAAGGCCGAAAGCTGAGGCACCAAAGAGATGCTCTGCATGCAAATAATTCCTGGCTCAACCCCCCAGCATCTCCCGGCTCTGGAAAAGTCCCCTTCCCCTGCAGTTGTGCCTTCTCAAGCTGAGGGACGAGTTGGTGCCAAGTTGGTGCCCCCCTTGCTGTGATGGCTGTGTCCACTCAGAGATGTTCTCCTCCCACCTGGGTGGGCCATTCATATCCAAATTCTGTGTGCCTGCAATTGGCTCACAAGGGCTCACTGTGAAGACTCCCTCCCCACATTGCCATTCGTCCCTCCCATCGTCATCATCATCATCTGTCAAACTTCGGGGAATCGGCTTCCTTCCACATGGCAGTAAATAAGAAGATCCAACGAAAGGGATGTCTGACCAGTTAGATTCTTTAATAATTACAGGGAGGGGGAAAAGAACATGTCTACTAGAAATGAGAGTGTTTTCCCAATTAAGGCACACTGCCCGCGTTGCTGACTCTCGAAAACCATTGTACAAAATATGGGTTGAATATAAAGACCTGTTAGAACCCAAAACTCCCGGGTGGACCTCACCAGTAGAAGCCATGAGTGGAAAGGAACAAAAATATGGAAAACCATTGGGCAACATACAAAATATTATTAAAAGAAGAGGACAAATTAAACTAAAAAAAATGAAGACATCCAAATGTATGTAAATGATTGGTTCGAATACTTTCAAATTAATGAATGTTTGGGTAAGGATAGACAAAAGGGATTGTCTAAATAAATATCCAAACTGGAAGAGAAATTACTAATTGCAAAAGGAAAATTTATATCCAACATGTACAATCTCCTCCTCGATTGGGAAGTGAAAGAAGAGGAGGTCAAAGCAGTTATGATTCGTTGGGCACAGGACCTTGGGCATAACATACCTATGAGGGATTGGGAACGTACCCTAGGGCCCCTCTTTTCAACTTTGTCTAGATCAGGCTTCCTCAACCTTGGCCCTCCCGATGTTTTGAGACTACAATTCCCATCATCCCTGACCACTGGTCCTGCTAGTTAGGTCCTGCTAGCTAGGGATCATGGGAGTTGTAGGCCAAAAACATCGGGAGGGCCGAGGTTGAGGAAGCCTGGTCTAGATCACGGAGCCCCAATTGGTGGAACAGTGTGATAGATGGGTTGGAATTAGGTGGAACGAAGGAAGATTTGGGTTTAAATTGCAAGAAAGGAGGGAAACGGCTCGCCTAAGTCAATGGAAAGTGAAAAGGCCTAAAGTTTGACCCGCAGCAATGCAGAACAGGGGCAGCCACCCGGAAGTCCCTGCTCCATGTGACACGCCTCTTCCAAAGGAGGGGTAGGGTAGGGGGGAGACCCTGGCCTCGTAGGATGCAGGCCTTGCCAAGGGGAACCCAAAAGGGATCCTGCAAGAAAGGAAATGGCCTGAAGTTAGACATTGAAATCTAGGCCATTTCCGGAGGCGTTTGAACCCGGTCTAACCTGTGTCCTTTGACTCCAAGTCTGTGCGGATGGAACCCAGGGAGGGGCCTGGAGGGCAGGAAAGTCAGCTGGAAGGGGCTGCTTTCCCTCTTGAAAGCCTGACGCTCTGCAAGAGCCCGGCCCCAGGGAGATCCGGCTGGCCTCCACCAGAGCCAGAGTCTTTCCTGATAAGGTCCAAAGGAAAGAAAGCCCACCTGGGTCCGGCCCCACGGCCTGGCGGAGCTGCTCTGTCTCTTGGGGGAGAGTCTTCCCCTGGCCGGAAAGGCCCTGGCTCTGGGGGAGGCCAGCCGGATCTCCCTGGGGCCGGGCTCTTGCAGAGCATCAGGTCCTCTGTGGGGCACAGCAGGAGAGGCGGCCCTGTGGGGAAAGCAGCCCCTTCCAGCTGACCTTCCTGGTGCTCCCTTCCGCATCAGCACCTGCCCATGCTGGTGCTCCCTTCTGCGGAGGCGCAGACAAGGAGGCAGGCCCCCCCGGTGGTCTTGCCACCCTTGGTGCAGCGGCCCTTGTTGCCTTCTGCACCAGCGTTCCCAGGTGAGTAGGCAGGAGCAGGTCCCTTGTGGGTCCCCCTTGGCAAGGCCTGCATCATACGATGTATATGAGGTGGCCAAAGTATTGGAGCCTCAGCTTCAGGATCTGTCCTTCCAGTGAGCACTCAGGGCTGATTTCCTTAAGAATGGATAGGTTTGATCTTCTTGCAGTCCGTGGGACTCTCAAGGGTTTCCTCCAGCACCATAATTCAAAAGCATCAAAGACAGCCCTGTCGTACTCCTTTCCCAATTTCGGGCCAATCAGTTGTTTCATGTCCAGTTCTAACTGTTGCTTCTTGTCCCACATAGACATTTCTCAGGGGACAGATAAGGTGGTCAGGCACTCCCATTTCTTGAAGAACTTGCCATAGTTTGCTGTGGTCCACACAGTCAAAGGCTTCTGCGTAGTCAATGAAGCACAACGTAGTAATATGCATGCTCAGAGGATGACCTCCAAACCATCCTAAATATCTTTGCAGAAGATTACAAAAAGCATGGCCTATCGCTCAACATCCCAAAAACCAAAGTGCTGCACCAACAAGTACAAAATAACCCCTCTGCAGCGCCACAAATTCAACTCAACGGTGTAACGTTGGGAAATGTCAATCACTTATCCTCAGGGGCGTAGCGAGGCGCCGCGACACCCAGGGCGGCAAATTGCCATGCCCCTGGGGACGCGTCGTCGCTACATAATGATGCATGAGCGGGCCCCGCAACTTCAAAACAGAGCCTAAAAGGAGCATCCAGGCTCCAGGTAGATAGCCCACTGGCACAAGCGCACCCGCCACACCAGTGGGCTACCTGCCTGGAGCCTGGGTGCTCCGTTTAGCCTCCATTTAGAAGCCGCTGCACACGTGTGCTAGGTAGAGGGGGATCGCCCCCCCCCCCCGCAACTTCTAAACGGAGCGTCCAGGCTCAGGCGCCGATCTTGGGGCGGGGGCGCAGCCCCGAGTGCCACCTCCCCCTCCAGCAGGCACCTGTGCGGCTCGCAATTGCTCGGCCGGCGCGTCTGCAGCTTTTTTTGTCCCCCCCCCACCCAGGCTGCCATGGAGGGGCGAGGGGCGCGCCCCCGAGTGACACCCCCTCCAAGGCCGCCCTTCCGCTCCCTGCTTGCTCCGCCCCAGCTTCTCCTACATGTGCAGTTGTCCTTCCACAAGGGACAACATTGATGCCCAAATCCAGCATCGCCTGAGCTCTGCAAGTGAGGCTTTCTCCCGAATGAAGTGCAGAGTGTTTGAGGACCGGGACATTCGCAGGGAAACCAAAATGCTTGTTTACAAAGCTATTGTACTACCAACCTTACTGTGTGCTTGTGAAACATGGACCACTTATAAACGCCAACTCCTCGAAAGATTCCATCAACGGTGTCTCCGAACATTTTTACACATCACTTGGGAAGACAGGCGAACTAGTGCCAGTGTATTGCAACAGCCCTGTGAGGTAGGCCAGGCTGAGCGGCAGAGAATGCCAGCACATCGCCCTGATCTTTTCCTATATTTATCATCACAACAGCCCTGCAAGGGAGGCCAGGCTGAGAGGCAGAGACTGCCAGCACATCGCCCTGATCTTTCCCTTTTTCTCTCTCACAACAGCCCTGCGAGGGACTTTATTGTGACTTGCAAATTCATCCAATGTTAGCAAGAGCTATGGGAAAGTGTCACACAGCTAGCAGTGCCTTTCACCAGCTTTGTCTGGTTCGCTAGCTGCAGTAGGGCCATTCCTGGACAATGGATTGTCCCATTCCTCACTCCCTGTCGGTCTTCAGCCGCTCTTATTTCTATCTGAGTCCCCGACAAACAAATAAAAACACACCTGGCCATGGATTCCACAGGGTGAGACCTTGGGAGAGGCAGTCAGTCAGCCGGGCCTACCTCACAGGGCTGTTGTGATGATAAATATAGGAAAAGATCAGGGCGATGTACTGGCAGTCTCTCCCTCTTGGCAGTCTCTCCCTCTTAGCCTGGCCTACCTCAAAGGGCTGCTGTGATGATAACCATAGGAAAAGATCAGGGCGATGTGCTGGCAGTCTCTGCATCTCAGCCTGGCCTCCCTCGCAGGGCTGTTGTGAGAGAGAGAAAGGGAAAGATCAGGGCGATGTGCTGGCAGTCTCTGCCTCTCAGCCTGGCCTACCTCACAGGGCTGTTGTGAGGGGGAAGCGCCATGCAATGAACAAAGAGGGAAGAAGGCTCTTTGCGGCTCCATCCCTTGGCCGTTTCCATGCCAACCAGGGATGCCACCTACACCTACACCTTACCCAGGTTGCCAGTCACCCCCAGGGTGAGCTTCTCCAGATGGGGCTTGCTGCTGCTGGGGCTGCCACGTCGCGCAGGGCCTTCTCCAGCCAGGTGAACGTCTTTTGCCTCTTCTCACGACCCGTAGCTCAGAAGCCACGCCGCGGGAAACGCAGTACTCTGTTTTATTCGGTGGCCGTTCTGTACGGGGCGCAATGGAGAGCAGGCACTACGACTCCCAGAAGGCAATGGGGGAGCCGGCTAATCCTCCTCCTCCTCCTCCTCCTCCTCCTCCTCTTCCCTTCCCCCCCCGCCCGTTCCGAGTCCTCCCCATTGGCCGGCTCCTACCACTCCGTATCTGGGCAAAGGCCCGGACCTGTTGGCCAATGGGAGCCGAGAGTGGGGCGCGGGGGGCGTGGCCGGGCGGAGAGACGTTGGAGTTGGCGGTTGGAGGTTGCTTCAAGATGGCGGAGTAAGGCCTTCCCACTCCCCCCTCTCTCTCGCCCTCAGGGCTGCGCGGTCTCCGGGGAGCGGGGCTGCTTCCTCTTCTCGTCCCAGGGCTGCTGCCCGTCTGCTCCTCCCTTCCCCAGAAGGCTCCCTCGGAACGGAGACTGGAACTCGGGGCTTCCCGGCTTGGGGGTCTGCTGTCCGCCTGGCCCTCGGTCATTCTCGTCGGCCTCCCTAGCCTCTCTCTCCCCTTTCCCCAGGGACCCCCAGACCCCAGACTCCCTTCTGTGCAGACCTAGCAATGGAGGCAGCCCTGGGACTCGAAGAGGAAACAGCCCCGCTCCCCGGACGGAGGCGGCTCTCTGCACATGCTCAGGAACCACGCCAGCCTTGGCCCTCGTTCATCCTCCCTCCTGAGGTAAAGAGACGGGCCTTACTCCAGCAAGGCTGCCCTGGTTCTTGAGCATGTGCAGAGAGCCGCCTCCGTCCGGGGAGCGGGGCAGCTTCCTCTCTGAGTCCCAGGGCTGCTGGCTGGAGTAAGGCCCGTCTCTTTACCTCAGGAGGGAGGATGAACAAAGGCCAAGGCTGCCCTGGTTCCTGAGCATGTGCAGAGAGCCGCCTCCGTCCAGGGAGCGGGGCTGCTTCCTCTTCTCGTCCCAGGGCTGCTGCCCGTCTGCTCCTTCCTTCCCCAAAAGGCTCCCTCGGAACGGAGACTGGAACTCGGGGCTTCCCGGCTTGGGGGTCTGCTGTCCGCCAGGCCCTCGGTCATTCTCCTCGGCCTCCCTAGCCTCTCTCTCCCCTTCCCCCAGGGACCCCCAGACCCCAGACTCCCTTCTGTGCAGAGCTAGCAATGGAGGCTCAGACCTCCAGGCTTGGAGAGACTTCCCGCCATCCCAGGTCTGCACTAGGGAGCTCGGTGGCTTAGAGCTGAGAATGCCAAGCTTGCAGGCTTGATCCTCCTCAGGGCCACCTGCAGTTCAGGGGGCTGGGCTAGATGACCCTTAGGATTCCTTCCAGCTCTGCACTTCTGTGATTCTAACATCTTCAGGGCTTCTCCAGCTTAAAAGAGCTGGATGAGCAGTTTACAGTAACTCCATAGGACCATATTCTGGGGGCACATCTCTCTTCCTGCCCCACCTTCCCCCAACGGGGTCTTTAGCAGAGACTACTGCCCTGCACTGACAACAGACCTGGACTCTGTGCCTTGCATTTCAACCTTTTTATTTGGCTAAGTACTAGTGCAGTGAACAAGAATAAAATGGCAACAAAGGCTTTCAGTCAATAGATAGAAATGGGGAGAGAGGAGGAAAAACAAGCCCATTCAGGTACTACCGTACCTCTTTCTTCCTTGGTGTACATTGAAGTTCTATAATGACTTGGTTGGAGTGGGGATTGCAGAAGACAGTTCTGATCTGCGGAACTGACACCATAACAAACACCCCATAATACTCATTCTGCATATGTAATAAATCAATATTTTAGTGCAGCAGCACCCACACTTTAGAACTCCCTGCTCATTGACAACAGGCAGGTACCTTCGCTGTGCTCGTTTCGGAGCCTGCTAAAAACATTATTGTTCAGGCACCCTATCCAGTAACAAAAATGTATGGCATGTATTTTAATCCGGTTTTTAGCTTACCGGTTTTAATGAATGGAGAGGATGTCATTGGTTTATCGATACCCGCTCTGAGAGTTTTTCTCACAATCAAACAGTATATAAATGCTATGAAATGCACACAAAATAAATACGTTATTCTCTGATCAACAATTGCATCCACACACCCATTTCCTCTGCTTAAGTTGTGTTCTTTGTGGGCAATGAAACGGGAGCTGTTCAGCTGAAGAAAGATTCCTATTTCAGCAGTAATACTCCTTGTGCTGCCAATCCTATCTTTGTTGCCGGGACAGATAGGCGCTTGCTTTTTGCAAAAAGCAAGCAAGCAAGCTGAGATTCTTCTTCAGAGGGCACCATGTTCTGTGAGCCTTCTGTGCTCCTACAGAATGGTGCCATTCATGCCAGCAACCTAGTAATGGCTGCCTTTCTTCCAGACAACCCGATGCCCCTTGGCTCCATGACCGTCAACAGCATCTCCTAGCTACACTGAGTCAGAGCGTCACCCGTCTACGCCTTACCCAATGCCCCCACACTGGCTGACTTGGAGGACACCGACAATGAAGGAGGTACTGCCCCACCTCACCCCTTTGTCCATGGGAGACCTGTATCCCCTCCGCCCCACCTGCTACCCCACCGATAGTTTCTGTGTCCTTATACCCAGCTTCCCGAGCTCTGCATGGCTTGAGTATTCCTTGCCCTGCACCCAACAAGAATGCCTGCCTGCCTCACTCAGCCTTTTCTTTCTCCCCAAAGCTAACAGGGGTCAGCCAGAGAAACCTCACTTGGATTCGTGGAGCCTGGTGTTTGAGCTGGACCCGTGCAGAGGGAATGGGAAGGTCTGCCTTGTGTACAAGAACACCAAGCCGGGTATGTTGCGTGATACCAGCAGCCCAAGAGCTGTCTTCCTTAATCAACCCCATCTGCAAACCCCAGTTGCCTTTTGTCTTTGGGGGAGATGTTTTGGACTACTGTTCCTAGCAACATACCATTGTGCTGGCTGAGAGTGATGGGCTTTGTAGTTCAGAACATCTGGAGGGCACCAGGTTGAAAAAGGCTGTCATCTATGATGGCCTGTGATGAAGTTTTCCTGAAGCAACTATGCTTTGTTGTTGTTGTTGTTAATAGTTTTGAAATTTGTATACCGCCCTTCATCCACAGATCTCAGGGCGGTTCACCACATAAAATTACTATATCTAGATATCTATGTCTATTGTATATATATGCATAATAAAAACAAGAAGAAAAGCAAAAATCCCCCTCACCCAGCACATTTAGAAAGGTATCAGAGATCAGGCTTGGTTGAAGGGGAACGTATTCTATATATATGCATCCCCTTCATGGATCAATGCCTTGTCGTGGCGAAGGGGCTTGAATAACTCAGAGAAGCTATGAGCTATGCCATGCAGGGCCACCCAAGATGGACAGGTCATAGTGGAGAGTTTTGACTAAACGTGATCCACCTGGAGAAGGAACTGGCAAGCCACTCCAGTATCCCTGCCAAGAAAACTCCATGGACAAAGACAACAGGCATATAAAAGTTATGACGCTGGAAGATGAGCCCCTCAGGTCGGAAGGCGTCCAACATGCTACTGAGGAAGAGCGGAGGACAAGTACAAGTAGATTCAGAGCTGATGAAGCGGCTGGGCCAAAGCCGAAAGGACGCTCAGTTGCGGATATGCCTGGAAGCGAAAGGAAAGTCCGATGCTGTAAAGAAAAATATTGCATAGGAACCTGGAATGTAAGAACCATGAGTGGAGGTAAGCTGGATGTGGTCAAAAATGAGATGACAAGAATAAATATCGACATCCTGGGCATCAGTGAACTAAAATGGAAGGGAATGGGCGAATTCAGTTCGGATGACTATCATATCTACTACTGTGGGCAAGAATCCTGTAGCAGAAATGGAGTGGCCCTCATAGTCAACAAAAGAGTGGCAAAAGCTGTAATGGGATGCAATCTCAAAAATGACAGAATGATCTCGATACGAATCCAAGGCAGACCTTTTAACATCACAGTAATCCAAGTTTATGCACCAACTACCGGTGCTGAAGAAAGTGAAATTGACCAATTCTATGAAGACCTACAACACCTTCTAGAAATGACACCAAAGAAGGATGTTCTTCTCATTACAGGGGATTGGAATGCTAAAGTAGGGAATCAAGAGATAAAAGGAACAACTGGCAAGTTTGGCCTTGGAGTTCAAAATGAAGCAGGGCAAAGGCTAATAGAGTTCTGTCAAGAGAACAAGCTGGTCATCACAAACACTCTCTTCCAACAACACAAGAGACGACTCTACACATGGATATCACCAAATGGGCAGCATCGAAATCAGATTGATTATATTCTCTGCAGCCAAAGATGGAGAAGCTCTATACAGTCAGCAAAAACAAGACCTGGAGCTGACTGTAACTCAGATCATCAGCTTCTTATAGCAAAATTCCAGCTTAAACTGAAGAAAGTAGGAAAAACCACTGGGCCAGTAAGATACAATCTGAATCAAATCCCTTATGAATACACAGTGGAAGTGAGGAACAGGTTTAAGGATTTAGATTTGGTGGACAGAGTGCCTGAAGAACTATGGATGGAGGCTCGTAACATTATACAGGAGGCAGCAACGAAAACCATCCCAAGGAAAAGGAAATGCAAGAAAGCAAAATGGCTATCCAACGAGGCCTTACAAATAGCGGAGGAGAGGAGGCAAGCAAAATGCAAGGGAGATAGGGAAAGATACAGGAAACTGAATGCAGATTTCCAAAAAACAGCAAGGAGAGACAAGAGGGTCTTCTTAAATGAGCAATGCAAAGAAATGGAGGAAAACAATAGAATGGGTAAAACCAGAGATCTGTTCAAGAAAATTGGAGATATGAAAGGAACATTTCGTACAAAGATTACCATAATAAAGGACAAAAGTGGTAAGGACCTAACAGAAGCAGAAGACATCAAGAAGAGGTGGCAGGAATACACAGAGGAATTATACCAGAAAGATATGGAGGTCTCGTACACCCCAGGTAGTGTGGTTGCTGACCTTGAGCCAGACATCTTGGAGAGTGAAGTCAAATGGGCCTTAGAAAGCACTGCTAATAACAAAGCCAGTGGAAGTGATGATATTCCAGCTGAACTATTTAAAATTTTAAAAGATGATGCTATTAAGGTGCTACACCCAATATGCCAGCAAGTTTGGAAAACTCAGCAATGGCCAGAGGATTGGAGAAGATCAGTCTACATCCCAATTCCAAAGAAGGGCAGTGCCAAAGAATGCTCCAACTACCGCACAATTGCGCTCATTTCACACGCTAGCAAGGTTATGCTTCAAATTCTACAAGGCAGGCTTAGGCAGCATGTGGACCGAGAACTCCCAGAAGTGCAAGCTGGATTTCGAAAGGGCAGAGGAACCAGAGACCAAATAGCAAGCATGCGCTGGATTATGGAGAAAGCTAGAGAGTTCCAGAAAAACGTCTACTTCTGCTTCATTGACTATGCAAAAGCCTTTGACTGCGTCGTCCACAGCAAACTATGGCAAGCTCTTAAAGAAATGGGAGTGCCTGATCACCTCATCTGTCTCCTGAGAAATCTCTATGTGGGACAAGAAGCTACAGTTAGAACTGGATATGGAACAACTGATTGGTTCAAAATTGGGAAAGGAGTACGACAAGGTTGTATATTGTCTCCCTGCTTATTTAACTTATATGCAGAATTCATCATGCGAAAGGCTGGACTAGATGAATCCCAAGCCGGAATTAAGATTGCCGGAAGAAATATCAACAACCTCAGATATGCAGATGACACAACCTTGATGGCAGAAAGCGAGGAGGAATTAAAGAACCTTTTAATGAGGGTGAAAGAGGAGAGCGCAAAATATGGTCTGCTCAACATCAAAAAAACCAAGATCATGGCCACTGGTCCCATCACCTCCTGGCAAATAGAAGGGGAAGAAATGGAGGCAGTGAGAGATTTTACTTTCTTGGGCTCCTTGATCACTGCAGATGGTGACAGCAGTCACGAAATTAAAAGACGCCTGCTTCTTGGGAGAAAAGCAATGACAAACCTAGACAGCATCTTAAAAAGCAGAGACATCACCTTGCCGACAACGGTCTGTATAGTGAAAGCTATGGTTTTCCCAGTAGTGATGTATGGAAGTGAGAGCTGGACCATCAAGAAGGCTGATCGCCGAAGAATTGATGCTTTTGAATTATGGTGCTGGAGGAGACTCTTGAGAGTCCCATGGACTGCTAGAAGATCAAACCTATCCATTCTGAAGGAAATCAGCCCTGAGTGCTCCCTGGAAGGACAGATCGTGAAGCTGAGGCTCCAATACTTTGGCCACCTCATGAGAAGAGAATAATCCTTGGAAAAGACCCTGATGTTGGGAAAGATGGAGGGCACAAGGAGAAGGGGAAGACAGAGGACGAGATGGTTGGACAGTGTTCTCGAAGCTACGAACATGAGTTTGACCAAACTGCGGGAGGCAGTGCAAGACAGGAGTGCCTGGCGTGCTCTGGTCCATGGGGTCACGAAGAGTCGGACACGACTAAACGACTAAACAACAACATATATATGCATAATAAAAACAAGAAGAAAAGCAAGCATCCCCCTCACCCAGCACATTTAGAAAGGTATCGAAGATCAGGCTTGGTTGAAGGGGAACGGTTTCACCTGGCACCTAAAGATAGGTAGCAAAGGTGCCAGGCGAGCCTTCCTGGGGAGGGCCTTTCACGAACAGGGAGCCACTGAAGAAAAGGCCTGTTCTCATGTAGCCACCCTCCGGACCTCTCGTGGAGGAGGCATCTGTAGAAGGGCCTCAGAGGATCAATTTCCCTTGGAAATGCCTTTACCCATTGTAAAAAGCACCGAGGCCCAGATTGTCATCCGTAGGCCTCAAGAATTCTGTAAGGGGCAAAGCGTACAGAGAGCCCTCTCCCATTCTGAGGAGCAGCTCCTCCACCAGCAGTAGTGCCAGCGGGGAGGGGAAAGAGTCAAGTGAGGAAAGAGAAAGGAGGAGACGGGGCTCTGGCAGCATAGGAGAGCCCCTGCTACACGTGGGAGAGGAAGAGAGCGAGGGGGAAAAGGGGGAGAAGGAAAACAGGGAAAGGAGGCGTCTCTGGTGCCAGCTGATGGACGGGTCGTGGCGCGCTAGCCAGCTCATGCCGAGCACTATGGGGGGGGGGGTCTGAGAGGGTGGTGATGTTGAACGCCAGCGTCTCTGAGTGCCTCCCCACCGTCATTCTCATGGGGGGCGTTTGGATTTAGGCAGATTCCTGTTACTCTACTCGTTACTCTAGAGTAGTCACAACGCACATCCTGTGACAAGTTCCTTATTAAAAAACCCCTGAGAGGTGTGTGTGGGGGGGTCCGTTCTTCTCATCCTGCGGCACTAATAGGTCTCTCTTCTCACTTCCAGTTGTCACCCCGGATTCCGAGATCTGGCTTCCGGACTGAGCTCTCGACTGGCATTTCCCTACCAAAACCCTTCACCGCTTACTACCGGCTCCTGATCACCCACCTGGGACTGCCACATTGGCAGTATGCCTTCACCAGCTATGGCATCAGCCCCCAGGCTAAGGTGAGAGAACAACAAACGGCCCGTCCCTTTTCCTAGGGTCTGCCGCTCCTCCCCATTCTGCCTTCACAAAAGCCCTGCGAGGGAGGTCAGGCTGAGAGTGAGTGATTGGCCCAAGGCCACCCAGTGAGCTTCATGGCCAAATGGGAATTTGAACCCCAGCCTCCCAGGCCCTAGACCGACATTGTAATCCATTATGTCTCAAACTTGGGTCCCCAGCTGTTGTCTGGACCCAAGTTTGAGAAACACTGCTCTTACCACTATGCCCCACCACCTCTGCACTGACTGGCTGCTGCTCTCCAGAGCTTCAGGTGGCATGGTGGGGGTCTCTCCCAGCCCTCCTTGGAGATACCAGTGGGGATTTTCATGCAACATAAATGCTCTCGCCTCTGAACGAATCCTTTTGACCCGGGGCTGAAGTTTTTCCATTCCTTTGTTCTGCATCACTTCCACTTTCCCAGAGAGGCATTTGGACACTGACTCTCCAGGATTTGGGGGGCAGCAGCTGTTCTCAGCCCCACTTGGAGATCCCCAGGAATTGAACTCTGCACCCAACGCACACACTCTGACACAGAAGCACGATTCTTCCCTCATGAGCTTAGGATATTACTGTGCTGTGGTGTGATATCTCTTCTGCAGCTCTGTGCCAAGAAGGCCTTGCAAAGGGTAATAATAATAATAATTTAGCAGGTCATCCAGGAATTGAATTAGGGACCTGCTCCATCCAAGCAGACCCCCTTTTGTCCCTCAGCCCATCTAGCGGGATTCCTGTGTGAGGCCTCCGGTCCCACGGCCGGCAGATACTGTAACAAGCCAGGAGCCAGGCCTTGAGAGGCCCTCACCCTTCCATCGCTCACCTTCCTTCTCTGCCATGTGCAGCATTACTTTTATCGCCATTTTTGATAGTTATCAGACGGGCAATTTGACAGACAGGCCAAGGAGCCTAAAGTCCTCTGTGTCAGGACAGCCTTTGTGTTCCAGAGCTATGCGTGTTTGGGATCCTCTGAGTTCCCTGGTTTACCTTTCTTTTACCTGTCCTGCATCTCCCACAAGAGACTCTTTCCACTTCCTCTGTGCCATGCCAAACTTCATAAACTTCTATCGTGCTGCCTCTTACTTGCCTTTTCTCCTCACCAAAAAGTCCTCACCTCAGCCACCTTCCTTCCTAGGGGATTCGCTCCATCCCCTTTGTTAGGGATTTTATAGGGGGGGCACCCAAACGCGGCTTCATTTGGGAATCAAGATTGGCACAAATGCCCTCAAGGGACCCCGTCTGATCCTACAACACCACTCTAGTATCGCACCAACATGAACACCTCGATCGAACCCCTCAAGATCAAGCCCTGTGTAATAAAGGCTCCTTTTCCTACCCTTTCTCTGTTGCCTGAGACTCTATGTAACCATATTTCTTTATGAATGAATACCGTGTATCTGTATTTCTAAATGAAACCCCCTTTTGCTACTCTGGCCAAGGGCTCTCAGGGATGCAGGGAACAGCCATAATCCTTTAAGCGAGAGGTCACGTAGCCAGGGTTGTGCTCCTCTGCATATCCATAATCCATTCAGGTACCATCTCCTACCACTCCCGACCCTCTGAAGCCAGAGGCAATACACACACCTGGACCCATTGTTTTTCCCCACCAGGTACTCAAGGATCCTCTCCCAGATACTTACTGGTACTTGCTTATCAATGTCCTGGGACATCGTGCATTGTTACCTTATGTTTACCTGTATGCTAATGCCCCTTGCACCTTCCCCTTTTCTGTCGTTTTACCCTGTCACAAGTGATATATGTATGATGCTTTCGATGTGCATTATGGGATGGTGGTGGGAACTTTTAAAAGTTCCTGTAGCCCTGTTCACGGTGTTCAGTCTGGCATTGAACCTGCTGCGCAGTAATAAACCTTGCTGTTTGCTCCGGATCGTGGCTGGACGCCTTCCTTTTATACTCCGCAACGACCACAGGCCCTTGCCTCTTGAGCTGGGTGGCTGAGCATTCTCACACCCAGAATTTTGCCCTAACACCCTTGATAATTTTGGTTGCCCTTTTCTGAACTTTTTCCAACATCCTTTTCGAGACGAGGCGGCCAGAACCACACGCCTGCCGTTTGCTGCTCCTCACTTTCCCTTCTCCTTTTCCAGCAAAGGTTCAACATGTACAAGCCCGTCCACTGTCAACACGGAGCAGCTCTCTGAGGAGGCCGATTCCTTCGTGAAGAAGCTGGAGCCAAACAAGGTCTTCCTGACATTGCACAGCAGCACCTCAAAGCCCTGTGGGCCCCTCCCCCCTTGCTTATTCCAGTATCCCTCTGGTCAAGACCAGACCCGGAGGCAGGAATAGTCTTCAAACAACGACCAAACCCGCCTCCTTGGTAATGACATGGTCTGGACTTAGCGTAACTCCTGCTGCTGCCCGTGATCACTGAGATCGGATGTCCCAGGACACACACACGCACACACACCCTGTGGAACATGCTCCAGCCATTCTGTTGGTGGAGCCAACTCCTGGGCAGCCCTGACCCTCTCCCCTTAAGAACAGAACGATACAAAACTCTACCTGTGCACAACCCAACACCCACCCCCAAGAGAGAAAGAAACACACAAACAAAAGAACATGCCAAAAAAGGACAATTTAATATATAAAATATAAAAGATAACATATAATTTATAAACTATTAAATATAATTTATAAACTATTAAATTAATAAACTATTAAAAAGAGGAGCCCCCTCTGCCGAGTATCAGCCGCAGTCCATGTGAATCGTATACATACATACAACAAAAACCTCCGTTACGAACAAAATTTACCTATGTAAACATGCGTAACTGGCTGTTATAACAGAATATACAAAAACCTACAAGATCAACATAAATTCAAAAGTACTTTCGAAGCAGAAATAATATTAGAATTCCACAAGAGGAGGTGTACATCAGGTGTAGAGGTGACAACAATCTATCCAATTGGCAAACAGGCGTGGCAAGCCAATGTCCATAGACAAGGTTCCCGGGTTACGTCCCTTATTTCGCCCCAGTTAGGCTTGCAAAGATAGAAACATCGACTCAAAGCTCTAGGTCAGGCATCCCCAAACTGCGGCCCTCCAGATGTTTTGGACTACAACTCCTATGATCCCTAGCTAACAGGACCAGTGGTCAGGGATGATGGGAATTGTAGTCCAAAACATCTGGAGGGCCGCAGTTTGGGGATGCCTTCATTTGGCATTACACCTAGAGCTTTGAGTCGATGTTTCTATCTTTGCAAGCCTAACTGGGGCGAAATAAGGGACGTGACCCGGGAACCTTGTCTATGGACATTGGCTTGCCATGCCTGTTTGCCAATTGGAGAGATTGTTGTCACCTCTACACCTGATGTACACCTCCTCTTGTGGAATTCTAATATTATTTCTGCTTCGAAAGTACTTTTGAATTGACTTATCTCCACAAGAATTACTTCATGAACACTTCATTCATTTTGGACTGAATCCTTGTTGATATTTTGAACATGGGGGTGTCCCTTTTCTGTTGATTTATGTTGATCCTGTTGGTTTGATAAATTCTTTGAACCAAGTTTTGAACAAGTTTTTGTATATTCTGTTATAACAGCCAGTTACGCATGTTTACATAGCAGTCCATGTGAGGCCTGTCAGTGGAAAGAGGCAGGGCAGGGCCCTCAGGCTCCCGGCAGGCAGTCCTGAGTCGCCGTAGCAGCAGCGGAGGGATGCCTCTGTCACCGGAGCCATGGCTGGAGGACCTGCTGGCGGTAAGAGATTGGAGGCGGGGGCACATTATTAATATTATTATTATTATTATTATTACATTTTTATTTATACCCCACCCTCCCTGGCCAGGGCTGGGCTCAGGGCAGCTAACATCAAATATAAATTACAATAAAATGTAATGGAAAACAACAACAAACAAACAGTAATAATAATAATAATAATAATATTAATAATATTAATATTATTATTATTATTACATTTTTATTCATACCCAACCCTCCCTGGCCAAGAACATTCTTGTTGAGACCAGCCTACCCAGATGATTCGAAAGCTGGTGCAAATGTTCATCTGGTTAGTTTTTCTCATCGCTCTTTTCATCTCTTGGAAGTTTGTTTGTTTTATTACAATCAAACAGCATATACATTTCATGAAATCAAGAGTAAGTTGATCCCCATTTCCCAGAAAGCAGGCCTCCCCTGCCAGCCCTTTTCACCAACTTACCTTATCAAAAGACGAAGGCCTTTGAAAAAGCCTTCTGGACTGGAAAGCATCTCCCAGCACCTTTCCTCCCCCAAAGCGCTGTATTCTTTGATGTAGCCACCAGACCGGATGAGGTTTTTCAGGGCCTGCACAGTGGTCCTGAATCAAGGGAAAGAATGAAGAAGATTCTATTTATTCATTTATCCATTAAAAAAACTGTATCCTGCCGTCACCCGTAGATCTCAGGGCAAACACAAGATAAAAAGCACCAAAGAAATCATAGAAGCCGGAACAAAGCCGAGCAATGGAAAGGGCGTCAGGTGTTAATCCGCCCATGGCCGGACTGAAGAGGAACCTTTTTGCCTGGCATCTAAAGGTATCTAAGGAAGGCACCAGGCAAGCCTCCCTGGGGAAGAGCGTCCCACTCATGGGGAGCCACCACAGAAAAGGCCCCACCCGCCGGACGCACATGAAGAGGGGCCTCCGATGATGGGTAGCTTCACCTGGGGAGTTGGAGGTCCTTGGCAGCTTGCAGTCTTGAGCTGCTTGGCCTGATGGATCCAGCCACAACCCCCAGCTCCCGCAGCCTCCCTCCCACATCTTTCCAGCACGTGATGGAGACTTCAGGTTCCATGGCACCCCAATCAGCCCATCCATCGTGCGGGCGGGAGAGTCTCCAACATCCCTTCCCATCCTAGTGTCCTTCCGATGTTTTGGACTACAACAACTCGCATCTTCAGCCCAGTTGCGCTGGCTGGGGCTGGTGGGAGTTGTGCTCCAAAAGGACTGAAGAGCACAGGGCTTGGGGAAGCAGGGCCTCCATCTCCAAATGAAGCCTATCTCTTTGGTGAGGGCTGAGCCATGACGGCCACGGGTCACGCTTGCAAGCGCCCAGAGAGAGAAGGGAGGGAGGGCCACCCCAAATGCATTAGCAGGTCCCTTACGCCAGCGGGTCGAGGCGGGGGCCGGTGATGAGGCTTGGTGCCCCACTCGAAAATCTTCTGCTCGCCCCAAGGAGGAAGTATAGCTGTGTGGCCAGGGCAAGCAGGAGGTGGACGAACTTGCCCTCCACTATAGCTCCAGCCTCAGGTAGCGATAGCAGCAAGCGCAAAACGTTGGTCGCCTGGAGGGACAAGGACAGGAGAACAGCGTTCAGGCCAAGATCTCCCAGACCCCTGCTCCATCTCTCTCCGTATTGTCTACGCTGACTAGCAGTGGCTGTCCAGGGTTTCAGGCGAGGGACACCCCGGCGTGGAGATGCATGAGGGGGCTGGGGGCCACCATCCACTCAATCAAGTTCTCCATTATATACTGGAGGCTGAACAGGCGGCCGATTGCCGGGTGAAAAAGGAGCTGAGAAAGAAAACACTTGATGGTGTGCAAGGCCAAAGAAAGTGCCGCGAAAAGCAAAGTTCACTACCCTATACCCTCCAAGTGTCCACATCTGCACTTTGTTACCTAAGTAGGGTTGGGTTTGGGGATATTCATGTCAAAGAATGTTTTTGGCCTACAACTCCCATGATCCCTAGCTAGCAGGACCAGTGGTCAGGGATGGTGGGAATTGTCGTCTCAAAACACCTGGAGGGTGTTTTGAGATGACAAAAACCTCCAGTTCCCCACTGGGACCAACAAAACCTCCAGTTTCCCACTGGGACCAACAAAAATATTATCAATTTCACCTCAAAAATTATAATTCGGAACTGGGAAAAGTTCGGAAGGGGGCAACCAAAAGGACTGGGATTGTTATGAAGCTCTATGGTCGCAGCATTTGGGGGGTTTCAGTTTAGAAAAACGGCGAGGAAGAGGAGATGCAATGTATGGCAAGGAGAAAGTGGAGAGAGAGACATATCTTTGAAAGGAAACAAATGTGTGCTTTGCACAAGCATTCCTAGCAGAACAGAGGGTTAGGATTCTTCTCCTGTGCTGCAGTCATGGGATTGTTTATATCCCTTGTTGGTGTATGTTTTCATTCCACACTGTGGGAAGTGACAGGATGTTTGTATTACTGTGTTTCTGTGATGTGGGACGTTTGTCCTTTGCTCTTTCTCTTTGCTGTCTGATGCTGAAGAGGAAGGAGCTGAGTTACAATGCTCCGAATGTATATATGTAAATAAACGTTGTTTAGCCAAATGCTGCTGTGCTATTGAGTCTGTACACTGACTACCTATACTCTGCTGATCCTGAAGTGTGCTGATGTCTCTAAGGTATCAGTCACCGTGTTCAGGCTGGAGAAAGATTTTGAATCTCCCAAACAACCGACCAGGTCTCCTACTCGTGTGTAGGACTTCCTGACACAGAGGCCCCTTTCACCATCAACAGCCACAACCAGTGAGTTGGCCACAGATGCCCCCTGGGCAATCATTTCGAGAGGGTCTGTCCTCCGGCATGCTTCCCCCGGCTCTGACATCTTGGGGGCTCCCTTACCACTAATATATCCTGCAGCGTCTCCAGAGGGGGGGCCTCCGACAACAAGCTGGTGAGAATGTTGAGGCAGGTGTTGATGGTCTCTCAGTAATAGTCCTTTTTATAATATATTTTTATTAATTTTCCAATTAAAAACAATTATTTCACATCCATTATGTCAAATTATACAAATACATATCAATCAAACCGAATGTTATGCCAAATCATCTAAAATTTTCGGGGTTCCCATGTGTGAGGGACAAGGGATACAGGGAAGTCCCTCCCATCTTAAGTTCCAGCCCATCCCCAAGCGCTGGAGAGAGTAAGGAGAGCTCTGCCTCCAGCGGAGAGTCAGGAAGTGGTGTCCGAGGCTCAGGCAAGGTTGTGGAGCCCAGGCCGCAGGTGGGACAGGAAGTTGGACACACGGGGGGGAGGCCAATCCCCCCAACTCCCGAATTGCGACGCAAACGTAGGGGGAAGAGGTTGGGTCTGCCAAAGCTGTGGTGCTGGAAGAAAACGCGCCAATTGCCATTCGGGAGTTCTGACACCTCACCTTAAGGATGCATTTTTACTGCTCTGAACACTGTAAATAATCAGCACTTAATAAAAGCCTCAAAAGACCATGCTGGAGTCGTTACTCTAGAGTAGCCATACCAGGCCCTCTGACAGCAACTCCCGAATCTTTTTTTGGCTACTTTGGAGTGCAGCGATGAGCGCTCAAGAGGCTGAGCATTGGAGGCTGGAGGCCGAAGCAGCGAAGCAGGAGCTGCGGAACCTCACAGCGCAGGCACAGCAGCAATTGCATGCCGCTCAGGAGGAAGCGCGAGGGGCGCAGGAGGAGCTGAACAAGCTGGTGGACCAGGTGAGGACAAAAGAGGAGACTGAGAAACAGCTAAGGGTGATGGTATTGGACCTGCAGAAAAAGTTGGAAGAGGAGAAAGTCGCTAGAGGTGGGGGGGCGCCCCAGCCGCAGCTAGTCCAAGTGAGAAGGGGACAGAGCCTAGTCACCAAGTTCAGCGGCGACCCTAGGGAGTACCTAGGATTCGAGACAGAAATAAATTATGCGCTGGAATTGCATGCAGCAGAATTCCCAGATGACGCGCACAGAGTCTCCTTTATCATAGAGCATTTGACGGGGGCCGCCCGGGAATGGGTAAGACCGCTCATCGCGCAAAAAAAATCCTTGCATGAAGAACGCAAAATTATTTCTAGAAGCCTTAAAAATAATGTACGCTAGCGACAGTGAAATGGAGGCCACCAAACAGGAGCTTCATAACTTAACACAAGGAAAATCGACAGTTAGGGACTACTGGGCGAGATTCACCATGCTGGTGCACAAACTGGGGTGGGATCTGCAAAGTGAGCCAGTGAAATCAGCCTTCTACCTGGGTTTGCACGCAGACGTTAAGGATGAGCTGGCAAGAGGTCCTAGACCGCAGACTATGGATCAGTTAAGCAAAGCGGCGCTAGCGGTGGGGGTGAGACAGGAATCCAGATGGTATGACAAACAAGCGACGCGCGCAGCAAAACCTTGGTTCCCACGCTCCCAGGACAGACCACATCACCAAACCCCACCCCAGGGCCCGCCCCCAGACCCGCCCAGACCAAGCCCAGAGCCGGAACCGATGGAGATCGGTGGAGCGCGCGCGCGGGCTTTTCAAAACCCGGCGGCGCCAAGACGCAAGGAGGGAAGAGGCGGGAATTGCTTTCTCTGCAACTCCCCCCGGCATCGCGTCAGAGACTGCCCTCATCGCAGAGAGTGGCAAGGAAAGGCGGGAACGGTTGTACCTTCCCCCACTGACGCAGCACCACAGCAGGGAAACGAGACAGCCTGGCTGCAGGAGACAAGGGGCAGCAGCCAGGCACAGTCAGCAGACAACAGCCCCAGCCCGCCCACCCGCACAGAGAGGAGCAGAGCCAGCCCACCCCTCCCAGAGCAGGAGTGGTTCTAGAAGTCACGCTAACGCTCCCAAATGGCTATCCCCTGACAGTCCTTGCCTTAATTGACAGTGGTGCCTCAGCCAACTTCTTCTCGAGAAACTTTGCAGAAGAGCACCAGATCCAACTTCTGCAGCTGGATTTTCCCCTGCACGTAGCCACCATTGACGGCAGAGAGTTGCTGGGAGGGGCCATCACTCATCAAACCCCCCCCCATGAGAATGATGGTGGGAAGGCACTCAGAGACACTGGCTTTCAACATTACAACCATCTCAGACCCCCCCATCGTTTTGGGAATGAGCTGGCTGGCGCGCCACGACCCCTCCATAAGTTGGCACCAGAGATGCATCACGTTTGGGTCGGACTTTTGTCTGGAACATTGCATGCAGCACCAACCAGGGGAGGGGCCTCCGATAGCCACGGTGGCCACCATGCATGTCAAAGGGGGTGAGGCGATACACAAGCCGTACTGGGACCTGCAGGAGGTCTTCAGCGAAGCGGAGTCCGACCACCTACCCCCGCACAGGCCTTTTGACTGCCAGATCAACCTGGTGCCAGGGGCGACGATACCCCCAGCCAAGCTGTACGCCATGTCAGATCAGGAACTGGAGGATCTGCGCGCTTTCATCGACAAGAACCTCAAGCGGGGGTTCATCAGAGAAAGCAAGGCAGCAGGGGGCAGCCCGGTCTTCTGGGTGGACAAGAAAGACACGCAACAGCGCCGTCTTGTGGTGGATTTTAGACGACTGAATTCAGTGACAGAGCCAGTGGCTTTCCCCATGCCCAGAGTGGATGATCTCCTGACAGCGGCACGCAGGGGCAAGATTTTCACCAAGCTAGACCTAAGAGGGGCGTACAACTTGATCAGGATCCGGGAAGGTGATGAATGGAAAACCACGATGTTCACGCCTCTGGGCTCTTTTGAATATCTGGTGATGCCCTTCGGTTTGCAAGGGGGCTCAGCATGCTTCCAGGCCTTCATGCACCACGTCCTGGGGTCCCTCCTCTTCAAGAACTGCTTGGTCTTCCTAGATGACATCCTTATCTATTCCAATGACCCAGTGCAGCATGTGAAGGATGTCAGGGAGGTGTTGCAGCGCCTGAAGGACAACCACCTGTATGTGAAGCTGGAGAAGTGCAAGTTTCACACCAAAGAGGTGGACTTCCTGGGCTACAAGCTGTCAGACAAGGGGCTGGCGATGGACAAGGACAAGGTGCAGGCCATCCTGGACTGGCACAGCCCCAGGACGCGCAAAGATGCCCAACGCCTACTAGGCTTCGCTAACTTCTACAGGAAGTTCATCAAGAACTTCTCTCGTGTCACGGCTCCTATCACCGACTGCCTGAGAGGCAAGCAGAAGTTCCGGTGGACACCAGAGTCGCAAGCAGCGTTCGAAAGCCTCAAGAGGGTATTCGCTTCAGACCAGCACCTGTTCCACGTGGTGCAGGATGCGCCCCTACGCCTGGAGACAGATGCTTCAGACAAGGCTCTGGGAGCGATTCTGTTGCAACTGGACGCCAACAGAGAGTGGAGACCCTGTGCCTTCTTCTCCAGGAAGCTGACCCAGCCAGAACGCAACTACACAGTGTTTGATAGGGAACTTCTCGCGATCCACGCTGCGTTCCAGCACTGGCGACACTTCCTGGTGGGCGCCAAGCACCCCATCCAGGTGTGCACAGACCACAAGAACCTGGAGTTCTGGAGAACTGCCAGGGTGCTCAACCAGCGGCAGATACGGTGGGCAGAGTTATTCTCGAACTTCAACTTCTCCATCCACTACATCCCGGGGGAGCAGAATGTCAGGGCGGATGCCCTCTCCCGCAAGCCAGAGTACATGGAGGAGGAGTTGCCACCAGCACCCAGGCACATTTTCCCCCCATCAGCATGGTCATGCGGAGCAGCAGTGGTGAGCGAGGCAGAACTCACAGCACTGACAGCAGCTGATGAATTTGCCACCCGCCTCTTCAGAGAACTGAGAGGGGGGAGGGAGCAGGCTAAAGACTTTGAGGAAAGGAGGGGTTTGCTTTTTTACAGGGGAGCCCTGTACCTGCCAACCAAACAGCTGAGAGGTAAGGCCCTCAAGCAGATGCACGACAACCCAACGGCGGGTCATTTCGGCAGGGACAAAACCACTCACCTAGTCATGAGACACTTCTGGTGGCCAGGGGTGCGGGAGGATGTTCGGGATTATGTAAGGGGATGTGACACCTGCCAGCGAGCAAAGGTGGTCAGAGCGCCACCAGCAGGTTTGCTGGAGCCATTAGCCACACCGCACAGGCCGTGGGAAGTAGTGTCCATGGACTTCATCACAGACTTGCCGTCGTCCAGGGGCAAGACCGCAGTGTTGGTGGTGGTGGACCTCATATCCAAAATGTGCCACTTTATACCGTGTGCCAGGGCGGTCTCGGCAGAAGAGACGGCCAAACTGTTTGTTGACCACGTATTCAGACTGCATGGATTGCCTTTAAGAGTTATTTCGGATCGTGGCCGCCAATTTGTTTCCAGGTTCTGGCGGCGGCTAATGAACCTCCTGCAGGTGGAGGTCAGTTTGTCTACGGCTCGGCACCCGCAGACCAATGGACAGGCGGAGCGGGTCAACGCCATTCTGCAGCAGTACCTGAGATGTTACGTCAGCCAGAGGCAAACGGACTGGGTGGATCGCCTGCCACTGGCAGAATTTGCCTACAACAATGCGGTGCACGTCTCCACAGGGGTGTCGCCCTTTAAGGCCAACTACGGGCGCGACCTCAGATCTTTCCCGGAGAGGGAGGGGGAGGAGGAGGAAGAGGGCCCACAGGCAGAGGATTGGGCAGAGGACCTGGAGACGGTGCACCAGCAGCTCAGAGAACACTTGGAGAGGGCCAAGGAAGCGTACAAGAAGGGGGCAGATCGCCACAGGCGACCGGGAGAGGTCATCAGGGTGGGGGACAAGGTTTGGTTATCCTCGGAAGGTCTTCCCACCAGGGGGCGATGCAAAAAGTTAGCACCCAGGAGGCTGGGCCCCTTCACGGTCACGCAACAGGTCAACCCGGTAGCCTTCAGGCTAGCACTGCCGGAGGACATGAGAGTGCACCCAGTGTTTCATAGATCACTGCTGTCGCCGTACAGGGAAAGTACCAGGTTCAGGGACAGCGATCAGCCTCCAGAGGGAGGGGGGGAGACGGGAGACGCCCGACAGCTCAATGAGGCAACTGAGATTTTAGACTCAAGGAGAGGGGTGAGAGGGCTGGAGTACCTGATAGCATGGGAGGACACTCCGCCGTCCCACAATGAGTGGATACCAGCCACGGAAGTACCTGAGGAATTTTTAGTGGAAGAGTTCCACGCCCTGTTCCCCCACAGGCCCAAACCCTGGCACATGGAAAGGGAGGGAGAGGGGGAGGGGCAGGAGGAAGGGATAGCAGGCAGCAGCTCTCCATGGAGATGGGAAGCGGAATTTGAGGACACGGAAGAAGAGGTGTGGGTTTCACCGAGGTCGACGACGTCAGAGGCAGGAGAGGACTGGCAGAACATTTTTACTCCCACCAGCTCTGACGCCACTGACTTCTTGGGATTCCCGTCTTCTCAGGGGGAAGGAGAAAGATCGCAGGATTGGGGGAAAAATTTTACACCCACAGGCTCGGATGCCACAGACTTCTTGGGGTTCCACTCGTCCCCAGCAAGCAGAGAGCCACTGGGGAGGGGGGGAGAGGAGCCTGGGAGGGGGGTGGATGTGAGGGACAAGGGATACAGGGAAGTCCCTCCCATCTTAAGTTCCAGCCCATCCCCAAGCGCTGGAGAGAGTAAGGAGAGCTCTGCCTCCAGCGGAGAGTCAGGAAGTGGTGTCCGAGGCTCAGGCAAGGTTGTGGAGCCCAGGCCGCAGGTGGGACAGGAAGTTGGACGCACGGGGGGGGGAGGCCAATCCCCCCAACTCCCGAATTGCGACGCAAACGTAGGGGGAAGAGGTTGGGTCTGCCAAAGCTGTGGTGCTGGAAGAAAACGTTCCATTCGCCATTTGGGAGTTCTGACACCTCACCTTAAGGATGCATTTTTACTGCTCTGAACACTGTAAATAATCAGCACTCAATAAAAGCCTTAAAAGACCATGCTGGAGTCGTTACTCTAGAGTAGCCATACCAGGCCCTCTGACACCATGCTTCAAGAAATTGGGGATTCCTCGCAACTGCCCACTGCCGTCTTTTTTCTAAAGTCCAAATCATCACTCAAAGTCTATGATAGTCCCGATCTTTCCCTTACAGTCACATAGATGTTTTCCTCTTTCACTGATCTTTTCCCAGCTGCTGAGATAAATATCAAACAAGATTTTAAGATATGTTCTTTCTCCTGTGTGAGTTGAACTTTATAAACTGCTGATACTGTGTATATTTTTTGAAGATGTGGAGTTGCGGACGAGAGAAGCCCCCCTCTAGCTGGATGGGAGGAGTGCCTGGAAAGCGTTCGGAGGATTTATGAGATGTGACGCACTTTGAATTTGAGCAGCGACCTGAAGCTAAGTTCAGCTATAGGGCAAGGAGAGCCACTAATTTATCAAGAGTCTATGCAGAATGTGATAGCTGGATCTTCTGCCTGGAAAAGCTGTAAATTTCATAAAGATCGTTAATCTACATAGTTATGAGAAGAAAACGAAACAGATTTGAGTTTTCTAAGATGGCGCTGCTTCGTGTTGAAAGACCGACGCAACAGGGACGCTCCAGACCAAGAAGATTTATGGGGAGGCTGGACTGATTAACTCACACAGGAGAAAGAACAGTAATAGTCCTGAAAGGAGAGAAGCAATGGATTCAAACGACAAGAAAGAAGATTTCACCTAAACATTAGGAAGAACTTCCTGACAGTAAGAGCTGTTCGGCAGTGGAATTTGCTACCAAGGAGTGTGGTGGAGTCTCCTTCTTTGGAGGTCTTTAAGCAGAGGCTTAACAGCCATATGTCAAGAATGCTTTGATGGTGTTTCCTGCTTGGCAGGGGGTTGGACTGAATGGCCCTTGGGGTCTCTTCCAACTCTATGATTCTATGAGTGCCTGACCACCTTATCTGTCCCCTGAGAAATCTCTATGTGGGACAAGAAGCAACAGTTAGAACTGGACATGAAACAACTGAATGACCCCAAATTGGGAAAGGAGTACGACAAGGCTGTCTTTGATGCTTTTGAATTATGGAGTTCTCTTGAGAGTCCCATGGACTGCAAGAAGATCAAACCTATCCATTCTGAAGGAAATCAGCCCTGAGTGCTCCCTGGAAGGATAGATCCTGAAGCTGAGGCTCCAATACTTTGGCCACCTCATGAGAAAAGAAGACTCCCTGGAAAAGACCCTGGTGTTGGGAAAGATTGAGGGCACAAGGAGAAGGGGACGATAGAGGATGAGATGGTTGGACAGTGTTCTCGAGGCTACTAACATGAGTTTGACCAAATTGCGGGAGGCAGTGCAAGACAGGAGTGCCTGACGTGCCATGGTCCATGGGGTCACGAAGAGTTGGACACGACTAAACGACTAAACAACAACAAATGGTCACCTCTAATCAGGCATTATTTTGCTCCGGTGATCTGACTGCCGCACCATCTAAGCTCACTGGCAGCCTTTTCAGCGGTGGATACAGCCACGTCTGAGTCACCCTGAAGGTTCAGGAGAGCTGCAACGGAAGAAGGAACATGAGAACCACAGCAGAGTCCTCCTGGATCAGGGCAATGTCTTGCGTCCTGTTCTCACAATGGACAACCAGATGCGCCAACCGGAAACCCAGAAGTGGGACCCAAGCACCAGAGCCCAGTTCCCTCCTCTGGTTTCCCGCAACTGGTGCTCAGAAGCCGAGCCATTGTGGCCAGGAGCCATTGCCAGCCTCTCCTCCAATCCTCTCTTCAAGCCATCCAAATTGGTGGCTATCGCTCCCTCCTCTTGTAAGCTGCCCTAAGAACACGGTTATAAATCACATAGTGTATAGATCTTTAAAGAGATAAATTCAAAGGAGGGACAGGGATATGTCTTGTCAGGAGCAAATGCCTCTCATGAGAAGGACAGAAGGAGCTGCCAGGAACAGAGTTAGGCCCATTCGGTTGCTGAGCTCACGATTATTTACGTGGAAGAGGTTTCTAGGATTAAGCTAGAGAAGGCAGGACTGGCCGTTTTTTGTTTCTAGGGGCTACATTGATGTGGAAATGAGGAGAATTTGGACCTCCCCCTTACCATTGGCTCTGCTGGCTTTGGCTGATGGGAGTTGTAGTCCAACAACACCAAGAGGGGGCTGATGTACAGGACAGGAGAATTGCAAAACAGCGGGGTTGCAATGGCAAAGAAAAGCAGCCTGGGAAGTGAGCTGGGCTCCAGTGAAAGGTCTTTAATATATGTTTTTGGGTGTGAGGAATTAAATCTGTTGTTTTTGGGACTGAACAACATTTAGCATGGTAAGTCTATGTCTGAAGAAGCAGCAGAAAAAACTGCTTTTGGAAAAAACACCTTTGACGAAAGGATCCCTGCAAGGAAAAGAGCCGCTTTGATCCTTACTCACCCCGATGAATGGCGTCAATTTGTTTGGTGGTCTCCACCATGGGCTCCATGTATTTTGCATTGAACCCTAGGCAGATCAATAGTAAATGATCAGTTCCTGCATTTGATACTTTGTCCAACTAAAACCATTCATAAGACCAGAGGCCCAGAGGCTGTTGGTACTCTATAGGGGGGGGAGGGGCTAACAACTTCTGGATCACTTTAACCATTTGCTGGTTTAATGGTAGGAACTTAGGAAGCTGACTGATGCTGGGTCAAAGCATTGCTCTATCCAGCTCAGGACTGTCTACACTGCCTAACAGGGGCTCTCCAGGATTTCTTGCAGGGCAAATGGTGTGGTGTAGTGGGGGCTACTGGGGGGATTGCCCCGGGCACAAAAAGCTTCAGGGGCGCATCTGTTTTAATACAGGCAATCCTCGTTTTGTGTGGGAGTTATGTTCCAGACCCCCCCCCCACCGCGTTGGTGGGGGCCGCCTAAAGCATTCCACCCCACCCTTGTTCCGCCCTGTCGTACCCCACCTCCATTTGACCCTTGCTCTGCCCTTTTAGTGACATCTTAATGATGTTTTGGTGACTTTTCCGGGTCACTTCCAGTGCACAGGGTGCACCAATCGCAACAAACCAATCACTGCCTGTATTTAAAAGTGGTAACCCACCCTGGGACCTTGGGGCATGGGGCAGGTAAACAACAACAATAACAACAACTTTGTTTTCAATAACCTGTTAATATGGTCACTGCCTCTCGATTTTCTGATTTATGGAATCTGAGGCAGGTATTCATAGTCTCTCGGTGATAGTCCTGAAAGGAGAGAAGCCAAAACAGTTAAAATCTGAAGACCCCTATGGAAATCCCATGTGCTCTGCAGCCTTGGAGTCCAGCATCCCCTTTCCACAGTGGCCAACCAGGTGACCCAGTGGAAAACCCGCAAGCAAGACGTGAGCTCAACAGCACCCTCCTTCCTTGGAGGTTTTTAAGCAGAGGTTGGATAGCCACCTGTCACGATTCTATGGTTCTGCTTCTGGAGCACCTCGGGTTCCCTATGCCTGGTCCTTGGACTCCAACCACTCCTGACTCGTGGCCATGCTGACTGGGGCCAATGGCAGCCCATCTGGAGAAACACACATTCTCCAACTGTATTTCTTTTCAAAAAGTCTTTCTTTCTATTTCTATACCAGGTGAGGGAACACCTTTTAAATGGCACACAGAATCAAGAGAATCACAGCAAGCTTTAGCAGATCCAGCTAGGGACCCAGTATATTAGGGCTATTGCAATAGGGCAGCCTTGGGCACCAGCTGCTCAGCAAATTCGTAACAAAGCTTATGCAGGTCTTCAAACACAGCACACAAAGAGTCATAAACATCAAATGTTCTTTGACATACACCAAGAAAGGTTACAGGTCATGGGATATAAAGATACAGGACTCCACACTAGGCTCAACTTCCTTGGGGTGTCCCAAACCATTTGGCCCTAACTCTCGTACTTTAACCTCCATTGCCATAGCAATCAAATCTTCAGTGGGGGCTGTTGTTGTTGTTTATTGAGAAGGCCTTGTGGCAGCTGCCTCACTGCAAGAAGGGAGGTTACAGGGAAGCAGGCAGAGGGCCTTCTCGGTGGTGGGGCCCACCCTGTGGAACACCCTCCTATCAGATGTCAGATAGATACATACTTATACTTCCTTCTGAAGACATCTGAAGGCAGCCCTGCATAGGGAAGTTTTAAATATTGGATGTCTTGCTGTGTTTTAATTTGTTGGAAGCCGCCCAGAGTGGCTGGAGTAACCCAGTCTGATGGGCAGCATATAAAGAAACAAGCAAACAAAATTAAATGCAGCGTAGGAGGGAGGCATGAGAGTCGCAAAATGCAGGCATGCAGGAATCATCCGTGGATGCATTCTAGCCAAGGGTTAAATGCAATAAATATGGAAACATGATTAACATAAAAAATATACACCCAAAGTCTCTGGTTACATCATTGTGATGGGTCAAGTCGCAAGCTTCCTCAAACTCAGCCCTCCAGATGTTTTGAGACTGTACCGGTAATTCCCATCATCCCTGACCACTGGTCCTGCTAACTAGGGATCATGGGAGTTGTAGGCCAAAAACATCTGGAGGGCCGAGTTTGAGGAAGCCTGGTCAAGTGTTAAAGCCTGGCAGCATTATTTGTAGCTTACAAATAGAAGTAGAAGGTCCAGTCACCTGGCTCTGTGTTCCTTGCATGGGAGTCCCAGCTTTGAGCTTTGTCAGCTTTAAGGAGGGCAGTGAAAACACCTTCTTTATGCTTTTCTTCACTACCTCAGCCCGAAGTAGATTGTTGATAGGTGGTCTAAATGTACTGAAGAGGAAAGAGAAAGAAGGGCCTGGCCAAGGGGCACAATTTCAGGGTAGGGCAAGGAAGGTGCCAGGAATAGGTGGGGCAGTGACAAGCTGTAGGGAGACTAGAAGGGAGGCAGTGCAAGACAGGAGTGCCTGGCGTGCTCTGGTCCATGGGGTCACGAAGAGTTGGACACAACTAAATGATTAAACAGCAACCAATGGTCACCTCTAATCAGGCATTATTTTGCTCCGGTGATCTGACTGCCGCGCCATCTAACCTCACTGGCAGCCTTTCCAGCGGTGGATACAGCCAGGTCCGAGTCAGCCTGAAGGTTCAGGAGAGCTGCAATGGAAGAAGGAACATGAGAACGGACTTCCGGAATGGATTAAGTTTGAGAAGCAAGGTACCGCTGTAATACCCAATTTGGTCCTAGGTGTGGAGTCACCTAGGAGTCGGACACGACTAAACAACAACAAGTGGAGTCAGTATACCCCCCAGGCTCCAACCCTTCGGTGAAGCCAGAGACTCTGCCCTAGGGCACAGTCTGGAGGCATGTGGTGCTAGGACCCTGGCGGAGCTCAGGAGGTCTGCTCAGTGCCAGGATGGGGACCACTTGGGATTGGGAAACAGTGGCACACCTCCTGGAGTCCTATGACAGGAGAAAGGCAGGATGTGCTGGATTTTTCCGTGTATAAGATGGGGAATTCCAAATTAAGAAAACGGAGGGAACTTGCCCAGAGTTGCTGAGCTTTTTTAGGGGGGGGGTTTCCAAAAATCGCTCACCCGCCGGACCTACGCTGCCACTCGTCCGCGTCGCAAAGCCCACCTATTGTCTGCCTGTCCCCTCGCTGGCAGAAGCCACCAATCGCCCACCCAATTGCTGCAGCGATCAACACCAGCCCTCTTTTAGTTCCTAAAAGATGTGAGCATAATAATACCAAAGGGAAATCAACAAAAATTATATATACAGTAAATGGCTCTCAGGGAAGAGGACAGTCTAGGCGAATAATGAGAGAAAGGAACAGTATATGCAGATAACGACTGCATGGAAAACAAAATAGGACATGATTCAGGTAGGTAGCTGTGTTGGTCTGAGGCAGTCAAAATAGATAAATAATAATAATAATAAATTGCCCAGTAGCACCTTAGAGACCAACTAAGCTTTCGTGTGAAGGCACACTTCTTCAGATACACGTTCCTGCAATTACTTGCCTACAGTATACTGTTCCTTATATGGCAAACTGCTTTTCCTCACGATGCATTTATATATAATATGCTGCTGATTTCTCTTGGATATCTTATGCTCACATTGTTCATGAACTCAAATCCCCTCCTGAGGTAAAGAGACGGGCCTTACTCGCCATCTTGAAGTAACCGCCAACCGCCAACTCAAACGTCTCTCCGCCCGGCCACGCCCCCCACGTCCCACTCTCGGCTCCCATTGGTTGACGGGGCCCGCGCTTTGCCCAGATACGGGGGGGGGAGGAGCCAGCCAATGGGGAGGACTCGGAACGGGCGGGGGGAGACTGGGAGGAGGAGGAGGAGGAGGAGGAGCCGGTTCTCCCATTGCCTTCTGGGAGTCGTAGTGCCTGCTCTCCATTCCTCCCCACTACAGAACGGACTGACAACGTAGTGCAGGCAGAGGCAGCCTCCAGATGTTTTTTGACCTACAACTCCCATCATCCCTAGCTAACAGGACCAGTGCTCAGGGATGATGGGAATTGTAGTCCAAAACATCTGGAGGGCCGAAGTTTGGGGATGCCTGACGTATTTCTCCCTCACAACAGCCCTGCGAGGTAGGCCAGGCTGAGAGGCGGAGACTGCCAGCACATCGCCCTGATTTTTTCCTATATTTATCATCACAACAGCCCTGTGAGGTAGACCAGGCTGAGAGGCAGAGACTGCCAGCACATTGCCCTGATCTTTCCCTTTTTCTCCCTCACAACAGCCCTGCGAGGTAGGCCAGGCTGAGAGGCGGAGACTGCCAGCACATCACCCTTATCTTTTCCTATATATATATATATATATCATCACAGCACATTGTGAGAAGTCCCTTACGTGGACTTGCAATCAGACAAGGAGACACCGAAGTAAGTCTTACCGGTTCCTCTTTATTGTAACGCGTTTGCAAAGGCGGGCTCCACGACCTGGGTGGTACGAAGAGCCAAGAGCAATGTACAGGCTTAAGCTTATATCTCTCCCTACTGCTGCCGCCCCTCCCTTCAGAGGCTTGGCTTACAATCTAACTATCAGAGTCAAACACATTTCTATACATTAACCGAGCTACACTCCCTATTCTAACGTTTAACCTTATCAGGAAGCAGGGGCTATGCTTCCTTATCTCTATGGCACCCTCTAACTCAGCTGACAGGGCACCCTGGAATTTTCCACTGAGTTTGAGGCACGTCCTGTTTTAGTCTTCCTCACAATCCCCCCTCTTTTTTGTATCTTGTCTCAAACTCACATAATAACTCGTGTCCCATCTATCCCTAAACCCACATGAATGATTTTTGGTTTAGTGGAGGGCATTTCTTTTGCCCATAAACAAACCGGGTTGCAATGTCCGGCCGAGCAGTCGGTGGAAGCTGCTCCTTGTGTTAAATTGATTCCTTCTGGCCCTTTGTAACTAAGCTGCATTTTAACCCCTTCCGTGTATCAATAATTGTAAATTCCACTCCCAGCGCCCACGTTTTCTCCTTTAATATGTTTGAAAAGATATTTTCTGTCTTGTAAATAGGATCGTTCCCATCCGTGATTTCCACACCCAATTCCGGCGTTCCCATTTGGTCCTTGGCCTTTGTTTATTGCTAGACAGGCATCAAAGCAGACCATAACCTTCCCGGCTCCCCTTGTGGTGTTATGTGCTATGTATCCCTGCCTGTTTTGGGCTATCTGGAACATGTTTGTTCTTTCCCCGGCTGTATTTGATCCTACAATGCTGGATTATAACCTCCTCTATGAAAACTATATTACACTCTTCAGTACAATGCACACACAGCACACACCCCTCACAATGCGCACAGCAACAGCATTCAAAGAAACACTCACACGTGCAGAACAGACACATTTACAGTCTAGGAGTGCTCTGCTGGATTCTGGTTCCTGATTTTGTAAGAGTCACTCTTAGCGGGTTATCTGGACTGGCCGTTGCCGTCCAACTCTCCGGCGGGGCTTTCTTCACCCGGTGGTAGTGGGTCCATCCATGCTCTCTGGTCCGTACTGCTGACTCAGTGGTGAGTAGGACTTGGTATGGGCCCTCCCAACTCGGGGTGAGTTTCTCCGACCGCCACGCTTTTATCAGGACCAGGTCTCCAGGTTGGAAGCTGTGCTGTTGTTCCAAGAGTGGGGGTCTCTGTGCTAGTACGCCTTGCCTGTGAAAGGATAACAAAGACTGGGACAGTGACTGCAGATATTTCCGGGTGAACTGATCCCTAAATTCAATCTGAGGGTTTCCTAGGGGAGCTAGATAGGGGTGGCCCATCATCATTTCAAATGGGGACAGTCCAGTGTCCTTCCGGGGAGCCACCCTCATCCTTAATAAGGCCAGGGGGAGATTCTTTGTCCAGGGCAACCCATTCTCTAGATACAGCTTGGTCAAGTGTTTCTTGATTTCTCCATTTGCCCGTTCCACTTTCCCACTACTCTCAGGATGCCAGGGGGTGTGAAAGTTCCATGTGATTCCCACCGCCCTCATCACCTCTTGCATTGCCAATTGGGTGAAATGGGTCCCCCTATCTGAGTCTATTGCTTCCGTTATCCCATAGCGAGGAAGAATGTGCTCCAGAATGGCTTTCCCAACCACTTGAGCCGTGGCTCTGCGGCTGGGAAAGGCCTCAACCCATCCTGTGAGATGATCCTTAAACACCAACAAATACTTTTGCCCCCCTCTTTCTGGTAACTCAGTAAAATCTACTTGTATTCTTTGGAATGGCCACACCGCTAATGGTCGCCCGCCCCTTTCTGTCTTTCTGGCTCGGGCCTTATTAACCTTCTGACATATTAAACATTTCCATGCAATAGCGTGCGTCATGGGCCACATGTCCCTGCTCCAATACAGGGATTTCACCAGATTAATCATTCCCTCAGTGCCCAAGTGGCTCCCCGCATGTATTTTCTCTAAAATATTTAGCATCACCGATTTAGGAAGGACCATCTGTCTCTCTGGGGTTTCCCAATCATCTCCTTTCTTTTCCCACCCCTCCTTTTCCATATATTCCTTTTCCTTTTGAGTAAATACTAAATTTTTCAAGTCCTGCGGATCTATCACCGGAACCTGTAGGACACATTGCCTAATTACTTCGTCTCTGGGCTCTCCCTCAGCTGCTTCTCGCGCTAGGAGGTCAGCCCATGCATTTCCCTGCTCCTCTGGACTATGCCCTTTGGTATGAGCTGAAATATGCACAATCCCTACTTTCCGTGGTCCCGTTAGTGATTCTAGCAACCGTTCCAACAAGGCTACGGGCTCAATCTGTTTCCCATCTGCCTTAATAAAACCTCTCTCCCTCCTCCACACGACATCCCCTTTATATATTTGAACATGGCTATCATATCACCCCCTACCCTCTCTTCTCCAGGCCAAACACACCCAGCTCCTCAAGCCGTTCCTCATAAGGCATCGTTTCCAGGCCTTTGACCACTTTGGCTGCCCTCCTCCGGACACGTTCTAGCTTGTCAGTATCCCTCCCGAACTGTGGTGCCCAGAACCAGACAAAGCACCCCAGGTGATGTTTGACCAGAGCAGAATACAGTGGCACCATTACTTCCCCTGATCTAGATGCTATACTCCTATTTATGCAGCTCAGAATTGCATCAGCCCCCTTTTTAGCTGCTGCACCACACTGCTGACCCATGTCAAGTCTGTGGTCCACCAAGACTCCCAGATCCTTTTCACATGCACTGCTCTCAAGCCAGGCATCACCCATCCTGTATTTTTCCCCTTCATTCATCCTGTTTGAAAGGGAATATTATTAGACAGACTTATAGTAGGAGTACTCTGATATTTATACCTGTGGAAAGAATTTGGCATGTTAGATTTTGGAACTTGGCAACCTCTTAATTAAAACTTCATTTTGCTCCTTTCTCTTTCTCTTCAAGCTGACATAGCCTCTGTGCATGTATAGAGTTCATATTTCAGCAAATCTATTGTACCATTTAAAATGCTCTTGGCTAAATCATCCTTTGAATAAAGGAAGGGAAGGGTGAGGAATAGATTTAAAAATAGGGTTAGATTTCAAACAAAAAAACCAGAAACCTAGCAAAAAAATTCCAAAACCAGTTTAAATCCATTTTCCCAGTTTGGAGTCCTAATATAATTTGCTACACTATTTCTTGTTTCTTGCACCAAACAGACATATACCTCAGGCAAAGGAAATGGGGATTTATTTTGCCTCCTTTTTCTACAAGTTTTGGGGTACAGATTCCTATTCCAAAATTACACAAATGTGGATTATTATTATTTGTGTGCTCTATTTCTGGTTATTAACAGAAAATCATCCACTCCCTTATGTACGAGTGAAATGACCAGAATTCATATATTTAATAATTACAGCCATGGGCAGACTAAATTCTCTCTTTCTCCTTCTACCTACCTAGCACCTTCACTGCACATACAACATACAATCCACCATTTAACTCCCCTACTCAGCAAGAAATTTGTAGGCTTGCAGACACGTTGCCTTCCACCTAGCCATAAAGTAACAGAATTGGAAGGGACCTAAGGTCATCCAATCTGACCCTCTAAAACAATGGTTCCCAATTAGGGGTCCACGGAGTACACTCATGTGGTACACGGCCCCATCCCTTGCCTCCCCCCAACTAATTTTTGTCATTTTTGCATGGTAATAGCACAAATTTTATGGTCTGTTATATCGCTGTGTGGTTTTTTAATAGATTGGCCAGAATCAGTTTTGAAATCCATCGCAATAAATAAATATATATATATATATATATATATATATATATATATATATTGACCTGCCAATACATAGCAATGTTTCACTCCTCAGGCTGAGGGAAAACAGGGCAGCCGATTGTGAAACCCTGCCTTCCCCTCACACTGACAGATCATCCTCACTTCAAGGCACCATGGCACTACCTTCCCTTCTCACTGAGGCAAAGCAGCCTTTCTTAATCAGCAAGAAAAGCAGCAGCAGCAGCCACAGTGGGCATGCATCTTCACTGGCTGCCACCGCTCGCTGCCCTGCTGATGGCGGCTTGAAGTACCGGTACCCCCTCATCCCCTTCCACTCAAACCATGCGGTGGAAGTGACTCTGCTTTCTCCCCCCTCATCCGACCTCTGTGGCTGCTCCTTCCCTCAACCCCACTAGGCCTGGCTGATACATTGCCCAGGACCAGCATGAGGGACAGACTGCAACTACGGCTTCACTCAGCAGTGTATCATGGGTGAAACTGCTGCCTCCTGAGTCCCTCTGCACGCAAGCAGGTGTGGGATCGCGGCTGCTCAGCTGGGGAAATGCAAGCTCTGTCCCAGTTCATCACTGCCTGGTCCATATTTGGGGGGGGGCACACATCATGGTTTATCAGGATATCATGATGCTAAGCTGCTGATATACCATGATGTTGAAAACCAGCTATCACCCAGCCCTAGTCTGTTTTTTTTTTTTTTTTGGTATCCCTAAAATCCATTGCTTATTAGGAGCTACCCCACATTTTGTTCAAAAACTTGCTTTGCAGAGGTAACTACCATAGAGTTATAAGATACCCAAGTTGGGTGAATTTTCTAGAGAAAAATCATCCTCATTTGCATGGTACGCCTAACGCAAAGGATAGGAGTAACTAAGGGTTAAATAAGCACATACAGAAACTGAGAAGGGGTGAGTACTTTTCACACCAAATGGAGTTCCTAGCAATACTTTCCCCCTTCCTTTCAGCTTTCCCATGAAAGGAAGCTTACTTGGGAGTAAGTTTACTTATTAGTAAATCCTGGCTGCTCTCACAGAAACTGTAGGAGCCCTTCTGCCCAACTGAACCAAAGCTAAAACTGGACTCAGGTAGACAATTGCTGGCTATGGAGCCTCTACCTTTAATAATATTTTCCTAGAAGGCACGCCGTATTAAAACATTGGGCTAAATTCACAGCACATTTCAAAGTAGAATAGAACATGACGGTAGATTAGCTCTCTCATAACTCAATTCCAACTAAACATTCCCCATAAGTTCCAAATTTCTTTCCTCTTTAATTGCAAGGGGGGGGGCAATCCCCCTCTCAGAACACAATTTAACACGTACAGGAATTCTTTCCTTTCCTTTCTACCACTTAGAGGAAGACTCTATTTTGGAGCCCTTCTTTTGACAAAACATTTGCACACCTCATTCTTACATTTCCATGTTTAAGATTGATCAGGTCCAACATGGCTTCTTTAAACTAAAAATTTTTAGAGCAAGCTTGCAATTATAACTATCTGTGGATATTATGGCCAAATTTAAACAAATCCCTTGAACATTTTCAGTCTTGAGTACAGCTCTTATTTACTTCAAGAAAAACAGAGATCTCTAACATACAGACTCTCAGGCTGGATTTTTCTCTAATTATTTATGGGTTTCTGTCTGGCCTTTTGACAGAGACACAAAGAACAGACTCACATATACTTAACAAACACACTCGCACCTGGGTTTCGTGGCCTGGGTGGTCGCCCACACGCAGGAAACGCACTACTGCCCAGTCCGGTCTCTGCCAAGGCAGAGACCCACACTCAGTTTTGGGTTTCCTCTACGGTCCCCCACTCTTTCACACTCCATGCATATAGGCGCCTCACACAAACAGCCTCCCAACCTAACCTGGTTCCCTTTTACCTTCCCATTTTTATTTTATTTTATTTTATTTTTACCTTACACGTTTTACCTTTACCCTATGGAAGGATAGTTCGGTCACGTCTTACCTCTACTGCGTGTCTACTAGACCACTTCCACGAGGCTGATCAGGCCTCTTGCCCCTACCTCTGCTGCGGGGTCCCTTATTCTCTGTTCCTTATTTTCTGTCAGTTCCTCTGACTTCTTCTCCCCTGTCTTTCCCTTCTCAGGAAATCACACAATACTCACCCCTTTCAGTCCAGTGCCTCCTTCCCGGTGACTAGTGAACTGGCAGGCGTCCCTGCAGGGCAAGGCAGTCCCTGACTGCAACGGTCCCTGACCGCTTCCTTTCTCTTATTTCCCTTAAACACACTTAAATCGGTTCTCCGTCGTTCAGCCCTCGGGATCTGTCACCACAGGGTCCGGACAGTGGGTCTCTCTGAAAAGAACAGAGTGCCGGCCGACCCTCTTCCGAGATTCCCGTCGTGCAGACCGTCGAGGGCCCCACGTTGGGCGCCAAAATTGTGAGAAGTCCCTTACGTGGACTTGCAATCAGACAAGGAGACACCGAAGTAAGTCTTACCGGTTCCTCTTTATTGTAACGCGTTTGCAAAGGCGGGCTCCACGACCTGGGTGGTACGAAGAGCCAAGAGCAATGTACAGGCTTAAGCTTATATCTCTCCCTACTGCTGCCGCCCCTCCCTTCAGAGGCTTGGCTTACAATCTAACTATCAGAGTCAAACACATTTCTATACATTAACCGAGCTACACTCCCTATTCTAACGTTTAACCTTATCAGGAAGCAGGGGCTATGCTTCCTTATCTCTATGGCACCCTCTAACTCAGCTGACAGGGCACCCTGGAATTTTCCACTGAGTTTGAGGCACGTCCTGTTTTAGTCTTCCTCACAACATCGCCCTGATTTTTTCCTATATTTATCATCACAACAGCCCTGCGAGGCCAGGCTGAGAGGCAGAGACTGCCAGCACATCGCCCTGATCTTTCCCTTTTTCTCTCTCACAACAGCCCTGCGAGGGAGGCCAGGCTCAGAGGCAGAGACTGCCAGCCTACCACCCCAAATTTCTAAATTCCTTTATATGTCTTTCCAGGTTTCCCCATAATTAACGTATCTTTAAATATATTAACACTCTTAGTTTTCCCTTCCAGCTCTATTATTCCATGATCTAGAGCTGCAGTTTTCGGTCGTTTAGTTGACTGAAAGAGTGCCTTGTTAACCTGAGGCACTTTTGAAAGATTGCATTATTTTAAAGTGAAGTCCTTCTGAAAGAGCCTGAGTGGTCGATGCTCCTGGAGAGATCCTGTCTCTCGCCTTCTTTCTACAAAGGAGTGTGCAGAAGCTCCACCCTAAAAGAACCTTTCCCTTCTCCCCTTCCCAGAATGATTCTTGAACCAGTTAACTAAGCAATAACTCAGCAATCCTACCACTAGGCACGCTGACCTCAGAGTAATCCTCACTGAACATAACAGGGCAGCCCAGGGCCAGAGTAGGAATTGAGCCTAGGAATTGTGCCATGAGCTGGGAGCCCTCTCTGCTCTGCACCCTTAAATCACCTTTGAAGGTGACTCGGAAACTACAACTAATCCAGAATGCGGCAGCCACACTGGTGACTGGGAGCGGCCGCCGAGACCACATAACACCGGTCCTGAAAGACCTGCATTGGCTCCCAGGACGTTTCTGAGCACAATTCAAAGTGTTGGTGCTGACCTTGAAAGCCCCAAACGGCCTCGGCCCAGTATACTGAAGGAGCGTCTCCACCCCCATCGTTCGGCCCGGACACTGAGGTCCAGCGCCGAGGGCCTAGTTCTGGCGGTTCCCTCCCTGCAAGAAGTGAGGTTACAGGGAAGCAGGCAGAGAGCCTTATTGGTAGTGGCGCCTCCCCTATTTCAAGGAAATAAACAACCATATCACTTTTAGTAGACACCTGAAGGCAACCCTGTTTAGGGAAGTTGTTAATGTTTGATGTTTTATAATATTTTCAATATTCTGTTGGGAGCTGCCCAGAGTGGCTGGGGATGTCCCTGCTCCTGACTCCTGTATACATTCCACTGAGGAAACGGATTCCAACAACAAAGAGGAGTATAACAATATGGCCGGCTGAAGCATCTCAACAGCTACAGGACTGTTTTCATGACACAGACTGGGCGGTGTTTAACCAACAGGACATAGAGACTTTTACTGAGGAAGTGCTGGATTACATCAGGTTCTGCACTGACAATGTAACACAGAGGCGCCGGATAAAGATCTATCCAAATAGGAAGCCCTGGATGACAAGGGAGGTACAGGGGCTGCTAAAGGCAAGAAATACTGCTTTTAGAAGTGGAAACAGGATGCTGTACAGCTCAGCCAGAGCAGATTTAAAGAGAGGTATCCGGGTGGCCAAAGAGGCGTACAGACAGCGGCTGGGGGATCACCTACAGAGTAATAACACCAGGCAGGTGTGGCAAGGTGTACAGGAACTGACGGGGCAAAAATCCAAAGATTCCTTGGTGGACGAGGGAGGGGCATCCCTCGCAGAGGAGTTGAATGTCTTTTTTGCCCGCTTTGAAGCAACATCTGCAGCAACACCTGTGGAGTCTAGGCCACCATCACCACCGTCGCCATCATCGGTGCAAAGGAATGTGGTATTCAAAGTGGAGGAAGGAGAGATGAGGAAGGTGCTGAAGAGAATCAACTCAAGGAAGGCTACAGGGCCAGATGGAGTAGCTGGAAGAGTCTTGAGAGACTGCGCAGACCAACTAGCAGGAGTCTTCACTGGGATTTTAAATCGATCCCTAGCCCAGGCTACTGTCCCATCTTGCCTGAAGTCCTCTATTATTGTTCCAGTACCAAAAAAATCCAATCCGGAGAATCCGAATGACTTTCGTCCAGTAGCACTTACACCCATAATTATGAAGTGCTTTGAAAAGCTGGTACGAAATTATGTCATTGCCTGCCTACCAGAGGGATTGGACACATTCCAATTTGCCTACAAAACGAAAAGATCAACAGAGGATGCCGTGGCAATTGCCCTCCAAGCTGTTCTTGCACATTTGGAGCAGCGGGGGAGCTACGCCAGACTGCTTTTTGTAGATTTCAGCTCGGCATTCAATACCATTCTACCGCGACGTCTGATAACTAAATTGGGAAATCTGGGGCTCCCGCTATCACTCTGTGGGTGGATACTGGACTTTCTCTCAGATCGCTCCCAGAGGGTCCGGTTGGGCCCTTATATGTCTAACATGCTTAGGACTAACACAGGAACACCACAAGGATGCGTGCTTAGTCCGCTCCTTTATACTCTTTATACATATGATTGTGTCGCTGCCCACCCTAGAAATAGGGTTGTCAAATTTGCAGATGACACAACCGTGATCGGGCTCATCTCTGATAAGGAGGGTGAAACTGAGTATAGAGATGAGGTGGAGCGGCTGACAGAGTGGTGCAGAGTCAACAACTTGCTCATAAACACAAAGAAAACTAAGGAGCTTGTGGTGGACTTTAGGAGACAGAAGAACGAGGTCCAGCCACTCTTGATTGACGGAATTTGTGTGGAGAGGGTAACAACGTTTAGATTTCTAGGCATTGAGTTACAGGAGGATCTGTCCTGGAGTGTTAATACAAGGGGGCTTGTGAAGAAGGCGCAGCAGAGACTGTATTTTTTGAGAATTTTAAGGAAAAACCATCTTCCACAAAAGCTGCTGCTTGCCTTCTATCACTGTGCCATACAGAGCGTGCTCACGTACGGTTTATGTGTGTGGTACGGAAGCTGTACTTCCCAGGACAGAGCAGGGCTGTGTAGAATTATTAAAACAGCAGAGAGCATTATTGGCTGCTCACTCACCACCTTAGAACAAATTTACACCACCAGGTGCCATAGAAAAGCACTAGATATATCAAGAGATCCAACGCACCCTGGCCACCATTTCTTTCAGCTCCTGCCATCGGGACGGAGATATAGAACAATGCAGGCAAGAACGAGCCGTCTCAGGAACAGTTTCTTCTCTAGAGCAATTTTGGCCTTAAATGGAAAGCCTGGACTTTGAAGTCATCTTATTTTACTTGTTATTTTGTATTATATTTACTGTTTTTAATTAGCTTTTGTAATTTTGGATTATGCGGAATGCTTTATCTGAGTGGATGTAGCAACCGAGTAATTTCGTTGTTCCCGCAAGGGGACAATGACAATAAAGATATCTTATCTTATCTTATGTATCTATGTATGTATGTATAAATTAAATAAATAAATATATCATTATTATTATTATTATTATTATTATTATTATTCCAACAATGGGCAAGGAGAAGTATTGCAGGTAGCCGGTGGTGGCCCCCGTCTGGGGGCCCAGATCTTGGTCTGAGGCTCCTGGCTGGCTGGCCGGCTGGCTGGCTGGGTCTTAGGTGGGCAAGCAGGGCATGGGGAAGAGGGAGGGAGGCCAGGGGACCCTCTGCAGAGGGAAGGTGGGCCCCTCCTTCCAGATGATCCAGGCCCTTCGGAGGATCCACTGTGATGAGGCTCTCCCAGAGAGACAGCACCCAAGGGTCCCTGTCGAGTTTGCACGCTGCCCAACTGAGCCCAGTCTGCTGGTGCCCTAAAAGGTCCCGGAATGACCCTGAGACTGGTCCTGGGGGGGAGTTGAGGGAGAGAGAGAGAAGGGGAAGGGTCATCTCCTGCCTCTGTAGTGGTTAGACAGAGTGTGGGGCCCAGGACCTGGGAGAGAGCAGGGTTCCAATCCTGCCACTCGGCCAGGATGAAGCCAGGCGATTTGCTGTTCAGAGGTGGCTCCCTGGCACTGCCACTTTTCCCTTGGAAAAGATCAGCGTGAGAACAGAGGACATTCTGCCCAGGGCCATAGTGTTGCAAGCCAAAAATGGCTTATCTTCTGAGTTAGCCAATAAAACTCAGAGACAAGAGGAGTTAGGAGTCCATTATGTTTATTGCCAAGCAATAAGGTTACAGTCGAATCATTTCGGAATACTGGAACCCCGCCCAAAGGCCAGGCAGGGGTATTTATAACATTTCAGACAAAGGATTTCAATTTAACCAATCACATAAATCATTTCATCATTTAATATTTAATATTCATCACCTCATTTCATATTTAATACGTACGTCATTACCTAATCTAATACGCATGCGCAATAAGCGTTGCTAACTAAACTTTGATTCTTACTGTTATCTGTTACATATTGTTAGTTTGCATGTATGGGAACCTGTGTTACGTGTGGATGTAACAATTTATGTTCTAGTTTATGAATTGCTTCTTTGTGATTTACGTATTAGCTGACCTTCTATCCCAGTAGGGACGGCTTCTTGCTGAATCATCAGTTTCTTTAAAGCAACAGGTTACCATAATTCACTAATATAAGCATATTCCATAATTTATAGGGAATTACATTATTAACTTAATTGGGGCCCTTTGGGCCCCTGCTACAATAGGAGGAGTCCAGGGCTCAGATGGCTGGGGTGGTGGGCACTGGGATGCCTGCCTGGCACCTTGCCCACTGTGTGCCACCACCCATTCCCCTTCAGTAGTTGCTGCGCCTGAGCTGAAATGACACAAAGACCAAGGGGCCAATGAGACTCCCCTGCTTCGCTTCCTCCTCCTCCCAAGCTGGAGGAGAGCGGGTGTTGCTTGCTTTTGTCCCCCTGCCTGGCAGGCCGGCTTCAAGTTTCCCTGGGCACAGGCTCCACCTCTTGGGTTCCTGCCCTTCCAGACCACACAGCCAGCACCTTCACGAGAGCAGACACAGGTCATGGCTACAACTTTGGCCCCCAAGGCTAGCCGGATTCTGATGACCCCGGAGCCACACTACATCCCTGGGTAAGCGCAGAGGTAGCAGCCAGCAGGCAGCCCAGGACAGAAGAACTTCCTGGGAGCCCCGGGAGTCGGGGGACGGTCCTTTCTCCAGCAGGCTCTCTTCCTGCGCCTGAGGATCAGGCTATATGCCTGTGTCTCTGCACACCCTTGAGGGTGAAAAACTCAGATTGCGAAAAGACAGATGAGCAACCATGACTTGTCTACTTTTTATCTTATGTGCCTCTTTGTTGCTGTTGTTGTTGCTTAAGAAAAGTGTTGGATGAATAACAAATACCGTCTTTTTCGCTCCATGGGACACACCTAGTCTTTAGAGGAGGAAAACAAGGGGGGGTGAAATATACTCGGAGTCGAGAGTGAATTTCATGCTCTTTATTCAGCTCATATTCATCAAGGAGAAGAAGAGAAGACGAATGGCTCTTTTCCCAAAACCATCTGCTTATATACATTATTTACACAATGGGCCTTGCGTGATTGGCTACTTCAGGGCTACACCTGTGGGCCAATTATATTGTGGATTGACTTCTGCCTGCAGCCTGATTGGCTGCTCCTACAGGCCAATCAGGTAGCAGATTCACTTCTGCCAGCCGCCTGATTGGCTGCTCCAGCAGGCCAATCAGGTTGCGGATTCACTTCCACCTGGAGTTGGATTGGGTAGCTCCCGCTGATTCTGAATCCTATTGTTCTAGGATTCAGCTCAGTACATAACACCCCTCCCCTCTAAGTTCCAGTCCTGCCCGGGAAGTTGCATTCGTAGTCCCCAAGGTCTGCTGGCCGCCTCCGTGTGCGTTGTGGCCTGGGGTGTTCCTTGGTCAGGGGTTCTGGTTCTGGCTCGTGTTCCGAGGCTGCTGGCTGTGCCGGGGCTGTCTGGTCTGGCGCCACTGAACCACTAGGTTGTGACTCTGGTTCCGGTGTCCTTCCAGCCTCGGGGCGCCCCTCTGTGCCTACTGCTTCTGCTTCCACTGCCCACCCCTCTCGCTCTACAGGCCTCACTGCCCTGCTGTCCCCTTGGGATCCCTCTGTCCCGCTCTCCTCCCGGGTTCCTCCTGGGAATCGTCGCCGTAGCTGGTCGCAGTGGCGGCGCCAACATTGCCCCCCTTCCGTTAGTACCTCGTACGACACGGGACCGGTCACCTTGGTGACTGTGGCGGGTACCCATGCTGGGCCTGCCCCAAAATTCTTTGCATACACTGGGTCCTGGGCCACAAATGTCCGGGGGTTCCTGCCTTTCCCCACCACTACCTCATCCTGAGCTCTGTCGGGGTGAAGTCGGTCCAGTCTAGTTGCAAGGCGCCGGCCCATGAGTAGTTCAGCTGGGCTCCGGCCCGTCGTTGTACTTGGGGTGCTGTGCTGTGCTAGAAGAAATGCGGCAAGGCGGTATTCCCAGTCCCCTTGTGTTATGCGGCGGAGGCTGTCCTTGGTGGTCCGCACCATGCGCTCCGCTTGGCCATTGGTGGCAGGGTGGAATGGTGCTGAGCGGATGTGGCGGATGGCGTTCTGCGCTGTGAAGGTCTGGAACTCCTCTGACGTGAATGCGGTTCCATTGTCTGAGACGAGGGTGTCAGGGAGCCCGTGGGTTGCAAACAGCTTACGTAGTACCCGGATGGCTGCCGCCGTAGAAGTGGACGGTACCAGTGCGACCTCCAGCCATTTGGTGTAGGAATCCACCACTATGAAGAATGTTTTTCCCTGGAAGGGGCCAGCGAAGTCCACGTGCAAGCGTGACCATGGATGTCGGGCGGACTCCCAGGGCTGGACTGGGGCCCTTGGGGGATCCGGGCGGGATTCTTGGCAGGTCTGGCAGTGTTGGACCTAGGCCTCTATCTCTCTGTCAATCCCCGGCCACCACACATAACTCCTGGCAAGGGCCTTCATCCTCACTACCCCTGGGTGTGTCTCGTGTAGGGCTGTGAGGACCCTTTTGCGGAGGGGCTGGGGAACAACAACCCTGCTTCCCCATAACAGGCACCCCTTGTGGGCCGACAGTTCATGTTTGCGGTTTGTGTAGCCAGCGAATTCTGGCCCGGGGCTGCTGCTGGGCCATCCTCGCCACACCCAGTCCAGGACCCGGGAGATGACCCTATCTTTTGTGGAATGGTGCGCAACTTCTTGTGCCTGAATGGGTCGGTCGGGAAGCAGCTCCAGGGTCATAACCTCTTGCGCAGGCGCTGGGTCGGGGCCTGTTTCTGGTAGTGGTAGCCTGCTGAGTGCGTCTGCGTGGCCCATCGCCTTCCCAGGGCGGTGGATTAGTGCATACTGGTAGCCGGCAAGGAAAATTGACCACCTGAGGACACGTGGAGACAACACTTGGGGGGTCTGCTTCTCGGGGGCAAACAGGCCAAGCAACGGCTTGTGGTCAGTCACTATGGTAAAGGGCCGCCCGTACAAGAAATCATGGAATTTTTTTTATGCCCTTCACGATTGCCAGACCCTCCTTGTCAATCTGTGAGTAGTTTCGTTCGGCTGCAGCAAGCGTCTGGGAGAAGTATGCCACCGGCACCTCTCTTCCATCCGGGAGTTGGTGTCCCAGGACAGCGCCGATGCCATAGGGAGAGGCGTCGCATGCCAGCACCACTGGCAGCCTCTCGTCGAAGTGTGCCAAGACCGAGTTCGAGACGAGCAAGTCCTTGACTGCCTGGAATGCGGCCCTTTGTCGCTGGCCCCACACCCAAGGGGCCCTTTTATCTAGGAGTCTGTGTAGGGGCTCCGCTACCGCTGCCTTATGGGGAAGGAAGGCATGGTAAAAGTTCAATAGTCCCAATAATGACTGAAGTTCGGGCTTGCTCTTGGGCGCTGGGGCCTCACAAATGGCCCGTACCTTGTCACCGGTTGGATGGACCCCTTCTGCGTCCACCTTAAATCCCAGAAAGTCCACCTGCGGCACTCCCAGTAAACACTTTTCCCGCTTCACCTTGAGGCCCGCCGTCTGGAAACGGTGCAGGACGGAGCGGAGGCGGTCCTCAAATTCCTCTGGTGTGGGCCCGGCGATCAGTACATCATCGAAGAAGGGGGTGACGCCAGGAATCCCTTTAAGGAGAGAGTCCATTAGATTCTGGAATATGCCTGGTGCCACGCTAACGCCAAATTGCAGCCGCTTTACTCTGAATGCCCCTCTGTGCGTCACAATCGTCTGAGCCTCTGCTGTGGCTTCGTCCACAGGCAACTGTTGATATGCTTGGGCCAAGTCCAGTTTGCCAAAGATTTTTGACCCAGCCAGGGTGGCGAGGACATGGCTGACCACTGGCACTGGGTATGCATGGGCCGTGAGAGCCTTGTTTATGGTGCATTTGTAGTCTGCACAGATGCGGACCGAACCGTTAGGCTTGACGGGTGTGACAATTGGAGTTTCCCAGGGGGTGTTGGGCACCGGCTCCAGCACTCCTTGCTCCACGAGCCGGTCCAATTCCTCGTCTATGCGGGGTTTCAGGGCGAACGGGACCCGGCGGGCCTTGTGCCTGATGGGTCGTACAGCGGGGTCTAGCTGTAGGGCAATGGGGGGTCCTGTATATCGTCCCAATGCCCCATCGAAAACCCCTGGAAACTCTTTGCATATGGCGTCCACGTCCACTTGTAAGCTAGTGCGGATCACCCCAGTAACGGCTAGCCCCAGAGGTCCAAACCATGCCAGTCCCAGTAAGCTAACGTAGGGGCCCTTAACTACCAGCAAGTCCAATTGTTGCTTTCGCCCTCGATATTGCACCCTGAAGGTCCCCACCCCCATTGTAGGGACCTTACGTTTCTGGAAGTCCCGGAGGGTGAATGGGGCCGGCCTTAGTTTGGGACCCCCATTAGGGCACAGTTCCCTTAATGTTCGGGCCGAGATTATGGATAGAGTTGAACCCGTGTCCAGCTCCATGCGGCATGGGGCTCCCTCTATCTGTACCTCTATATAAATTTTCTCTGTGCTGGGATGGGGCAACTGGAATACCTGGTAGTCCGTGATCTCCGTCGAGTTGCCTTGGTGCATGGTGCCGTGTGACCTGGGGCTCCTGGGTCGGTCATCTGATGCTTGTCGACGGGTGAGTCGAGCCCGACACACCCGGGCGATGTGTCCCAATTTTCTGCACTGCCTGCACTCTGCGTTGCGGAAACGACAGGTCCTCCTCTCGTGGTTCTCCCCGCAGCTTGCACAGTTCCCTCCTTCTCGTCGAGGCTGCTGTGGTGTGTGTGCTGCTTGAGTGCGCCGCTGTACTCGGTGTACTTCCTCCCTGTCAGATTCGGATTCGTCGGTGAGGTCTTCGTGGTAGACCCTCGGTTGGGATGGCGGGGCCGGTCGTGCCTCTTGCGTTGACCTCTCAGCGGCTTCGGTTGCCAGGGCTTCCTCCAGAGCAATCTGGAACGTGAGGTCTTTTTTGGCGTAGAGGCGTCGTTGCAACATCTCGTCCCTCAGGCCACCGATGAGGCGGTCACGAAGCATGTTCTCCAACTCTGAGAAGTTGCATAACCGGGCGGCTTGGCGGAGGGAGGTCACAAACCCAGTTATGGTTTCCCCCGGGGCTTGCCGCTTTGCGTAGAAGGCATTTCGGCAAGCTACCACCGAGGGCTGTGGTGAAAAGTGCTCCTTCAGCCGTTCCATTATTGTTTTGTAAGAGACGGTAGCGACATCTCTAGGTGCAAGGAGAGCCCAGGCGATTTCAAACGTCTCCTCTCCACAGACGCTGAAGAATGTCGCCCTCTTCATGGCATCGTTGGTGACTTCTTTCGCTTGCAGGAGGAAGTTGAAACGGGCGGCGTACCCTTCCCAGTCTCCTGATGCTGGTTTGAATGGCGAGAAGCTGCTGTCGATTGCCATTCTGGGTTCCTTGGGTCCTGGAGCTGAAGCCTGGATGCACGGTGCGATGCAGCGGTGCAGCAGGTGGCGGTGCTGCGGTGCAGTGCGTGGTGGCAGTCAGCTCAGCAGGATCCCACCTTCGTCGCCAGTGAAATATACTCGGAGTCGAGAGTGAATTTCATGCTCTTTATTCAGCTCATATTCATCAAGGAGAAGAAGAGAAGACGAATGGCTCTTTTCCCAAAACCATCTGCTTATATACATTATTTACACAATGGGCCTTGCGTGATTGGCTACTTCAGGGCTACACCTGTGGGCCAATTATATTGTGGATTGACTTCTGCCTGCAGCCTGATTGGCTGCTCCTACAGGCCAATCAGGTAGCAGATTCACTTCTGCCAGCCGCCTGATTGGCTGCTCCAGCAGGCCAATCAGGTTGCGGATTCACTTCCACCTGGAGTTGGATTGGGTAGCTCCCGCTGATTCTGAATCCTATTGTTCTAGGATTCAGCTCAGTACATAACAGGGGGAAATTGCTTTCTTGACTTGTCCTAGGCATAGCAGCCAACTCCTAGAGGCCTAGGTGCCTCCCCCCCAATTAAATATTTGAGGAAGCTTATTTTGCAAAGGGGGAGAGCTCCATTTTTTAAGGATCAGCTCAAAGTTGTGCAGCTTTTTTTGCAAATGGGAAAAGCCCGTTTTTTGGGGGGGGGGAGTGTCAGTTCAGAGTTGTGCATCTTTTTTTGCAAAGGGGGAAAGCTCCATTTTTTAGGATCAGCTCAAAGTTGCTGAGTTTCCTTGCAAAGAGAAAAAAAATCCTGTTTTTATGGAGTTCAACTGACAGTTCTGCAGCTTCTTCTATAGGAAAGGAAAGGGACCCATTTCTACAGTTTCCAGACAGATAATCTAATCAGCCAGTCACATGTCTCCCTCTGCAGACAACAATTGAGGTCTAGGCAAGAGGCCGGGAGGGGCTGGGAAGGGAGCTAGCTCTCTTATCTCCCTCCCAGATCTCTTGCAATCAGCTGCTGAGTGGGTTCCTTTCGTTAGCAGCGCTTTCCGCCCCTCTAGCAAGTCACGGCTGGCTCCTGCATGCGCACACAGCACTCCCCGCCCCCTTCGGCAGATACGCCAAAGCTTCCTGCTGGGCGGAGCCACGGAGGCCCTGGCCTGCCCAGGAAGCTTTGGTGTAAATCTGCCAAGGGGGGCAGGGAGTGCCATGGGCGCATGCAGGAAAATTGGGACGTCCCATTCCATAATGATAATTTTACTATTTATATCCCACCCATCCTACTGGGTTGCCCCAAGCACTTTGGGCAGCTTCCAACATACATAAAACCATAATAAAACATTAAACGTTAAAAACCATGCCTATATAGAATTGCCTTCAGACGGCTCAGATAACTCCATACCCTCCAACATTTCTCCAATGGAAATAGGGACATCCTAAGGCAGTGATGGGCAACTTTTTGAGCTCGGTGTGTCAAAATTCGCCAAAAAACCAAGCATCACTCGGGTGGTGTGTCACTTTGAGAAAAAACCTATAATTTCATGATATTTATAGTTTAAATAATAAAAATGTATTAATTGTAATATATAACTGTATTTAATAAACCAAAAATTAATTATTTAACCAAACCAAACCAAGCACCCCTTATTTATCACAAAGTGCCCAGAGTTGTTGAGCTTTTGGGGGGGAGCTGCGGACCAATGTTTTGGAGGTTTTTTTTAGAATCCTTATCTCATTATACATTTCCAACCAGGACCAGTCTCAGGGTCATTCCGGGACCTTTGAGGGCACCAGCAGACTGGGCTCAGTTGGGCAGCATGCAAACTCGACAGGGACCCTTGGGTGCTGTCTCTCTGGGAGAGCCTCATCACAGTGGATCCTCCGAAGGGCCTGGATCATCTGGAAGGAGGAGCCCACCTTCCCTCTGCAGAGGGTCCCCTGGCCTCCCTCCCTCTTCCCCATGCCCTGCTTGCCCACCTAAGACCCAGCCAGCCAGCCGGCCAGCCAGCCAGGAGCCTCAGACCAAGATCTGGGGGGCCACCACCTGCCACCTGCAATACTTCTCCTTGCCCGTTGTTGGGAATAATAATAATAATAATAATTTATTTATTTAATGTATTCATACATACATACATACCCCACCCATCTGGCTGGGTTTCCCCAGCCACTCTGGGCGGCTCCCAGCAGAATATTAAAAATATTATAAAACATCAAACATTAAAAACTTCAAACAGGGTTGCCTTCAGGTGTCTACTAAAAGTGATATGGTTGTTTATTTCCTTGAAATCTGATGGGAGGGCGTCCCACTCCCACAGGGGAGGCGCCACTACCGAGAAGGCTCTGCCTGCTTCCCTGTAACATCGCTTCTCACACTGAGGGAACCGTCAGAAGGCCCTCGGCGCTGGACCTCAGTGTCCGGGCCGAACGATGGGGGTGGAGACGCTCCTCCAGGTATACAGGACCGAGGCCATTTAGGGCTTTAAAGGTCAGCACCAACACTTTGAATTGTGCTCAGAAACGTCCTGGGAGCCAATGCAGGTCTTTCAGGACCGGTTTTATGTGGTCTCGGCGGCCGCTCCCAGTCACCAGTGTGGCTGCCGCATTCTGGATTAGTTGTAGTTTCCGAGTCACCTTCAAAGGTGATTTAAGGGTGCAGAGCAGAGAGGGCTCCCAGCTCATGGCACAATTCCTAGGCTCAATTCCTACTCTGGCCCTGGGCTGCCCTGTTATGTTCAGTGACGATTACTCTGAGGTCAGCGTGCCTAGTGGTAGGATTGCTGATTTATTGCTTAGTTAACTGGTTCAAGAATCATTCTGGGAAGGGGAGAAGGGAAAGGTTCTTTTAGGGTGGAGCTTCTGCACACTCCTTTGTAGAAAGAAGGCGAGAGACAGGATCTCTCCAGGAGCATCGACCACTCAGGCTCTTTCAGAAGGACTTCACTTTAAAACAATGCAATCTTTCAAAAGTGCCTCAGGTTCACAAGGCACTCTTTCAGTCAACTAAACGACTGAAAACTGCAGCTCTAGATCATGGAATCATAGAGCTGGAAGGGAGAACTAAGAGTGTTAATATATTTAAAGATACGTTAATTATGGGGAAACCTGGAAAGACATATAAAGGAATTTAGAAATTTGGGGTGGTAGGCTGGCAGTCTCTGCCTCTGAGCCTGGCCTCCCTCGCAGGGCTGTTGTGAGAGAGAAAAAGGGAAAGATCAGGGCGATGTGCTGGCAGTCTCTCCGCCTCTCAGCCTGGCCTACCTCGCAGGGCTGTTGTGATGATAAATATAGGAAAAAATCAGGGCGATGTGCTGTGATGATATATATACTGTATATATATAGGAAAAGATAAGGGTGATGTGCTGGCAGTCTCTGCCTCTCAGCCTGGCCTACCTCGCAGGGCTGTTGTGAGAGAGAGAAAGGGAAAGATCAGGGCGATGTGCTGGCAGTCTCCGCCTCTCAGCCTGGCCTACCTCGCAGGGCTGTTGTGAGGGAGAAATGCGTCAGGCATCCCCAAACCTCGGCCCTCCAGATGTTTTGGACTACAATTCCCATCATCCCTGAGCACTGGTCCTGTTAGCTAGGGATGATGGGAGTTGTAGGTCAAAAAACATCTGGAGGCTGCCTCTGCCTGCACTACGTTGTCAGTCCGTTCTGTAGTGGGGAGGAATGGAGAGCAGGCACTACGACTCCCAGAAGGCAATGGGAGAACCGGCTCCTCCTCCTCCTCCCAGTCTCCCCCCGCCCGTTCCGAGTCCTCCCCATTGGCTGGCTCCTCCCCCCCCGTATCTGGGCAAAGCGCGGGCCCCGTCAACCAATGGGAGCCGAGAGTGGGACGTGGGGGGCGTGGCCGGGCGGAGAGACGTTTGAGTTGGCGGTTGGCGGTTACTTCAAGATGGCGAGTAAGGCCCGTCTCTTTACCTCAGGAGGGGATTTGAGTTCATGAACAATGTGAGCATAAGATATCCAAGAGAAATCAGCAGCATATTATATATAAATGCATCGTGAGGAAAAGCAGTTTGCCATATAAGGAACAGTATACTGTAGGCAAGTAATTGCAGGAACGTGTATCTGAAGAAGTGTGCCTTCACACGAAAGCTTAGTTGGTCTCTAAGGTGCTACTGGGCAATTTATTATTATTATTATTTATCTATTTTGACTGCCTCAGACCAACACAGCTACCTACCTGAATCATGTCCTATTTTGTTTTCCATGCAGTCGTTATCTGCATATACTGTTCCTTTCTCTTATTTTTCGCCTAGACTGTCCTCTTCCCTGAGAGCCATTTACTGTATATATAATTTTTGTTGATTTCTCTTTGGTATTATTATGCTCACATCTTTTAGGAACTAAAAGAGGGCTGGTGTTGATCGGCTGTCACTACAGCAATTGGGTGGCCGATTGGTGGCTTCTGCCAGCGAGGGGACAGGCAGACAATAGGTGGGCTTTGCGACGCGGACGAGTGGCAGCGTAGGTCCGGCGGGTGAGCGATTTTTGGAAATCCCCCCCCTAAAAAAGCTCAGCAACTCTGGGCAAGTTCCCTCAGTTTTCTTAATTTGGAATTCCCCATCGTATGCACGGAAAAATCCAGCACATCCTGCCTTTCTCCTGTCATACGACTCCAGGAGGTGTGCCACTGTTTCCCAATCCCAAGTGGTCCCCATCCTGGCACTGAGCAGACCTCCTGAGCTCCGCCAGGGTCCTAGCACCACATGCCTCCAGACTGTGCCCTAGGGCAGAGTTTCTGGCTTCACCGAAGGGTTGGAGCCTGGGGGGTATACTGACTCCACACCTAGGACCAAATTGGGTATTACCTTGCTTCTCAAACTTAATCCATTCCGGAAGTCCGTTCTCATGTTCCTTCTTCCGTTGCAGCTCTCCTGAACCTTCAGGCTGACTCGGACCTGGCTGTGTCCACCGCTGGAAAGGCTGCCAGTGAGGTTAGATGGTGCGGCAGTCAGATCACCGGAGCAAAATAACGCCTGATTAGAGGTGACCATTGGTTCACTCATAGAATAGAATCATAGAGTTGGAAGAGACCACAAGGGCCATCCAGTCCAACCCCCTGCCAAGCAGGAAACACCATCAAAGCATTCTTGACATATGGCTGTTAAGCCTCTGCTTAAAGACCTCCAAAGAAGGAGACTCCACCACACTCCTTGGTAGCAAATTCCACTGCCGAACAGCTCTTACTGTCAGGAAGTTCTTCCTAATGTTTAGGTGAAATCTTCTTTCTTGTCGTTTGAATCCATTGCTTCTCTCCTTTCAGGACTATTACTGAGAGACCATCAACACCTGCCTCAACATTCTCACCAGCTTGTTGTCGGAGGCCCCCCCTCTGGAGACGCTGCAGGATATATTAGTGGTAAGGGAGCCCCCAAGATGTCAGAGCCGGGGGAAGCATGCCGGAGGACAGACCCTCTCGAAATGATTGCCCAGGGGGCATCTGTGGCCAACTCACTGGTTGTGGCTGTTGATGGTGAAAGGGGCCTCTGTGTCAGGAAGTCCTACACACGAGTAGGAGACCTGGTCGGTTGTTTGGGAGATTCAAAATCTTTCTCCAGCCTGAACACGGTGACTGATACCTTAGAGACATCAGCACACTTCAGGATCAGCAGAGTATAGGTAGTCAGTGTACAGACTCAATAGCACAGCAGCATTTGGCTAAACAACGTTTATTTACATATATACATTCGGAGCATTGTAACTCAGCTCCTTCCTCTTCAGCATCAGACAGCAAAGAGAAAGAGCAAAGGACAAACGTCCCACATCACAGAAACACAGTAATACAAACATCCTGTCACTTCCCACAGTGTGGAATGAAAACATACACCAACAAGGGATATAAACAATCCCATGACTGCAGCACAGGAGAAGAATCCTAACCCTCTGTTCTGCTAGGAATGCTTGTGCAAAGCACACATTTGTTTCCTTTCAAAGATATGTCTCTCTCTCCACTTTCTCCTTGCCATACATTGCACCTCCACTTCCTCGCCGTTTTTCTAAACTGAAAGCCCCCAAATGCTGCGACCATAGAGCTTCATAACCATCCCAGTCCTTTTGGTTGCCCCCTTCCGAACTTTTCCCAGTTCCGAATTATAATTTTTGAGGTGAAATTGATAATATTTTTGTTGGTCCCAGTGGGAAACTGGAGGTTTTGTTGGTCCCAGTGGGGAACTGGAGGTTTTTGTCGTCTCAAAACACCCTTCAGGTGTTTTGAGACGACAATTCCCACCATCCCTGACCACTGGTCCTGCTAGCTAGGGATCATGGGAGTTGTAGGCCAAAAACATTCTTTGACATGAATATCCCCAAACCCAACCCTACTTAGGTAACAAAGTGCAGATGTGGACACTTGGAGGGTATAGGGTAGTGAACTTTGCTTTTCGCGGCACTTTCTTTGGCCTTGCACACCATCAAGTGTTTTCTTTCTCAGCTCCTTTTTCACCCGGCAATCGGCCGCCTGTTCAGCCTCCAGTATATAATGGAGAACTTGATTGAGTGGATGGTGGCCCCCAGCCCCCTCATGCATCTCCACGCCGGGGTGTCCCTCGCCTGAAACCCTGGACAGCCACTGCTAGTCAGCGTAGACAATACGGAGAGATGGAGCAGGGGTCTGGGAGATCTTGGCCTGAACGCTGTTCTCCTGTCCTTTTCCCTCCAGGCTACCAACGTTTTGCACTTCCTTCTCAAACTACCTGAGGCTGTACATATAGTGGAGGACAAGTTCGGCCACCTCCTGCTTGCCCTGGCCACCCAACTATACTTCCTCCTTGGGGCGAGCAGAAGATTTTCGAGGGGGGCACCAAGCCTCATCACCGGCCCCCGCCTCGACCCGCTGGCGTAAGGGACCTGCTAATACATTTGGGGTGGCCCTCCCTCCCTTCTCTCTCTGGGCGCTTGCAAGCGTGACCCGTGGCCGTCATGGCTCAGCCCTCACCAAAGAGATAGGCTTCATTTGGAGATGGAGGCCCTGCTTCCCCAAGCCCTGTGCTCTTCAGTCCTTTTGGAGCACAACTCCCACCAGCCCCAGCCAGCGCAACTGGGCTGAAGATGCGAGTTGTTGTAGTCCAAAACATCGGAAGGACACTAGGATGGGAAGGGATGTTGGAGACTCTCCCGCCCGCACGATGGATGGGCTGATTGGGGTGCCATGGAACCTGAAGTCTCCATCACGTGCTGGAAAGATGTGGGAGGGAGGCTGCGGGAGCTGGGGGTTGTGGCTGGATCCATCAGGCCAAGCAGCTCAAGACTGCAAGCTGCCAAGGACCTCCAACTCCCCAGGTGAAGCTACCCATCATCGGAGGCCCCTCTTCATGTGCGTCCGGCGGGTGGGGCCTTTTCTGTGGTGGCTCCCCATGAGTGGGACGCTCTTCCCCAGGGAGGCTTGCCTGGTGCCTTCCTTAGATACCTTTAGATGCCAGGCAAAAAGGTTCCTCTTCAGTCCGGCCATGGGCGGATTAACACCTGACGCCCTTTCCATTGCTCGGCTTTGTTCCGGCTTCTATGATTTCTTTGGTGCTTTTTATCTTGTGTTTGCCCTGAGATCTACGGGTGACGGCAGGATACAGTTTTTTTAATGGATAAATGAATAAATAGAATCTTCTTCATTCTTTCCCTTGATTCAGGACCACTGTGCAGGCCCTGAAAAACCTCATCCGGTCTGGTGGCTACATCAAAGAATACAGCGCTTTGGGGGAGGAAAGGTGCTGGGAGATGCTTTCCAGTCCAGAAGGCTTCTTCAAAGGCCTTCATCTTTTGATAAGGTAAGTTGGTGAAAAGGGCTGGCAGGGGAGGCCTGCTTTCTGGGAAATGGGGATCAACTTACTCTTGATTTCATGAAATGTATATGCTGTTTGATTGTAATAAAACAAACAAACTTCCAAGAGATGAAAAGAGCGATGAGAAAAACTAACCAGATGAACATTTGCACCAGCTTTCGAATCATCTGGGTAGGCTGGTCTCAACAAGAATGTTCTTGGCCAGGGAGGGTTGGGTATGAATAAAAATGTAATAATAATAATAATATTAATAATGTGCCCCCGCCTCCAAACTCTTACCGCCAGCAGGTCCTCCAGCCATGGCTCCGGTGACAGAGGCATCCCTCCGCTGCTGCTACGGCGACTCAGGACTGCCTGCCGGGAGCCTGAGGGCCCTGCCCTGCCTCTTTCCACTGACAGGCTTCACATGGACTGCTATGTAAACATGCGTAACTGGCTGTTATAACAGAATATACAAAAACTTGTTCAAAACTTGGTTCAATGAATTTATCAAACCAACAGGATCAACATAAATCAACAGAAAAGGGACACCCCCATGTTCAAAATATCAACAAGGATTCAGTCCAAAATGAATGAAGTGTTCATGAAGTAATTCTTGTGGAGATAAGTCAATTCCAAAGTACTTTCGAAGCAGAAATAATATTAGAATTCCACAAGAGGAGGTGTACATCAGGTGTAGAGGTGACAACAATCTATCCAATTGGCAAACAGGCGTGGCAAGCCAATGTCCATAGACAAGGTTCCCGGGTTACGTCCCTTATTTCGCCCCAGTTAGGCTTGCAAAGATAGAAACATCAACTCAAAGCTCTAGGTCAGGCATCCCCAAACTGCGGCCCTCCAGATGTTTTGGACTACAACTCCCATGATCCCTAGCTAACAGGACCAGTGGTCAGGGATGATGGGAATTGTAGTCCAAAACATCTGGAGGGCCGCAGTTTGGGGATGCCTTCATTTGGCATTACACCTAGAGCTTTGAGTTGATGTTTCTATCTTTGCAAGCCTAACTGGGGCGAAACAAGGGACGTAACCCGGGAACCTTGTCTATGGACATTGGCTTGCCACGCCTGTTTGCCAATTGGAGAGATTGTTGTCACCTCTACACCTGATGTACACCTCCTCTTGTGGAATTCTAATATTATTTCTGCTTCGAAAGTACTTTTGAATTTATGTTGATCTTGTAGGTTTTTGTATATTCTGTTATAACAGCCAGTTACGCATGTTTACATAGGTAAATTTTGTTCGTAACGGAGGTTTTTGTTGTATGTATGTATACGATTCACATGGACTGCGGCTGATACTCGGCAGAGGGGGCTCCTCTTTTTAATAGTTTATTAATTTAATAGTTTATAAATTATATTTAATAGTTTATAAATTATATGTTATCTTTTATATTTTATATATTAAATTGTCCTTTTTTGGCATGTTCTTTTGTTTGTGTGTTTCTTTCTCTCTTGGGGGTGGGTGTTGGGTTGTGCACAGGTAGAGTTTTGTATCATTCTGTTCTTAAGGGGAGAGGGTCAGGGCTGCCCAGGAGTTGGCTCCACCAACAGAATGGCTGGAGCATGTTCCACAGGGTGTGTGTGCGTGTGTGTGTCCTGGGACATCCGATCTCAGTGATCACGGGCAGCAGCAGGAGTTACGCTAAGTCCAGACCATGTCATTACCAAGGAGGCGGGTTTGGTCGTTGTTTGAAGACTATTCCTGCCTCCGGGTCTGGTCTTGACCAGAGGGATACTGGAATAAGCAAGGGGGGAGGGGCCCACAGGGCTTTGAGGTGCTGCTGTGCAATGTCAGGAAGACCTTGTTTGGCTCCAGCTTCTTCACGAAGGAATCGGCCTCCTCAGAGAGCTGCTCCGTGTTGACAGTGGACGGGCTTGTACATGTTGAACCTTTGCTGGAAAAGGAGAAGGGAAAGTGAGGAGCAGCAAACGGCAGGCGTGTGGTTCTGGCCGCCTCGTCTCGAAAAGGATGTTGGAAAAAGTTCAGAAAAGGGCAACCAAAATTATCAAGGGTGTTAGGGCAAAATTCTGGGTGTGAGAATGCTCAGCCACCCAGCTCAAGAGGCAAGGGCCTGTGGTCGTTGCGGAGTATAAAAGGAAGGCGTCCAGCCACGATCCGGAGCAAACAGCAAGGTTTATTACTGCGCAGCAGGTTCAATGCCAGACTGAACACCGTGAACAGGGCTACAGGAACTTTTAAAAGTTCCCACCACCATCCCATAATGCACATCGAAAGCATCATACATATATCACTTGTGACAGGGTAAAACGACAGAAAAGGGGAAGGTGCAAGGGGCATTAGCATACAGGTAAACATAAGGTAACAATGCACGATGTCCCAGGACATTGATAAGCAAGTACCAGTAAGTATCTGGGAGAGGATCCTTGAGTACCTGGTGGGGAAAAACAATGGGTCCAGGTGTGTGTATTGCCTCTGGCTTCAGAGGGTCGGGAGTGGTAGGAGATGGTACCTGAATGGATTATGGATATGCAGAGGAGCACAACCCTGGCTACGTGACCTCTCGCTTAAAGGATTATGGCTGTTCCCTGCATCCCTGAGAGCCCTTGGCCAGAGTAGCAAAAGGGGGTTTCATTTAGAAATACAGATACACGGTATTCATTCATAAAGAAATATGGTTACATAGAGTCTCAGGCAACAGAGAAAGGGTAGGAAAAGGAGCCTTTATTACACAGGGCTTGATCTTGAGGGGTTCGATCGAGGTGTTCATGTTGGTGCGATACTAGAGTGGTGTTGTAGGATCAGACGGGGTCCCTTGAGGGCATTTGTGCCAATCTTGATTCCCAAATGAAGCCGCGTTTGGGTGCCCCCCCTATAAAATCCCTAACAAAGGGGATGGAGCGAATCCCCTAGGAAGGAAGGTGGCTGAGGTGAGGACTTTTTGGTGAGGAGAAAAGGCAAGTAAGAGGCAGCACGATAGAAGTTTATGAAGTTTGGCATGGCACAGAGGAAGTGGAAAGAGTCTCTTGTGGGAGATGCAGGACAGGTAAAAGAAAGGTAAACCAGGGAACTCAGAGGATCCCAAACACGCATAGCTCTGGAACACAAAGGCTGTCCTGACACAGAGGACTTTAGGCTCCTTGGCCTGTCTGTCAAATTGCCCGTCTGATAACTATCAAAAATGGCGATAAAAGTAATGCTGCACATGGCAGAGAAGGAAGGTGAGCGATGGAAGGGTGAGGGCCTCTCAAGGCCTGGCTCCTGGCTTGTTACAGTATCTGCCGGCCGTGGGACCGGAGGCCTCACACAGGAATCCCGCTAGATGGGCTGAGGGACAAAAGGGGGTCTGCTTGGATGGAGCAGGTCCCTAATTCAATTCCTGGATGACCTGCTAAATTATTATTATTATTACCCTTTGCAAGGCCTTCTTGGCACAGAGCTGCAGAAGAGATATCACACCACAGCACAGTAATATCCTAAGCCAGGGGTCCCCAAACTTTTTCAGCCGGGGGCCGGTCCACCGCCCCCAGACCCTGTGCTGGGCCGGACTATATATATTTTTTGGCGCAAGGACCCCTGCTGCGCCCCACCCCACCCCATGTTTCTCTCAGGGTGGGCAGCAGAGAGAGAGAGTCCGGAGGGACAGAGACTCCATTTTCCAGAGTTGTTAAGAGGCGTCTCAGCCTCCCACGGGCACACCTCTCCCTCGGGTGTGGGGTCAAGGAGGGAGATGCTGCCTTCACTGAGCGAAGACTGGGGGTGTGGGGTCAGGGAGGGAGATGCTGCCACATTCATTCAAAGCAGTCCAAAGTGACACCATTAATTCTTTATAATACAGTATTGCTCTAAAAACAGATGGCAAAAAACTATAACTGTACTGGTCTTTGGCGTCTGGAGAGGGGAAGGGGGAACTTTGTATCTGAAAGTTTAAAACTGAATTTCATCATCATAAAAAACATTGGAAGAGACAAATGGCTTTAGCCACGTTTCATGGGCAGCCCTACCTGATTCCCGTTGAACTTACTGCAAAGTAACTGAGCTCTTAGCCTGGCACTGAGAGAGGGGGGAGACCCAGCTGCCTTAAGAGATGAATGAGATAAACACCGGGATGAAAAAACACACAAAAAGCGGGAGATTGATATTTTGGGGTCCTAGGGCAGATTAGGCAGGTCTCCTTTGTCAGTTGCTGGCCAGGGCTGCGGAGCCAGGAGGAGAAAAGTCAGTGGAGCTGCCTTTTGGACTCGGCTCTGGGGCTGAGGAGCCGACTGAAGCAGCCAAGCGAGCGGAAGCAGCCAAGCGGAGGCAGGCGGGGCGAGCAGGAGCTCCGTTCAGAGCCTCTTAAAGGCGCAGCGCCGCTTTTTCCCACCACCTTCCTGGGCACCCCCTGGGCTCCTCTGCCTGCTCTTGCAAGCCCGAAAAGGCTCCTGTCCTGCTGCTGCCTCTCGCAAGTGCAGGCACAGGAGCCGCAGTTGGGGGAGGCAGCAAAGGGGCGGGGAGGAACGAGCAGCCCGGCTCCTGCCCAGCTTCGCTGCTTTAAAGCGAGCTGCGGAGGAGGGAAGGTTTCTCCTCCGGGCTGAGAAGCTGCGCTGCGTCTCTCTTCTTCTTCGAGGACTCTGCACCGCGCCTCCTTTTTCTTTCCCCAGCCCTGGGTTCCGCTCAGTCAAGCTTCGCCATCAGCGCACGCACCGCAGGACCAGCAAGAGCTGTGCGCCCGCTGGTGGGTGAAGCACGACTGAGCGGAACCCAGCACGGGGAAAGGAGAAGGAGGTGCGGCGCGGAGTCCTCGGAGAAGGAGAGAGACGCTGTGCCACTAGCCTATGGCTAAGAAGGGCCTGCGTGGAGGAGCAGCGTGAGGAGGAGCGGCCACAGGCGGCGCCCAGGAGGAGCCTGTGCTATGCTTCCCTTCCTTGGCGCTGCTGCTGCGCTCAGGACAGGCGCAGGCTCCTGGCGGCGAGGAAGAGGCGACGCAGGGGGGTAAAATGGCTCCCGCTGGGAAATTTTTTAAAAAGTGCTTAATGACCATGCCGATCCCCAGACCTTTCGCGGGCCGGATTGGGAAGCCAATTGGGCCGCATCCGGCCCCCGGGCCGTAGTTTGGAGATGCCTGTCCTAAGCTCATGAGGGAAGAATCGTGCTTCTGTGTCAGAGTGTGTGCGTTGGGTGCAGAGTTCAATTCCTGGGGACCTCCAAGTGGGGCTGAGAACAGCTGCTGCTCCCCAAATCCTGGAGAGTCAGGATCCAAATGCCTCTCTGGGAAAGTGGAAGTGATGCAGAACAGAGCAAGGGAATGGAAGAACGTCAGCCCCGGGTCAAAAGGATTCGTTCAGAGGCGAGAGCATTTATGTTGCATGAAAATCCCCACCGGTATCTCCAAGGAGGGCTGGGAGAGACCCCCACCATGCCACCTGAAGCTCTGGAGAGCAGCAGCCAGTCAGTGCAGAGGTGCTGTGGCATAGTGGTAAGAGCAGTGTTTCTCAAACTTGGGTCCAGACAACAGCTGGGGACCCAAGTTTGAGACACAATGGATTAGAATGTCGGTCTAGGGCCTGGGAGGCTGGGGTTCAAATTCCCGTTTGGCCATGAAGCTCACTGGGTGGCCTTGGGCCAATCACTCACTCTCAGCCTGACCTCCCTCGCAGGGCTTTTGTGAAGGCAGAATGGGGAGGAGCGGCAGACCCTAGGAAAAGGGACGGGCCGTTTGTTGTTCTCTCACCTTAGCCTGGGGGTTGATGTCACAGCTGGTGAAGGCATACTGCCAATGTGGCAGTCCCAGGTGGGTGATCAGGAGCCGGTAGTAAGCAGTGAAGGGTTTTGGTGAGGAAATGCCAGTCGAGAGCTCAGTCCAGAAGCCAGATCTCGGAATCCGGGGTGACAACTGGAAGTGAGAAGAGAGACTATTAGTGCCACAGGATGAGAAGAACGGACCCCCCCACCTCTCAGGGGTTTTTAATAAGGAACTCTTGAGGCCTATGGATGACGATCTGGGCCTCGGTGCTTTTCACAATGGATAAAGGCATTTCCAAGGGAAATTGATCCTCTGAGGCCCTTCTTCAGGTGCCTCCTCCACGAGAGGTCCGGAAGGTGGCCACATGAGAACAGGCCTTTTCTTCAGTGGCTCCCTGTTTGTGAAAGGCCCTCCCCAGGAAGGCTCGCTTGGCACCTTCACTACCTATCTTTAGGTGCCAGGTGAAAATGTTCCCCTTCAACCAAGCCTGATCTCTACCTTTCTAAATGCGCTGGGTGAGGGGGATTTTTGCTTTTCTTCTTGTTTTTATTATGCATATATATACAATAGATATAGATATAAAGATATAGTAATTTTATGTGGTGAACCGCCCTGAGATCTGTGGATAAAGGGCAGTATACAAATGTCAATAATAATATTAACAACAACAACAGCAACAGCAACAACAAAGCATAGCTTGCTTCAGGAAAACTTCATCACAGGCCATCATAAATGACAGCCTTTTTCAACCTGGTGCCCTCCAGATGTTCTGAACTACAAAGCCCATCACTCTCAGCCAGCACAATGGTATGTTGCTAGGAACATCTCCCACAAAGACAAAAGGCAACTGGGGCTTGCAGATGGGGTCGATTAGGGAAGACAGCTCTTGGGCTGCTGATATCACACAACATACCTGGCTTGGTGTTCTTGTACACAAGGCAGACCTTCCCATTCCCTCTGCACGGGTCCAGCTCAAACACCAGGCTCCACGAGTCCAAGTGAGGTTTCTCTGGCTGACCCCCGTTACCTTTGGGGAGAAAGAAAAGGCTGAGTGAGGCAGGCAGGCATTCTCATCCGTCGGGTGCAGGGCAAGGAATACTCAAGCCATGCAGAGCTCGGGAAGCTGGGTATAAGGTCACAAAAACTATCGGTGGGGTAGCAGGTGGGGCGGAGGGGATAGAGGTCTTCCATGGACAAAGGGGTGAGGTGGGGCAGTACCTCCTTCATTGTCGGTGTCCTCCAAGTCAGCCAGTGTGGGGGCATTGGGTAAGGCGTAGACGGGTGACGCTCTGACTCAGTTTAGCTAGGAGATGCTGTTGACGGTCATGGAGCCAAGGGGCATCGGGTTGTCTGGAAGAAAGGCAGACATTTCTAGGTTGCTGGCATGAATGGCACCATTCTGTAGGAGCACAGAAGGCTCACAGAACATGGTGCCCTCTGAAGAAGAATCTCAGCTTGCTTACTTGCTTTTTGCAAGAAGCAAGCGCCTATCTGTCACGGCAACAAAGATAGGATTGGCAGCACAAGGAGTTCCGCCAATGAGACGGAAACATGGAAGGTGCCTAAAGAAGCCAGGGTGGCTATCTAAAGAACTTTTGACTGAGTTAAGATTTAAAAGGGATATGTACAAAAAATGGAAAAGGGGGGAAATCTCCAGAGAGGAATTCAAACATATAGCCAGCATGTGTAGAGACAAAGTCAGAAAAGCTAAAGCACAGAATGAACTCAGGCTCGCCAGAGAGGTTAAAAGCAACAAAAAGGGCTTTTATGGGTATGTCCGTAGCAAAAGGAAGAACAAGGAAACAGTGGGGTCACTTAGAGGAGAAGATGGTGAAATGCAAACAGGGGACAGAGAAAGGGCAGAACTCCTCAATGCCTTCTTTGCCTCAGTCTTCTCCAAAAAAGAAAACAATGCCCGACCTGAAGAATATGGAGCAGATGATTCAGCAGGGGACACACAGCCCAGAATAAGTAAGGAGGTAGTACAAGAATACTTGGCTAGTTTAGATGTATTCAAGTCTCCAGGGCCAGATGAACTACATCCAAGAGTATTAAAAGAACTGGCAGAGGTGATTTCAGAACCACTGGCAATAATCTTTGAAAATTCCTGGAGAACAGGCAAAGTTCCAGCAGACTGGAGGAGGGCAAATGTTTCCCCTATTTTCAAAAAGGGGAAAAGAGAGGACCCAAACAATTACCGCCCAGTCAGCCTGACATCAATACCAGGAAAGATTCTAGAGCAGATCATTAAGCAAACAGTCTGTGAGCACCTAGAAAGAAACTCTGTGATCACTAAAAGTCAGCATGGGTTTCTGAAAAATAAGTCATGTCAGACTAATCTGATCTCATTTTTTGACAGAATTACAAGCCTGGTAGATGAAGGGAACGCTGTGGATGTAGCCTATCTTGATTTCAGCAAGGCCTTTGACAAGGTGCCCCATGATATTCTTGTAAAGAAGCTGGTAAAATGCGGGCTAGACAATGCTACCATTCAGTGGATTTGTAACTGGCTTACTGACCGAACCCAAAGGGTGCTCATCAATGGCTCCTCCTCATCCTGGAGAGTAGTGACTAGTGGGGTGCCACAGGGTTGTCTTGGGCCCAGTCTTATTCAACATCTTTATCAATGACTTGGATGATGGGCTTGAGGGCATCCTGAGCAAGTTTGCAGATGACACCAAATTGGGAGGGGTGGCTAATACCCCAGAGGACAGGATCACACTTCAGAATGACCTTAACAGATTAGACAACTGGGCCAAAGCAAACAAGATAAATTTCAACAAGGAGAAATGTAAAGTACTACACTTGGGCAAAAAAAATGAAAGGCACAAATACAGGATGGGAGACACCTGGCTTGAGAGCAGTACATGTGAAAAGGATCTAGGAGTCTTGGTAGACCACAAACTTGACATGAGTCAGCAGTGTGATGCAGCAGCTAAAAAAGCCAATGCAATTCTGGGCTGCATCAATAGGAGTATAGCATCTAGATCAAGGGAAGTAATAGTACCACTGTATTCTGCTCTGGTCAGACCTCACCTGGAGTACTGTGTCCAGTTCTGGGTACCACAGTTCAAGAAGGATACTGACAAGCTGGAACGTGTCCAGAAGAGGGCAACCAAAATGGTCAAAGGCCTGGAAACGATGCCTTATGAGGAACGGCTTAGGGAGCTGGGTATGTTTAGCCTGGAGAAGAGAAGGTTAAGGGGTGATATGATAGCCATGTTCAAATATATAAAAGGATGTCATAAAGAGGAGGGAGAAAGGTTGTTTTCTGCTGCTCCAGAGAAGCGGACACGGAGCAACGGATTCAAACTACAAGAAAGAAGATTCCACCTAAACATTAGGAAGAACTTCCTGACAGTAAGAGCGGTTCGGCAGTGGAATTAGCTGCCAAGGAGTGTGGTGGAGTCTCCTTCTTTGGAGGTCTTTAAGCAGAGGCTTGACAGCCATCTGTCAGGAATGCTTTGATGGTGTTTCCTGCTTGGCAGGGGGTTGGACTGGATGGCCCTTGTGGTCTCTTCCAACTCTATGATTCTATGAGTATTGCTGCTGAAATAGGAATCTTTCTGCTGCTGAACAGCTCCCGTTTCATTGCCCCACTTCCCAGATTAATGAACACAACTTAAGCAGAGGAAATGGGTGTGTGGATGCAATTGTTAATCAGAGCAGAACTGGGATGGTGGGAAGTCTCTCCAAGCCTGGAGGTCTGAGCCTCCATTGCTAGCTCTGCACAGAAGGGAGGGGGGCCCCTCCTTCTGGGGACGAGGCTCGGGGTCTGGGGTCCCTTGGGGAAGGGGAGAGGCTAGGGAGGCCGACGAGAATGGCCGAGGGCCAGGCAAGAGGCGTCTTCCCCGGACGACAGACCCCCAAGCCGGGAAGCCCCGAGTTCCAGTCTCCGTTCCGAGGGAGCCTTCTGGGGAAGGGAGGAGCAGACGGGCAGCAGCCCTGGGACGAGAACAGGAAGAAGCCCCGCTCCCCGGACCCTCCGCACAGCCCTGAGGGCGAGAGAGAGACAGGAGAGGGGGGGTCCTGGCTCCTGAGGCAACGGAGGCGGCTCTCTGCACATGCTCAGGAACCACGCCAGCCTTGGCCCTCGTTCATCCTCCCAAGTCCTGAGGTAAAGAGATGGGCCTTACTCCAGCCAGCAGCCCCGCTCGCCATCTTGAACTAACCGCCAACCGCCAACTCCAACGTCTCTCCGCCCGGCCACGCCCCCCGCGCCCAACTCTCGGCGCCCATTGGCTGACGGGGCCTGTGCTTTGCCCAGAAACGGAGTCGGAGGAGCCGGCCAATGGGGAGGACTCGGAACGGGCGGGGGGGGGAGAAAGGGAGGAGGAGGAGGCGCCGGCCAATGGGGAGGACTCGAAACGGGCGGGGGGGGAAAGGGAGGAGGAGGAGGAGCCGGCCAATGGGGAGGACTCGGAACGGGCGGGGGGGGGAGAAAGGGAGGAGGAGGAGGAGCCGGCCAATGGGGAGGACTCGGAACGGGCGGGGGGAGAAAGGGAGGAGGAGGAGGAGCCGGCCAATGGGGAGGACTCGGAACGGGCGGGGGGGAGAAAGGGAGGAGGAGGAGGAGCTGGCCAATGGGAAGGACTCAGAATGGGCGGGGGGAGAAAGGGAGGAGGAGGAGGAGCCGGCCAATGGGGAGGACTCGGAACGGGCGGGGGGGGAGAAAGGGAGGAGGAGGAGGAGCCGGCCAATGGGGAGGACTCGGAACGGGCGGGGGGGGGAGAAAGGGAGGAGGAGGAGGAGCTGGCCAATGGGGAGGACTCGGAACGGGCGGGGGGGGGGAGAAAGGGAGGAGGAGGAGGAGCCGGCCAATGGGGAGGACTCGGAACGGGCGGGGGGGGGAGAAAGGGAGGAGGAGGAGGAGCTGGCCAATGGGGAGGACTCGGAACGGGCGGGGGGGGGGAGAAAGGGAGGAGGAGGAGGAGCTGGCCAATGGGGAGGACTCGGAACGGGCGGGGGGGGGGAGAAAGGGAGGAGGAGGAGGAGCCTGCTCTCCCATTGCCTGCTGGAGGACCCCCTGGCGGTAAGAGATTGGGGACGGGGGGGGGGGTACATATTCTTATTCTTACATTTTAATTTATACCCCTCCCTCCCTGGCCAGGCCTGGGCTCCGGGCAGCTAACACCAAATATAAATTACAATAAAAAGTAATGGAAAACAACAACAAGCAATGCAGTGTTCTTTGGCATGCATATCGCCAAACCCGACCCCGCTTAGGTAACAAAGTGCAGATGAGGGAGAACATTTGGAAGGGCCACGTGGGAAAATGGGCCAGAGAGGATTTCTTCATCCCTGGGCCCTCGATTTACTACAACAATATTTTTGTTGGTCCCAGTGGGAAACTGGAGGTTTTGAGCAGGGAGCACTAATGCTGTGTTCTTTTGTATGACCCTCTTCTTAGGCAAGGAAGTGAAGAGGAGGGAAGAACAACGGAAGGGCCACATAGTGAAATGGGCCAGGGATGATTATTTTAACTCTGGCCCCTCCATCTACCTCCAGGACATCGGGAAAGTGGCCCAGGTAGGTGTGGCTTTTGGGACTCTCTCTTGCTAAGACCGCAGCCAGCTCCCAGATAGCAGAGGTTCGTCCATTTGGGCCAGTGGGGCCCTGCCCCACCAGCCTCCTCAGGCAGCCCCCAACACCTAGGGCAGGCTTCCCCAAACTCGGCCCTCCAGGTGTTTTGAGACGACAATTCCCACCATCCCTGACCACTGGTCCTGCTAGCTAGGGATCATGGGAGTTGTAGGCGTTAAGAAGCTGGAGTTTTACAAAAGACTAATCTGGCACCTGGGTTGCCTTTCTGCCTTTCCCGTCCCCAAAGGTCTAGGTACACCCAGAAGCTGCCGGGGATCCTCCGGGAGCTGCGGGAGCTGCTCTGATTCACAAAAGCAGGACATCGGGAGGCAGCGGCCCTTTTAACTGGTAATTGAAAACAAAGTTGCTGTTGTTGTTGTTGTTTACCTGCCCCATGCCCCAAGGTCCCAGGATGGCTTACCACTTTTAAATACAGGCAGTGACTGGTTTGTTGCAATTGGTGCACCGTGCACACTGGAAGTGACCCGGGAACGTCACCAAAACATCATTAAGATGTCACTAAAAGGGCAGAGCAAGAGTCGAGTGGGGGTGGGGTACGGCAGAGTGGGACAAGGGTGGGGTGGAATGCTTTAGGCGGCCCCCACCAACACGTGGGGGGGTCTGGAACATAATTCCCATGCAAAACGAGGGTTGCCTGTATTAAAACAGAGATGCGCCCCTCAAGCTTTTTGTGCCTGGGGCAATCCCCCCAGTAGCCCCCACTATGCCACACCATTTGGCCTGTAGAGCCCCTTTTAATTAACTGTTTGTTTGTTGTTGTTTTCCATTACATTTTATTGTAATTTATATTTGATGTTAGCTGCCCTGAGCCCAGCCCTGGCCAGGGAGGGTGGGGTATAAATAAAAATGTAATAATAATAATAATAATAATAATATTAATAATGTGCCCCCGCCTCCAATCTCTTACCGCCAGCAGGTCCTCCAGCCATGGCTCCGGTGACAGAGGCATCCCTCCGCTGCTGCTACGGCGACTCAGGACTGCCTGCCGGGAGCCTGAGGGCCCTGCCCTGCCTCTTTCCACTGACAGGCTTCACATGGACTGCTATGTAGACATGCGTAACTGGCTGTTATAACAGAATATACAAAAACTTGTTCAAAACTTGGTTCAATGAATTTATCAAACCAACAGGATCAACATAAATCAACAGAAAAGGGACACCCCCATGTTCAAAATATCAACAAGGATTCAGTCCAAAATCAATGAAGCGTTCATGAAGTAATTCATGTGGAGATAAGTCAATTCAAAAGTACTTTCGAAGCAGAAATAATATTAGAATTCCACAAGAGGAGGTGTACATCAGGTGTAGAGGTGACAACAATCTATCCAATTGGCAAACAGGCCTACAACTCCCGTGGTCCCTAGCTAACAGGACCAGTGGTCAGGGATGATGGGAATTGTAGTCCAAAACATCTGGAGGGCCGCAGTTTGGGGGTGCCTTCATTTGGCATTACACCTAGAGCTTTGAGTTGATGTTTCTATCTTTGCAAGCCTAACTGGGGCGAAATAAGGGACGTAACCCGGGAACCTTGTCTATGGACATTGGCTTGCCACGCCTGTTTGCCAATTGGATAGATTGTTGTCACCTCTACACCTGATGTACACCTCCTCTTGTGGAATTCTAATATTATTTCTGCTTCGAAAGTACTTTTGAATTGACTTATCTCCACAAGAATTACTTCATGAACACTTCATTGATTTTGGACTGAATCCTTGTTGATATTTTGAACATGGTGGTGTCCCTTTTCTGTTGATTTATGTTGATCTTGTTGGTTTGATAAATTCATTGAACCAAGTTTTGAATAAGATAGTTTATAATTATATTTAATTTAATAGTTTATAAATTATATGTTATCTTTTATATTTTAAATTTGAATTGAGGTTGCATTTTAAATTTTTATACTGTATTTTATCTGTATTTGAATTAATTGTTTTTATGTTTTATTGTAATTTTGTTGGTGTGAGATGCCTTGAGCCTGGTTTTGACTGGGGAGGGCGGGGTATAAATAAAAATTTATTATTATTAAATTGTCCTTTTTTGGCATGTTCTTTTGTTTGTGTGTTTCTTTCTCTCTTGGGGGTGGGTGGGTGTTGGGTTGTGCACAGGTAGAGTTTTGTATCGTTCTGTTCTTAAGGGGAGAGGGTCAGGGCTGCCCAGGAGTTGGCTCCACCAACAGAATGGCTGGAGCATGTTCCACAGGGTGTGTGTGTGTGCGTGTGTGTGTCCTGGGACATCCGATCTCAGGGATCACGGGCAGCAGCAGGAGTTACGCTAAGTCCAGACCATGTCATTACCAAGGAGGCAGGTTTGGTCGTTGTTTGAAGACTATTCCTGCCTCCGGGTCTGGTCTTGACCAGAGGGATACTGGAATAAGCAAGGGGGGAGGGGCCCACAGGGCTTTGAGGTGCTGCTGTGCAATGTCAGGAAGACCTTGTTTGGCTCCAGCTTCTTCACGAAGGAATCGGCCTCCTCAGAGAGCTGCTCTGTGTTGACAGTGGACGGGCTTGTACATGTTGAACCTTTGCTGGAAAAGGAGAAGGGAAAGTGAGGAGCAGCAAACGGCAGGCGTGTGGTTCTGGCCGCCTCGTCTCGAAAAGGATGTTGGAAAAAGTTCAGAAAAGGGCAACCAAAATTATCAAGGGGATGGAGCCAATCCCCTAGGAAGGAAGGTGGCTGGGGTGAGGACTTTTTGGTGAGGAGAAAAGGCAAGTAAGAGGCAGCACGATAGAAGTTTATGAAGTCTGGCATGGCACAGAGGAAGTGGAAAGAGTCTCTTGTGGGAGATGCAGGACAGGTAAAAGAAAGGTAAACCAGGGAACTCGGAGGATCCCAAACACGCATAGCTCTGGAACACAAAGGCTGTCCTGACACAGAGGACTTTAGGCTCCTTGGCCTGTCTGTCAAATTGCCCGTCTGATAACTATCAAAAATGGCGATAAAAGTAATGCTGCACATGGCAGAGAAGGAAGGTGAGCGATGGAAGGGTGAGGGCCTCTCAAGGCCTGGCTCCTGGCTTGTTACAGTATCTGCCGGCCGTGGGACCGGAGGCCTCACACAGGAATCCCACTAGATGGGCTGAGGGACAAAAGGGGGTCTGCTTGGATGGAGCAGGTCCCTAATTCAATTCCTGGATGACCTGCTAAATTATTATTATTATTACCCTTTGCAAGGCCTTCTTGGCACAGAGCTGCAGAAGAGATATCACACCACAGCACAGTAATATCCTAAGCTCATGAGGGAAGAATCGTGCTTCTGTGTCAGAGTGTGTGCGTTGGGTGCAGAGTTCAATTCCTGGGGATCTCCAAGTGGGGCTGAGAACAGCTGCTGCCCCCCAAATCCTGGAGAGTCAGGATCCAAATGCCTCTCTGGGAAAGTGGAAGTGATGCAGAACAGAGCAAGGGAATGGAAGAACGTCAGCCCCGGGTCAAAAGGATTCGTTCAGAGGCGAGAGCATTTATGTTGCATGCAAATCCCCACTGGTATCTCCAAGGAGGGCTGGGAGAGACCCCCACCATGCCACCTGAAGCTCTGGAGAGCAGCAGTCAGTCAGTGTGGAGGTGGTGCGGCATAGTGGTAAGAGAAGTGTTTCTCAAACTTGGGTCCAGACAAACTTGGGTCTGGGAGATCTTGGCCTGAATGCTGTTCTCCTGTCCTTGACCCTCCAGGCTACCAACGTTTTGTGCTTCCTGCTATCGCTACCTGAGGCTGTAGATATAGTGGAGAGCAAGTTCGCCCACCTCTTGCTTGGGCTAACCACTCAGCTGTATTTCCTCCTTGGGGCGAGCAGCATGGTAATATCGTAAGCCCATGAGGGAAGAATCGTGCTTCAGTGTCAGTGTGTGTGCTTTGGGTGCAGAGTTCAATTCCTGGGGCTGAGAACAGCTGCTGCCCCCCAAATCCTGGAGAGTCAGTATCCAAATGCCTCTCTGGGAAAGTGGAAGTGATGCAGAACAGAGGAAAGGAATGGAAGAACGTCAGCCCCGGGTCAAAAGGATTCGTTCAGAGGCGAGAGCATTTATGTTGCATGCAATTCCCCACCGGTATCTCCAAGGAGGGCTGGGAGAGACCCCCACCATGCCACCTGAAGCTCTGGAGAGCAGCAGCCAGTCAGTGCAGAGGTGGTGGGGCATAGTGGTAAGAGCAGTGTTTCTCAAACTTGGGTCCAGACAACAGCTGGGGACCCAAGTTTGAGACACAATGGATTAGAATGTCGGTCTAGGGCCTGGGAGGCTGGGGTTCAAATTCCCGTTTGGCCATGAAGCTCACTGGGTGGCCTTGGGCCAATCACTCACTCTCAGCCTGACCTCCCTCGCAGGGCTATTGTGAAGGCAGAATGGGGAGGAGCGGCAGACCCTAGGAAAAGGGACGGGCCGTTTGTTGTTCTCTCACCTTAGCCTGGGGGCTGATGCCATAGTTGGTGAAGGCATACTGCCAATGTGGCAGTCCCAGGTGGGTGATCAGGAGCCGGTAGTAAGCGGTGAAGGGTTTTGGTAAGGAAATGCCAGTCGAGAGCTCAGTCCGGAAGCCAGATCTCGGAATCCGGGGTGACAACTGGAAGTGAGAAGAGAGACCTATTAGTGCCGCAGGATGAGAAGAACGGACCCCCCCCCCCACACCTCTCAGGGTTTTTTAATAAGGAACTTGTCACAGGATGTGCGTTGTGACTACTCTAGAGTAACAGGAATCTGCCTAAATCCAAACGCCCCCCATGAGAATGACGGTGGGGAGGCACTCAGAGACGCTGGCGTTCAACATCACCACCCTCTCAGACCCCCCCCCCCATAGTGCTCGGCATGAGCTGGCTAGCGCGCCACGACCCGTCCATCAGCTGGCACCAGAGACGCCTCCTTTCCCTGTTTTCCTTCTCCCCCTTTCCCCCCTCGCTCTCTTCCTCTCCCACGTGTAGCAGGGGCTCTCCTATGCTGCCAGAGCCCCGTCTCCTCCTTTCTCTTTCCTCACTTGACTCTTCCCCCTCCCCGCTGGCACTACTGCTGGTGGAGGAGCTGCTCCTCAGGATGGGAGGGGGCTCTCTGTACGCTTTGCCCCTTACAGAATTCTTGAGGCCTATGGGTGACAATCTGGGCCTCAGTGCTTTTTACAATGGGTAAAGGCATTTCCAAGGGAAATTGATCCTCTGAAGCCCTTCTACAGGTGCCTCCTCCACGAGAGGTCCGGAGGGTGGGGCACATGAGAACAGGCCTTTTCTGCAGTGGCTCCCTGTTTGTGAAAGGCCCTCCCCAGGAAGGCTCGCCTGGCACCTTCGCTACCTGTCTTTAGGTGCCAGGTGAAAACGTTCCCCTTCAACCAAGCCTGATCTCCGATACCTTTCTAAATGTGCTGGGTGAGGGGGATTTTTGCTTTTCTTCTTGTTTTTATTATGTATATATATATAGAATAGACATAGATATCTAGATATAGTAATTTTATGTGGTGAACCGCCCTGAGATCTGTGGATAAAGGGCAGTATACAAATGTCAATAATAATATTAACAACAACAACAGCAACAGCAACAACAAAGCATAGCTTGCTTCAGGAAAACTTCATCACAGGCCATCATAAATGACAGCCTTTTTCAACCTGGTGCCCTCCAGATGTTCTGAACTACAAAGCCCATCACTCTCAGCCAGCACAATGGTATGTTGCTAGGAACATCTCCCACAAAGACAAAAGGCAACTGGGGCTTGCAGATGGGGTCGATTAGGGAAGACAGCTCTTGGGCTGCTGATATCACACAACATACCTGGCTTGGTGTTCTTGTACACAAGGCAGACCTTCCCATTCCCTCTGCACGGGTCCAGCTCAAACACCAGGCTCCACGAGTCCAAGTGAGGTTTCTCTGGCTGACCCCCGTTACCTTTGGGGAGAAAGAAAAGGCTGAGTGAGGCAGGCAGGCATTCTCATCCGTCGGGTGCAGGGCAAGGAATACTCAAGCCATGCAGAGCTCGGGAAGCTGGGTATAAGGTCACAAAAACTATCGGTGGGGTAGCAGGTGGGGCGGAGGGGATAGAGGTCTTCCATGGACAAAGGGGTGAGGTGGGGCAGTACCTCCTTCATTGTCGGTGTCCTCCAAGTCAGCCAGTGTGGGGGCATTGGGTAAGGCGTAGACGGGTGACGCTCTGACTCAGTTTAGCTAGGAGATGCTGTTGACGGTCATGGAGCCAAGGGGCATCGGGTTGTCTGGAAGAAAGGCAGACATTTCTAGGTTGCTGGCATGAATGGCACCATTCTGTAGGAGCACAGAAGGCTCACAGAACATGGTGCCCTCTGAAGAAGAATCTCAGCTTGCTTGCTTGCTTGCTTGCTTTTTGCAAAGATGGGATTGGCAGCACAAGGAGTATTGCTGCTGAAATGGGAATCTTTCTGCTGCTGAACAGCTCCCGTTTCATTGCCCCACTTAATTAACCCACAGATTAATGAAAGAACACAACTTAAGCAGAGGAAATGGGTGTGGATGCAATTGTTGATCAGAGAATAATGTATTTATTTTGTGTGCATTTCATAGCATTTATATACTGTTTGACTGTGAGAAAAACTCTCAGAGCGGGTATTGATAAACCAATGACATCCTCTCCATTCATTGAAACCAGTAAGCTAAAAACCGGATTAAAATACATGCCATACTTTTTGGTTACTGGATAGGCTAGCCAGAACAATAATGTTTTTAGCAGGCTCCGAAACGAGCACAGCGAAGGCACCTGCCTGTTGTCAATAAGCAGGGAGTTCTAAAGTGTGGGCGCTGCTGCACTAAAATATTGATTTCTTGCATGCTGTATGCAGAATGCCTGTTGTCTTTGTCCATGGAGTTTTCTTGGCAGGGATACTGGAGTGGCTTGCCAGTTCCTTCTCCAGGTGGATCACGTTTAGTCAAAACTCTCCACTATGACCTGTCCATCTTGGGTGGCCCTGCATGGCATAAAGCTCATAGCCTTAGAAAGCATTGCTAATAACAAGGCCAGTGGAAGTGATGATATTCCAGCTGAACTATTTAAAATTTTAAAAGATGATGCTGTTAAGGTGCTACACCCAATATGCCAGCAAGTTTGGAAAACTCAGCAATGGCCAGAGGATTGGAGAAGATCAGTCTACATCCCAATTCCAAAGAAGGGCAGTGCCAAAGAAATCTCCAACTACCGCACAATTGCGCTCATTTCACACGCTAGCAAGGTTATGCTTAAAATTCTACAAGGCAGGCTTAGGCAGTATGTGGACCAAGAACTCCCAGAAGTGCAAGCTGGATTTCGAAAGGGCAGAGGAACCAGAGACCAAATAGCAAACATGTGCTGGATTATGGAGAAAGCTAGAGAGTTCCAGAAAAACGTCTACTTCTGCTTCATCGACTACGCAAAAGCCTTTGACTGTGTCGACCACAGCAAACTATGGCAAGTTCTTAAAGAAATGGGAGTGCCTGATCATCTCATCTGTCTCCTGAGAAATCTCTATGTGGGACAAGAAGCTACAGTTAGAACTGGATATGGAACAACTGATTGGTTCAAAATTGGGAAAGGAGTATAGGTTGTATATTGTCTCCCTGCTTATTTAACTTATATGCAGAATTCATCATGCGAAAGGCTGGACTAGATGAATCCCAAGCCGGAATTAAGATTGCCGGAAGAAATATCAACAACCTCAGATATGCAGATGACACAACCTTGATGGCAGAAAGCGAGGAGGAATTAAAGAACCTTTTAATGAGGGTGAAAGAGGAGAGCGCAAAATATGGTCTGAAGCTCAACATCAAAAAACCCAAGATCATGGCCACTGGTCCCATCACCTCCTGGCAAATAGAAGGGGAAGAAATGGAGGCAGTGATAGATTTTACTTTCTTGGGCTCCTTGATCACTGCAGATGGTGACAGCAGTCACGAAATTAAAAGACGCCTGCTTCTTGGAAGAAAAGCAATGACAAACCTAGACAGCATCTTAAAAAGCAGACATCACCTTGCCGACAAAGGTCCGTATAGTTAAAGCTATGGTTTTCCCAGTAGTGATGTATGGAAGTGAGAGCTGGACCATAAAGAAGGCTGATCGCCGAAGAATTGATGCTTTTGAATTATGGTGCTGGAGGAGACTCTTGAGAGTCCCATGGACTGCAAGAAGATCAAACCTATCCATTCTTAAGGAAATCAGCCCTGAGTGCTCCCTGGAAGGACAGATCATGAAGCTGAGGCTCCAATACTTTGGCCACCTCATGAGAAGAGAAGACTCCCTGGGAAAGACCCTGATGTTGGGAAAGATGGAGGGCACTAGGAGAAGGGGACGACAGAGGACAAGATGGTTGGACAGCGTTCTCGAAGCTACGAACATGAGTTTGACCAAACTGCGGGAGGCAGTGCAAGACAGGAGTGCCTGGCGTGCTCTGGTCCATGGGGTCACGAAGAGTCGGACACAACTAAACGACTAAACAACAACAGTATGCAGAATGAGTATTATGGGGCGTTTGGAACGGTGTTGGTTCCACAGATCAAAGTGGCTGAGTGGGGAAGGCAACCTTGTGAGTAAACTGGTCCCAAGTGGGGAAGGCTTATTCTTACCGTCAAACTTCACACTCCAAGTCATGTGGAAGCCATTTGTCATCATCTAGAAATTCTTTAAATCCTCAGGCAAGACGCAGGCATTCTTCTGCAAGGAGAGGCAGGGCAGGAGAAAAAGAGAATCAAGCAGCAGCCACTTAATAAAGTTTTATAATTCCATGTGCAATTAGCTTATGCTCCTCCCTACCATTTCTTTGACAATCATGAAGTTCACAAGTCTTATTCCAAGTCTTTGACCAAACTGCGGGAGACAGTGGAAGACAGGAGTGCCTGGCATTCTATGGTCCATGGGGTCACGAAGAGTCGGACACGACTAAACGACTAAACAACAACAACATTCCAAGCCATGTTTCAGTGGCTAGAACAGGGAACAAGCACAACACAGAACCAATGACCAGGGAGAGCACCAGAGAGGAGTCCAAGCAAAACCTTTTTGCTGCCTTGTTCCTAGACTCTTCACAAGGCAAGTTCCCTTCTGTCATTCAGGGCTGGAACATCCTATAGTATGTAATTCACTGCGTATCAATGTGGGGTGGCTGCTTTGGCATAGCCCCAGCTTCTCTCTGGATTTGAAGGACCCAGCCAGCACCCAAGGAGTGAGCGGGCGGCAACAATTCTATTGAATAATCTGCCTGAACAAAAGAACTGCTTGTAGCTGAAGAAAATTAGTCATAGAAAATTCATCTACCTTCAAGGGACCTATTTTTCTTGACATGGCACTATCTTCTACTTCTAAAGGCCAAGACAGAGAACACGTTTTCACACAAACGGGAATCATTCCTGGGTCTGACAAATTTTTTTTAAAAAAAAAATAATGAGAGCAGAGAGCACAAGTTGGACTCACTGTCAGTTGGGTTAAGCTGTTAAAATTATTATCCATGAAATTCTTTCTTTCTTTCTTTTTTCAGTAAAAACAATCAGAATATATAAGCAGGCCAACCAAACTCTGTCTCACCTTCTCTGATACCTCTGAGTAAGGAAGGGCAAATTGGGAGTTAGCTAGGCAGGCAAATGAAGCTCAAAAGCCCGGATCTAATTTGTCAGGAAATCAGTGCGTACAATGAAATGATTCACTGTTTGATCTACTCCCAGGGTAGGGCCAGAAGGAACATGATGCCACGACCTTTGGGAAGCTGAGCAGGTCTAGGTCTGGTTAGTGCTGGGTGGGAGACTGCCTGAGAACCGCATGTGCATGTACGCTACCTTGGGCTCCAGGAGGCTATATGTAAGGAAATAAACATGTAAATATGGGCAGCTAGAGGTCAAACGTTGCTAAATGGCAGCTTTAAGCCATTTCTCTAGCTCTAGGAGGAGTACCTAAAGGCTGGCTGCCAACCTGTGAAAATGAGATGATGGTGCCTAAAAGCACGCCGTGATTTTTCCAGCCCCCCTAAAGGATCTGAAAAGGTTGTATCCCGAAGTGAGCATTTGAACCCTCTCCCCAAAGTTACAGAGCCCCAATCTCCTTTTATAACCAGTTGCTCCAAAGTCACTCCAAGAAGTTGTTCTCCGCACAGAAATCTCTTCTAGATGCTGAAAGGAAGGATCTTACTGTGCCCCCGTGGCCAGACGGGGCCAACCAAACAGAGACTAAAATCCATTTGGAAAGATTTAGTTTAAATACATCAGCCGAAGACCTATGTAGGCAAATTAGTTCAAAAAAGATGTGAGCATATTAATACCAAACAGAAATCAACAACAGATTATATATACATGAATATTGGGAAAGAATATTCATATATTCATGTATACTGTATGTGGATAACAGTAAGGAACAGTATATGCAAATAATGATTACATGGAAATCAAAATAGCACATGTTTATGCAATTACTTGCATATACTAACTTGTCCCTCTGCCTGGCAGGCCGGCTGTGTTTCTCTGCGCTTCAAGTTTCCCTGGGCACAGGCTCCACCTCTTGGGTTCCTGCCCTTCCAGACCACACAGCCAGCACCTTCCCGAGAGCAGACACGGTCATGGCTACAACTTTTGCCCCCAAGGCTAGCCAGATTCTGATGACCCCGGAGCCACACTACATCCCTGGGTAAGCGCAGAGGTTGCAGCCAGCAGGCAGCCCAGGACAGAAGAACTTCCTGGGAGCCCCGGGAGTCGGGGGACGGTCCTTTCTCCAGCAGGCTCTCTTCCTGCGCATGAGGATCAGGCTATATCCCTGTGTCTCTGCACACCCTTGAGGGTCTGTGGGGGTGCAGAGGTGCCAACTTGGCACTGCGACCGTGGGTGATGGGGGCGCCATGAAGCGCGCATGGCCCTGGCCCTGAAATTTATGGGTGCCCGGCCCCTTCATGGGGAGTTTTGTGGGTGCTTGGGCACCCAGGGAGTTGGCACCTATGTGTAGGTGTGTGGAATCGGTGTGCAGGTGTGCTGAGCTCTCTCGGCTTCTTCCTGACACCAGCAGAGGGGAAGGGTCCCCTTTGGCAGGAATTCTGGTAGGTGGGGGCAGGAATCACAATGCCGGGGGGGGGGGAGAGCTGGCCTTTCTCTCCCCCTACCCCCACCCCGTTCCAGGCTGCCCTTCTCTCGCTACCGTCTCTGTGTACAGCAGCCGCCATAGCAACCGGCAAGAAACCTCGGGAGGGGAGGGGAGGGGAGTGTCACCCAGGAACCGAAAGGGCTGTGGGTGGCTGTGAGGTCACTGCAAAAAGGAGAAGCACCTGCAAGCCAGGATAGGGGTCTGAAGGGGGCAAGAACTGGCCAGGCAGCTCCCAGCCCTGCAAAGATGAGGGGGCTGAGCCTCTGGGAAGCGAACATCCCGGTGCGTTCTGCCTGCTTGCTTTGAGCTACCATTTCCAAGACACCGGAGCAAAACCCAGATTGCCAAAGACAGATGAGCAACCGTGACTTTTCTACTTTTTATCTTGTGTGCCTCTTTGTTGCTGTTGTTGCTGCTTAAGAAAAGTGTTGGATGAATAACAAATCATTCAGATCTTTCTGCAACAAAACAAACTGTTCTGTGTGACTGGTGTTGGATCCGAAGCTGGAGCTGGAAAGGTTGAGGGTGTCTGGGTTGCAAATCCGTGAAAGAAAAGCTCATTGCAAGCCATAGCGCTGAGGTCGTCAGAACATAATAAGACAAGCCAGTCTAGCACCCTGAACTACAGAACTCTGGTGAGAATGGAAAGTGGGCTGGGCTGTGGCCAGAGAGGGCCGTCTGAAAGGATACTCAAAGCAGGGAAAAGATTCATGAAATCATATAATGGTGGTTTTGGAAGGGAACCCCAGGGGTCATCTAGTCCAGCCCCCTTCAATGCAGGAATCTCAGCTGAAGCATCCATGACAGATGGCCATCCAACCTCTGCTTAGAAACCTCCCAGGAAGGAGAGTCCACGGTTGAACGGTTCCTGGGAACTGTGGATTTTGGCTGGGTCACTTCATTGCCTCCATCTTAAAGCCTACTTTCTCCTCATTTAACTCAGCGGTTCACACCCCTTTTGGAGCCACCCCCTCTTGTTTGCATAAACTCATCCTCAGTGCCCCCTACTCTGTAAAAATGCACACCCCACTAAGGAAGAGAGCAACACAGTAAAATTCAAAGCATCACCAATCCATTGCACATTTCTTCAAAATCTAATTTAAATGATGCAGTTGAATTAATTCAACAACACTGGTGAATTTGACCCAGTGCTAGCAGTTTGCAAAGTCCTTTTCACCTGCAGTGCATCCGTTCCAAGTCGCTGGCCAGTTGGAGCATCTCCTGGGGTGAATTTCTCCTCTTGACCGGCAGGGTTCCTTCCTCCAGTGGCTCTGTGCTCTTTGATCAAATAGAATACAGAGGACCAGGACCAGAAAGCCCCCATTTGGATGGCAGGCCTAGTCGGGGCACACATGGAACCAAGCCACCTGGTGGCTCTTAGCGGGCTGTCAATGGCTACTTGCCTGGATGGCTAGGCTTCTTGCCAGAAGCACCAATGCTTCTTCCAGTTCCTGGGGGCCAGAGGAGGGGAGAGGGCTTTGGGTCCTGGATCCTGTTGGTGGGTTTCCCATCAGGGCATCTGGTTGGCCACTGTGAGAACAGGATGCAGGGCTAAATGGGGCCTTGGCCTGATCCAGCTACGGATCTTTTGTTATATGATTGCTATGTTCCCTTGCCCCTGATGCTCTCCTGCCCCCCTTGCAGCTACGGTGGGCACTGCCCCCGTTACAAGTTCATGCTGGGCCAGACTTATGGGAAACTGACCTCGCAGCTGCTCACTAGCCCCCAGGCGGATCACTCTGGCCGGCTGCTCCTGCAGCCCAACTGCTCCCCCAGAAACACAGAGGAGCCTCTGGAGCAGAACGAGAGCGGAGGAAAGCTCCCCCTGCTTGGCTGCAGCACCGTCCCAGGTTACACAGGTAAACTCGGGGGGGGGGGGGAGAGCAGGAGGTCTCCTCAGTCAGGTCTGGGCTGCGGGCAGGACAGGCAGGGGCTGAAAGGGGCCAGAGGCAGACGGCTGTGGCCCCCGAGGGGATGGAGGGCAGGCCCCGGATTGCCATCCTGGTCTTCTCTGTTTTTTTACTCCTGCTAAAAACAATTTTTGTTTAGGGCTTATGCACACTTAACTCTCCTCTGCACTTTCCCTTCGAAAACCATTTACAGTACCACTGAATCAGAGCAAGGGTTAAGGAGTGCAAACCCCAAATTTCCATTGGTTGTGCTTCTGCTAAAAAGCACAACCAATGGGGGACAAAGAACATGCTTGGATACGGAGCTTTAAAGCGCAGAAATCTCTCTGATAAGAGCGGGGCAAAAGTTAAGTGGGAAGAAGCCCTGAGAGGAGCCTAGCAAGGTGTTTAGAAAGTTGATGAGAGTCTTAGGGTGGATCTAAACACAGGAGGAAAACACTATAAGTCAGAAAATTGATCGTTTTAACAAAAGAAAAAAATTCTATGGAAAACTGTGTTTTGAAATTTCCTGCTCTCTGGCACCATCTGGTGTTGCATGTATATAGCGCATTCAAATACTGTACCTGTTTCCTCACTAATGTAGCCGAGTCCTTAATCTGTTTTTAGTCCTTTGTAATTCCGTCGTTAATTTTTCTTATTGATTATTTTATTGCTTTATCTTTTTTGTAAGCCCTTTTGAGGTTGCTTCTTTATACAATCAAGCGTGTGCAAATTTTATGAAATAAGCAGCCCAAAGGCTAGAGAGAGACAAGGGTCAGAGGTGCCAGCTGGGACTGCTGAGACTCTTCCCGCCCCATGGCTCAGGCTGAAGCCTTGGTCAGAAGTCAGTCCCTCGCACATATTCCAAGGAAAAGCAAAGCAGAGAATGGGGCACACGCAGTGGCGTTGCAACGGGGTGGCGGGGGGCAGAGGTGCGCCCCGGTTGCCATGTCTGGGGGGGTGACAAGAAGGCACCCCAGGGGGCTCTCCCCGTCACAGCGGCTTGAGCAGCCATTGCCGCCACAGCCACATGTGGAGGAGCCTCCGTTCGCGGCTGCAGCCGAGAGCAGAGGGTCCCGGCACTGTCCGTATGGCGCTGGAGCGCCGCCGCAGGCAAACCACTATGTACAGTGCATGTGCGGCGTCGCTGCACATACACCCTACGTAGCGACGCCCCGCCCCGGGTGTCACGACGCCTTCGTTCGCCCCTACCGTAGGCACATGCTCTGGTCCCACCCAGAACACTCCCCAAGACCAGGAAAACGCGGCAGGAACACCCAAGAGCTTCCTTTCTCACGGGGAAGGTGTGGAGATCTCTTGCTCACGAGGAGGCTGCATATTTTTCTTAATCATAGAGTTGGAAGAGACCCCAAGGGCCATCCAGTCCAACCCCCTGCCAAGCAGGAAACACCATCAAAGCATTCTTGACATATGCCTGTCAAGCCTCTGCTTAAAGACCTCCAAAGAAGGAGACTCCACCACACTCCTTGGCAGCAAATTCCACTGTCGAACAGCTCTTACTGTCTTGAACAGCTCTTGAGGCTACTTGTAAGGTAAAGGGACCCCTGACCATTAGTTCCAGTCGTGACTGACTCGGGTTGCGGCCCTCATCTCACGTTATTGGCCAAGGGAGCCGGAGTCCTTGTATCTTGCCCTTAATGTGCAGGTCTCAGTGTGAGCGTCCGTCTATCTCAGGAGACATTAAGATTAAATGCTAGGGGCTGCCTCCCTTACTCTGCTCGCCAACCCTGCCAGCCGCTTTGCCCTTCCTCCACACCTGACCAAAGCCCCTCCTTTTACACCTCCTCCTCTTCTTTGGCGATCCCTCGTAGCCGAGTAAGATTGTCTTCCATAAACACCGTTTTAACAATGGGTCCATAAGTGACTGTGGAGGCCAATTCTGGATCCACACGTCCTTCCACAGTGGGGACATTGGTTTCCAGGCGGGAGTTGATCACGGTGTGGATTTGCCAAGCGTGCCTTCCTCTTAGCACTTTTCTCCCTTGTGTCCTGAGATCGAGTGTCTTCAAAGCCCATGACACCTTTGGTAAAGGCTGTTCTCCAACTGGAGCACTCACAGGCCAGTGTTTCCCGGTTGTCGGTGTTTATGCTACATTTTTTAGATTTGCCTTGAGAGAGCCTTTAACCTCTTTTGTTGACCACCAACATTACGCTTTCCACCTCACCCACACCCTTGCCCCCCCCCCCATAGCTTGCAGCCTTGGCTATCCCTCTGGGACACCCTCTCCCTCCCCCCCATGCTGCCTGGGCTGTTCAAATGCGTCTTGTGTCCTGGCAGGATTCATCCCTCGGGCCCAAAACCACTTTGCCAAGACCTACAGCGAGATCTGCAAGGAGGCCAGGAGCGAGTTTGCCCGGCAGCTGCTGAGGGGAACCAGACAGCGGCAGGCCTGGAAGACGGCCGGAGGGGAGTCTCCGAAGGACACGGAGCCGGAGTCTCACGTACGTGGCAGGCCTGAGGGTCAAGCACCTATCGTGGGCCAGTGTGGCAGCCAGGGGGGCCATTTACAGGTCACCCAAAAACCTGCGCAAGCTTTGCATGTGCCAATTCTTTTATGCAGGTACAAATTTAGAAATAAGCCACCATCACTGATGTTTTGAACCCCACCAGCCCCACACATCTTGAGGGCACCAGGTGGGCACCCTCTGGCCTAGACTGACTGGCATCACCTCTCCAGGGTCTCCAACGGGGATGGGGGGCATTTCCAGTCCTACTTAGGGACGGGGCCTTGGCTGAGTCAGGGGGCTGCTGGCTGGTATCCAGAATGTGGATCTCATTAGCAACTGGGGACCAGTTTACCTATGAGGTTGCCTCCCCCCCACGTGCACGATAAAATGTGGCTCTTTTTTGGGGGGGTGTCTTACTGGGTTATTGTTCTTATTTTGATTTTATATAATGTGATCTTTTCTGTGAACCACACTGAGACCACCAGATATAGTGCGATATATAAATTCAATCAATCAATCAATCAATCAATCAATCAATCAATCACAGACACCCCCCCAAGTGTCCCTCTTTCACAGGGACGTCCCTCATTTAGAGAAGCCATCCCAGTTTCTGATTTGTTCCCGTAATGTCCCTCTTTTTCTTAGGATGTCCCTATTTTCATTGGAGAAATGCTGGAGGGTATAGACTCGGCCCCTTTGATTGGCGGAACGGGCACCACCGCAGGTGCCAAATAATGCCCGTTCCATATTTGTAAGAACTTGACACCTGCACTTTGGAACTCCCTGCCTCGATACCAAGCAGGCGCCTTGGCTGGCTCCTGTTAGGCATCCGCTGAGCACATTCTTGTTTAGACAAGCCTATCCAGATGCTTAGAAAGTTGGTGTGAATGTTAATCTGTTTTTAGCATTTTAACTTTTTAAAAAGTATTGTTGCATTCCCCCCTCCCCATTTTCTTGGCTTGTCTGTTCATAAACTGCTTTGAGGGTTTCTTCTTTACGATCAAGCAGTATATAATGTTTTTTTAAAAAATTAGTAAGTGAATAAATAAGTGGGTAGCAGGGTCTGGGCCCCCCAGGCCCCTCTTGAATCTATCTATCTATCTATCTATCTATCTATCTATCTATCTATCTATCTATCTATCTATCTATCTATCTATATCTAATCTATCATTCTAAATATATGGGGAGGGGCCTTAAAGTCCCCCCTTCCCTGTCTCCAATTCCTTGGTGTTTCTTTGAAATGGAAGGTGGCTGCAAAGGGCCTGACTCTGACCCTCCTGGTGCCCACAGAGCCTCACCCCCAAGTGCAAGACCCCCCTGGCCGCCGTGTCAAAAGCTGCCGCTCCATACGTGTCTCGCTACGCCTTCCGGCCCCAGGGGTCTCCCTACTCTCTGGAGGACAGCAACCCACAGAGGCACTTCATCTCAGGTGAGGCTCACCTGCCCCGCCCCCCATCCAGGCTGAGGGACCTTCTCCCAATGCAAGGAGCACCCCTGGCAGATGTGGAGGGCGGGGCGAGTTGGGGCTACCTTCCCCCTCCAGGTGTACCATACCTTGCTCATTCTCCTCCACCCCCCACCTCTTTGCTATTTGTATCCTTCAAAAAACAGCACATGCCCCTGTACAGGAAATGGAACAATGCCTTTAGGGTCATGTTTAGCCCTTGGATCAGAATCTCTCTTGGCCTGCAAACCTCCAGCTGGATGGCTGGGCTGGGCTGCAAAGGAAGGGCACTTCCCAAAGGTTCGGAGTTCAAAACCCGATGCCTTAAGACTCTACTTTCAGGGAACATTTCTATAGTTTGTAACGAGAGAAGTGTACTCGAAAGTGATTGGCTGCGCGAACCACAAGGAGGAGTTGCAAGTGTTCTCTCCTGAGCGCAAAGGGAGCATTTTGCAGCTGCTGCCTGTTATTGATGACCGTTCTGCCTCCTTTTCACGAAGGAGGTTGGAGGGAGAGAAGACGGACTGAGTGGCAAAGAACAAACAAACAAAAACCCTGCTGCCCTGGGCAGGGATTGGCTCCTCTTGGGACCTCTGACTGGCAGCTCTCAAGTGGAAGCAAACCCCATGGGGCGGGCATCTGGTGCCCAATTTGAAAGGCTCTCTCCTTGCCAAGGAGCCTTCAAGCCCCTCAGTTGATCCTTGGCAACCAGGAGGTTGCACACCTGAGATCACATTGGGCTCCGTTTGTGGGATGCTCTCCCCAGGTGCCTTCCTTACAGATCTTTAGATACCAGGTGAAAACTCCCCTCTCTAGAGCAAGGCCTTGGGCTGATTAAACAATCCATGGCCTTTTAAACAGGACTGGAGAGGTGTAGTCTTTTTGGTATTAAGTTACGTATTTTGTGTTTTTATGATGAATGATGATGATGATGCACCGCACCAGCTTGGGGGGGAGAGCTTCTGTGGTGGGTCTAACTCAGGGCTCCCCAAACTAAGTCCCGGGGGCCGGATGCGGCCCAATCGCCTTCTAAATCCGGCCCGCGGACGGTCTGGGAATCAGCATGTTTTTACATGAGTACAGGTAGGTAGCCGTGTTGGTCTGGGTCGAAGTAAAATAAAAAAATTCCTTCAGTAGCACCTTAAAGACCAACTAAGTTTTTATTTTGGTATGAGCTTTCGTGTGCATGCACACTTCTTCAGATACAGTGAAATGGGAGTCCCCAGGCACTTATGTAGAGAAGGGGTGGGGAGGGGTGGGGATGGGGAGGGGGGATCACAAGTGCCTGGGGACTCCCATTTCACTGTATCTGAAGAAGTGTGCATGCACACGAAAGCTCATACCAAAATAAAAACTTAGTTGGTCTTTAAGGTGCTACTGAAGGAATTTTTTTATTTTACATGAGTAGAATGTGTCCTTTTATTTAAAATGCATCTCTGGGTTATTTGTGGGGCAGAGAAATTCGTTTATATATTTTTTCAAAATATAGTCCGGCCCCCCACAAGGTTTGAGGGACAGTGGACCGGCCCCCTGCTGAAAAAGTTTGCTGACCCCTGGTCTAACTCTCTCTACTCCTGCAACATAGGCTTCACTGGCTTCATCCCTCGTGCCCAGTATCTGATTGGGGCAAGCTACCCAGTCATCACCCGCCGGGCTCTGGCAGAGTTTGACCGGATGCAATGGAGGCAGAGGCAAGGGCCTTCTGGGAGCGGCCGTGATGCCCAGAAAGGTGGTGATGCCCTCCCTCCACTGACAAAGACCTACCCCACAGACACGGGCCTCCTGCCCCACTACAGGGGCTACGTTCCAGGTGAGTTGGGGGGCTGCCCCACCTGTTTGCGCTCTTCTCCTCTCTGGGTGCTGCAACCCACGGAGACCTGGCTCGACCGTGGAGACACCTGCGGAAGAGGAGCTGCCACAAAGGCTTTAAAAGTGGCTTGGACCAGTCCAGGGAGGAAAAGTTCTTCCAGGGCTGCTAGCCATGAGGACTAGGCTCTTGCCTCCACCGAGCAGAAGAGAGCTGCTCTTGGGCTCGAATCCTGCTTGTGGGTTTCCCATAAGCGGCATCTGGTTGGCCCCTGTGAGAACAGGAGGCTGGATTGGATGGGCTGTTGGCCGGATCCTGCAGGCTCTCCTTATGTTCTTATGACACCTCACATCTGCTGGGATTTTTTTGGGGTGTGTGTGTGTGGAATCTTCTTCAAAATATGCTCATTGCAGGGAGAGGTAAACTTTATAGACCTTTCAAAGTTGTGATGAGGTGCCCGAAATGGGGGGTTGATCAGATTCTAGGCCAGCTGGCTGTCCCACGGCTGTATGACAATGTTTGGGTGGGGCCACCACCTTCGCCATGGAGCCCCAGGCTAGACGTGGGCCCTGGCATGGCTGGGCTGTGGCCTCAGCACCCAGATCAGAGTCTTCCAAGACCAGACCACATTTCTCAGGCATTGCACTCTTTCTGGAAGAGCAACTGACGCAGAGAATTGTGCAGGTATATTTGCACGAAGGGATTGCACGATTGCACCTCTCCTTTCAAGCCCTGGCAGATCATCAGCTACTCCTGCCACCCCCACCTGGGCTTTCTGCTTGCCAGGAAGGACAACTGGGCAGCCATAGAAATCCTTTAGCTTCTGGAGCGAAGGAAACCAATCTCTCCCATTGGGGGTCCCCTAGAGCCAGCTAGAAAGAGGGCTCCAGACCCTCCAAGTGTCCCTATTTTCCAGGGACATCCCTCATTTAGAGAAGCTGTCCCGGTTTCCGATTTGATCCTGGAATGTCCCGCTTTTCCTTGGGACGTCCCCATTTTCATTGGAGAAATGTTTGGGGCGTATGGAGTTCTCCAACCCCCGAGCCATCTGAAGGCAATCCTGTATAGGGCAGGTTTTGGAAAATGTTTAATGTTTTGTTATGTTTTTATATATGCTGGAAGCTGCCCAGAGTGGCTGGGACAACCCAGCCAGATGGGTGGGGTATATATAGCCAAATTATCATTATGGAATGGGACGTCCCTATTTTCATTGGAGAAATATTGGAGGCTCGGGGGGGGGGGCTCCCCTGCTGCTCTGCCTTCCTGAAAGCCCTTGCAGCTCTTCCTCAAATGCCACTGCCCTGGTCTGGAAGAGGCGGCGGCAGCAGCGGGCATGGCAGAGTTGGGTTGCAGAGTTGGAAGGGACCCCCAAAGCTCATCTAGCCCAGTGAAGGCGCCCCCTATCTCCATTCAGGCCTTTGTGTGTCTCCTTGCAGGTTACAAGTTCCAGTTTGGCCACACCTATGGCCAGCTCACCTTTGACGCCCTGGGCCAGAGCACCCTGGAGAAGCAGGTGCTGGATAGGGAGCCATGATGCCCCCCTCCCCCAGGAGCCACGTCTGCCCCCTTGTTGTGTGTGTGGTGTAAGGAAGGAAAACCAGCAGCCAGAAAGGAAGAGGACGCCCTTCAACTGCCCCTCTTTCTCAAACAAAGGACCTTTTTTGGGTGGGTGGGGGGGATGAAAGGGTGCTGGAGGATGGGCAGCTCCCTGTTCTGGACTTTGGGGGTGGACCGGATAGCCTTCTAGTTCCCCCAGCTCTTTGAATCTATGGGGTCTGTTTCTCAGGAGGGTGGCTCTTTCAGGGCGGGGAAGGTCCCAGAGGGTTCAGCCATGTTCTGGGAAGCCCAGAGGCACCCTTTGGAGAAGGGCAGCAGGAGAAGAAGCCTTTTCCCCGCCCCGTCAGCCTTCCTCTTGCTGGAGGCTCAGCTGGAGGCCGGGAGAGGACCACCCTTGGGGCAGGCAGCCTGAAATGAGTGGGTGCAAGGCAGCAGGTCGGATCTTGAGAAGAGGGTCCCTCCTGCACAGTTTGGGAGAGGGGAATGTGGCATGTGGGGCCAGAGGCCTGTAGGGACCCACAACATTTAAAGAATATCAACCAGGGCATGTTTAACCTGAAAACAAGAGGAAACTGTCTCCGCTTTTTGCTTCACTTTGGGATGTGGGAGCTGCACATGTCAAACCTCCCGCAAAACAGGAGGGACTTAAAAGTGACAAGAAAATCCCTTAATTCAGGATTGTTGTTTAGTCATGTCCGACTCTTTGTGACCCCATGGATCAATGCCTTGTCGTGGCGAAGGGGCTTGAATAACTCAGAGAAGCTATGAGCTATGCCATGCAGGGCCACCCAAGATGGACAGGTCATAGTGGAGAGTTTTGACTAAACGGGATCCACCTGGAGAAGGAACTGGCAAGCCACTCCAGTATCCCTGCCAAGGAAACTCCATGGACAAAGACAACAGGCATATAATTCAGGATACTGGTGGGCTATTTTTTTGGGCCGGGAAATGCACAAAACGTCTCTAATTTTAGCTACACATTTTCCAGCCATGGTCAGGATTTAGTTGCCACTTGCTAGGAATGAGCAGAACTACTTTGAAATCAGCCTCTGCAGAAAACATCCCAAATTCACCCCACTTTTCACCTCTGGGCTTCCAGGTAGCTCCATTTGAAAGATAGGTAAGAGAAAGTCGCAGCTACTGCTGGGATACGACCCCAGATGACTGAAATTAAGTAGATGGGGGAATGCCAGTGCCAAGTGGGGTGGGGTGGGGAATCATGGCCCCATGAGATGATGAGGGCCCACCTGAGATCAGTTCTCTCCTACCTGCACCCACCTGCCCTTCCTTCTCTTTAGCAGAGTCTTCTGTAACTTTGGGATGCAGTAGGCAGTAGCGCCACCTTCTGCAGCCAGGGGCAAAAACTGTACCGCAGCCATTTGAAGGGAAGCCAGAGCTCAGTGAAGACCCTGCCTGTCATGGGAAAGAAACCCCGGGTTCAAGCCCCGAGGCCTTCTCCGGAGGGAGAGGGGAAGGGGACGGGAGAATCACAGAACCATGGGATCCGAAAGATGGAAGGGTTATGTAGCCCAAGCCTCCTGCAACACAGAAATCACAGCAAAAGTCTCTCCGATTCTCCTTGCCTTATAGAAATTTTAATTTTAATGTATTTAGTCTTGTTCTTAAGTTGTAGTTTAATCAGTTGTTTTATATCTAGTGTTAGCCGCTCTGAGCCTGGCCTTGGCTGGGGAGGGCGGGGTATAAATAAAAATTTATTTATTTATTTGTTGTTGTTGTTGTTGTTGTTACTATTATAGAAGTCTGCTTTTTAAGCACTTGTCAAGAGTTGCTTCTTCCACAATTCGGGACGGGGGCAAGAAGCGTTGGTTTTGCCCCCCAAAAGGGAGGAAGACTTCCTTTCCCCCTCTTACTTTCTGTTTGACAGTGGAAGAGTCTCTTTCGGAAGGTGGGGGACTCTCCTTCCTTGGAGGTTTTTAAGCAGAGGTTGCGTCATCATGGATGCTTGAGTTGAGATTCCTGCCTTGCAGGGGGTTGGGCTAGAGGACCTTTGATATTCCCTCCAACTCTACGATTCTATGCCAAGGGCATCACTTGGGTGCTGGGCAAAGGGCAGCTGCACCCACCACCCCAGCCCACTTTGTTCCTGCCTTTTTCTTCAACCTTCTTTTTCTCTATCCTCCAATAGATCTCCAATTAATCTTTTATTCTACCACCTCAAGGAGTTGCGTCAAGGCCGGCAAAATCCAGAACTTCCCTGCAGGCTATGCAAGGTGGAGGAGCCACCCCACAGATTTCCTCCACTCCTGGCTTCAGCATCCATCGGGGTGGGGAGGGGGGGCTGGGGGTCCTAATCCTGAGGTCCCTGGGCAGGAAGTGGGGGTGTGGACTCAACCATCTCTGCAGCGGAGAGGAGCTCTTTAATCAGCACCTTTTTTTATTAATATGCGTCATAAATAAAGAAATAAATAAAGGCGAGACACCCTGTTCTAACGCCGGAAGTACAAATTAAACATGGCGCCTTTTCCGCAGGAGCCTCTGACTTTGCAACAGCAGCCACCCCTTGGAGGGAGGGCAAGGCGGGGGACCCCCCCCCCCAGCCCAGCCCCTCAATACTGACTGACCAACTAGCTGGTCTTGGCAATAACACTGCCCTCCGGCTACGTGGGCGGGGGGGGGGGGGAATGACACACGGGAGACCAGGACCCCCATCCCGCCCCGTCCCCCAACGGATAGGGAGAATGGCGGGGAGTTCCTAACCCCAGAGAAAACCCTTCTCCCGCCCCCCCCTGTTACAGACGCAGGCAGAGAGTTTCACCAACTGTCTTGGACTTTCACCTTGATGTCCTCTGGGGACCCCAGCAGTGGCCTTCTGCTGCTGGGTCAGGACCCTGGACCCTGTGGGGGGGGCAGGCCCTTGTGGCTGGAAGGGCTGCCCTCTGCCCCCCAACCTTGATCCCCCTTTGTGGGCATTGCCCACCGTCGAGCCTACTTCTAACACAGAACGGCCGTGGACCCCTACCAAACCACTACACAGACACACAGACAGGAATACTTTCCCTTGGGGGGGGGAACCCCCTCCCCCTCCCTCCCACCCTCCCTCTGAAGCTAGATGCCCCCTCCCCGGGGCACAGGTTGGTTCCCACCGGCTGCCCCTGCGGTGTGGCGGGGGCCACTAGACGCAATGGGGTGTTAATATATGTTAGCACACAGTTCTAGAGAGGGGAGGGGGGGGGGTCTAGGGCAGGGTCGCCTGCAATTCCACCTGCGGCCACCGGGAGCAGCTTGCAGGAGAGCCCCCCCCCCCGAAGATGGAGACACAGCAATGCATGCTGGGGGTCGGTTGGGCACAGGCTGCGCTGCCCTATCTAGGAAGGGGACCCCAAGGGCCATCCAGCCCACCCCCTGCAACACTTAAGCGGCAGTCCTGGGGGCCGAAGGTCTACGCCAGACGAGCCCTGGAGTCGAAGCAGGCGAATGGCAGGACGAGAGTTCCTTGGTGGGGGAGGAAGGGGGTGAGAGAAGAGAGGAGCATGCACAGCAATGACACTTGGCAACAGGAGACCCCTGGCAAGAGAGATGGGGCAGCCCCCAAGCAGGAGGGGGGGGCAAAGGCGGAGAGCAGCGGTGATTTCTGAGTTTCCGTCACAGCGAGGAGATCAGGAGACGGGATCAGGAGGAGGAGGAGGCGCCTCTGCACCCGACACTGTCTTGCTGGGGGGGGGGGGCACAGCCGGGCTCCGTGGGTCTGTGCTTCTCTGGGCTTCCCCGGCCGCCCCCGGCCCCCATCAGTAGTCCTCGTCCTCCATGTGGGTGACGTACATGATGGGCACCAGGCCGCTCTCTGCTCCTCGCCGGCAGCGCAGCCAGTCAGCGTCCACCTTGCCCACCACACGCAGGACGTCGCCCTTCTTGAAGCTCAGCTGCCCAGCCTCCGTGGCAATGTGGTGGCAGAGGGCCTTGACCTCGCTGCTGCTGCGGAGGGAAGGAAGGAGGGAGTCGTCAGGGAGGAGGAAGAACAACAACAAGAGTCGATTATTTATACCCCACCCATCTGGCTGGGTTTTACCCCAGCCGCTCTGGGCAGCTCCCAACAAAATACTATGAAAAATACGCAGAAGGAAGAAGCCACTGCCAAAGAAGGGAGAGAAGATTGGCAAAATAATGCAGTGAATTCTGTAGGACAATTTGCATGATTTGAAATCCATAAGGGAAATGTTAAGGCTTTTTTCAACAAAAACCTTTGTGTATAGATTTCTACATTAGTAGAACTTTTAAAGGTCACTTGTAGTAAGATGAATAAGGTTTGAAAATTGGATTGTTAAGAGTATAAGGTGCCATAGACGTGCATGAATAAGGAAAAAGTAATGGACCTGGGGAGTGGGGGGGGGGGAGTGGAGGGAATTCAAGAGATTTTTGAAATCCCAAGGGATGGCGGATTTGTACAAATAGGTGAGCTAAGAATTATGGTTTGAATTTTTGTGATGCTTTTGTAATTAGAAAATTAGTATAATTGCATTCAAAAAAATAAAAAAATACAATAAAGCTTAAAACATTATAAACTTCCCTAAACAAGGCAGGTAGGGGTTCAGAGCCCTCCTGAGGGCACCGGGGGAGCCCCTCCCTGCCCAGACAAGTCATTTGTAGAATCACAGCGCTGCAGGTGGGATGGGCGGGACACCCCAGGGTCCTCTAGTCCAACCCCATGAAACGTAGGAATCCCAGCTCAAGGATCCCTGAGGGAAAGACACCCAACCGCTTTTGGGAAACCTCCAATGAATCCTAGAATCCTATAACCGTAGATGGAAGGGCTTCCCAAGGGCCATCTAATCCCACCCCCTGCCATGGCAGGAATCACAGACAAAGACGGCCACCCAATCTCTGCTGACGCTGCCAGTGAAGGAGAGTCCACCTCAAAGACCCTGGCAGGCAGGAGATCTGGGGTGCTATGGGGGAGGAGAAAGGGCAGCTGCTCCCCCCCCAAAGACTCTCTCCTTCAGTGGAAGCCTCTCAGGAGAGGTTGGGTGGCTCTATTATTCTTTAAGCTGTGATTTCTGCATGGCAGGGGGCTGGACTAGATGTTCCCCGGGGCTCCCTTCCAACTGCAGCAGTCCAGGATTGCATGGTCACCACAGGCTGCTGGAGGAGGGGCAGCATGAGGGAGGGTCTTCTCCACAGACATTCCTTCAAGTCCCAGGATGGGGCTGCAAGGGGGTCCTACTCTCCCACAGGGCACAGTGGCCACCAGCTGCCTCTTGGGGCCATTTCCACTGGCCACCAGGTTCTGGGGGCAAACTATAAAGGAAGCTTGTCAGAGAGAGAAGAACTATGATGGTGTTATAGGAATTCTAAGGTCATATATATATATATATATATATATATATATATATATATATATATATTCATAAATGCACAAGGCAAACACATACATAAGTCTATAACCCACATGTCTGAAATAGTACAGGAGAGCAATCCTGAAGCTATTTTGACTCTCCCAAATGGACCTCAACTATTTCTCTGCAAGGAGGAAGGAAATGGGAAAAGCTTTCCAGTGGTCTTTGGCCTGTAGGGGCTCACACCTCCCTGTAAATGCAGTCTGCCCAAGTTCAGCTGAGCACACTATCAATATGCGTAAGAGATTCAGGAACTAAGTACTGACCATCTCCAAGGAATGGCCAGGATACCCAGAAAAGGCAATCAGATAAGGCCTTATCAGGTATCCTGATAATGATAGGAGAGAAGCAGACGGGAGAGAAGCAACACTCTCACATTTCTGCTGGGGACCACCTCTTTCTGTGATGTATGGATGATGTTTTGAGGGGTGGTCTTGAGCTACAGGGTGGGCAATTTCAAAAGTCTATATAAGAACTTGCACACCAATGTTCTGGGTTCCTCTCCTCCCTCCCTGTGTGGGGTGAGCGGGGGACCCTGTTGCAACAGTTTAATAAAGATCAGGCTTACTAGCCGCTTTGCTTCTCAATATTCTAGGATTGGCCTCTGTTATTTTCTTCTACCGATAGAGAACCTACTTAAGGACTCTATACGAGCCAGTGTGGTGTAGTGGTTAAGAGCGGTGGACTCGTAATCTGGGGAACCGGGTTCACTTCCCCGCTCCTCCATATGCAGCTGCTGGGTGACCTTGGGCTAGTCACACTTCTTTAAAGTCTCTCAGCCCCACTCACCTCACAGAGTGTTTGTTGTGGGGGAGGAAGGGAAAGGAGAATGTTAGCCGCTTTGAGACTCCTTCGGGTAGTGAAAAAGCGGGATATCAAATCCAAACTCTTCTTCTTCTTGGGTACCCCATGATGGGAAAAGGACCAGTTTTTTTCTTACAGCAATGGGCTTGAGCAACCTCAAGTGCCTCCTCCCATGTCTCTCACCACACTCCTGGCTTCATGGAGGGGGGGGGGAGACTATCAGCACCCTGAGGGCCACAGATGCTCTTCCATTGCCTTTGAGCCCAGCCCTGCTCTGATCCCCCCCAGCCCTCTCTCACTCCGCCCCCCCCCCCGGGGATCCAGGCAGGGGCTCAGTTCTCACCCCTGCAGGCCTTTCCATGAGACCCCCTTCGACTGGTTGCTAGGACACAAGCCTGAGGAGTCCCAGAAGAGGGAGGTCCTGGGCCTCTGGGAACCCCCGCCCCCGAAAAGCCTTCCAGCTTGCGCATCCTTGAGACAGACCCTGGCCCCCCATCTGCGCCCCCCTGTTGCCCCGCAGTGTCCCTCACCAGGGTGTCTCAGGGGAGCCTCTCCTGTCCGGCAGTGGCTGCTTGGGATGTGCGGGCGGAGGGTCTAGCGCCAGCCGCTCAGGCTCCGAGGAAGCCTCTCTCCACACCGTGGCCCCCACTGTCTGTGCCATCAGCTGCAGCACGGAGCGGTCCAGGCTCAGCCAGCCAGAGGGCAGCCTGGAAGGGGAGAAGGAAGTCAAGACCAGTGGGCGGATCAGAGAACGAGAGCGACAGAAAAAGGGGGGAGAGGCAGCTGTTGGGGAAAGATTGGGGTTCAGCACCCCATACCCTGTGGGTTCGGCCTTGACAGCAGGGCTGGGTTAACCATTCAGCAAAATAAGCTTGTGGTTGGGGCATCAAAGGAAGGGGGGCACCACAGAAATTCCCCAGTACTGGATTTTCAACATTAATGGTCACAGTTGCTGTACAGTGGTACCTTGGTTCTCAAACGCCTTGGTACCCAAACGCCCAAAACCCAGAAGTACCCAAACATTTTTGGGAAGCCGAATGTCTAACGCGGCTGTTGGCTATTGTTTCCGGGGCACCTGCACCAATCAGAAGCTGCGCCTTGGTTTTCAAACATTTCAGAAGTAAAATGGACTTCCGGAACGAATTGAGTTTGGTGCTTTTGTTTTTGCTATTTATTTTGTGTTTTTGTTTTTGAGGATTTTTAGGTTAATTTGTTTTTGTCTGTGTGAAACCCAGTCCAGCTACTGATTGATTGATTGATTGATTGTGTGACTGCGGAAATGGATAAAAGCCCCCCATCCAAACAATTACTTATCAGTGCAGGTAAGGGGGAAAAAATTAATTTTGATTTTTATCATCTACAATACTGTCTTATTTATTTTATAGTACGGGTACATTGAATATTGCTTTCATTTTATGGATCAATGGTCTCATTAGATAGTAAAATTCATGTTAAATTGCTGTTTTAGGGTCATGGGGTTTTTAAAAGTCTGGAACGGATTAATCCATTTTGCATTACTTTCTATGGGAAAGCGCGCTTTGGTTTTGGAACCCTTTGGTTTTGGAAGGGACTTCCGGAATGGATTAAGTTTGAGAACCAAGGTACTACTGTACTGTCAACTCAAAGACCTCTGGTGGCAAAAAGCTTGAGGTCAAAGTGCCACCAAGACCCCCCCTCCTCCTCCCAGTCTTTGGGGCTTCTGCCCATCCCTGGACACTCTAAGGCAGGCATAGGCAACCTTGGCTCTGCAGATGTTTTGGAATTACAACTCCCATGATCTCTGACCACTGGCCCTGTTAGCTAGGGATCATGGGAGTTGTAGTTCCAAAACACCTGGAGAGCCAAGGTTGCCTATGCCTACACCCTCCTCCTGCACCCCCCGGTTGCTGCCTCCCACCCACCCCACCCGCCTACCTGTTGGCCTGCTTGGGCTCCTTGGGCGCCTTTCGGGAACCAAAGAGGTGCCCCCACTTGGGGGTGCCATGGTCCTCCTGGGGACCCCCCTGCTTTGGGGCTGGCACCGCCTCCTTCTCACTGGACTGCTTCAGCTCAGTCAGCACCGAGTCCGGGGGGCTGCCCATCCAGAACGGCCGGAGGGTCTTCTCCTTCGCTGCCTCCCGGGCGGAGGGGGTCTCCGCCTTCCACCGAGGCTCAGTCCCTGCCGCCGCCACGTCCGCCGGGGCTCTGTCTGGGAGGGGCACCTCTGCGATGGGGCAGGCCTCGGCCCCTTCCACCACCCCCTCTCGCAGAGGAGGCCCCTTCTTGGGCTCGACCGGCCGGGGTGTCACCCCCGCCCCACCCTTCTTCCTGCGCTCATAGCGGGCAAAGCGAGCCCCTTCCGCCGACCCTTCGATGTAGACCTGGGAGCTCTGCATTAGCTGGTACCACCAGCTGGCCTGCTTGTCTTTCTTGGGCTCCGGGGGCTCCTTCCAGCGCCCAGACTCTGCTTCCCTCTCTGGGCGCACCGATGGGGCCCCCACGCCTTTGACTCTTTCTTCTGCTGCCTTTGCCGGGGGTCCCCCATGGCTCTCCCGGCCGCGGTCCTGCTCCGTCACGCCCCAGCTGCCGACGCTCCTCTCCAGGCTGCTGCTGCTGCTGCCGGTGGCTCCGGCCCCCATGACTGCTCCTGGCCCCCGGCTCCTCATTAGCTGGAGGGTGGAGTGGGCCGAGAGGACCAGGCCCTGCTGGACGCGGAGCATCTCCTTCTGCTGCTGCTGCTCCTTGCCCATCTGCAGGAGGTGGTGCTCAAAGAGGAGGTCCAGGCTGAAGGGGAGCAGCGACAGGGGCTGGAGGAGGAGGAGCAGCTCTTCAAAGAGGCCCTGGCACACGCTGTGCGACAGCGAGAGGAAGCCCACCGGCTGGTAGTGCACTTGGACAATGTCTGCAGGGAGAGGGAGACGAAAGGGAGAACTCCGGGTTTTCATCGGGTCATTCAATCCACATGTGGTGGAGTTGCAAAAAATAAATAAAGAGCTTTTGGGAACCAATATACCATGAATTAAAAAAGATTTTCAAATTAACGTTTATCAAAAAACCTGAAGCCTTTCTCTTAGCTATTATGGCATCAGACATTCCAAGAGAGAAAGGGGGGGGGGCACGGCACAGGCAGGTGGGTGCTTGGCTCTGCGGGGGGCACTCCTGCAGCATCGGTGGCTTCCCGGCCCCGGTCCCTGGCAACCCATGCTACACCACTGCCTCCACTAACAGGTCGGATCCTCTTTGAAACGCATCCAAGTTGGTGGCCATCCCTACCTTCTGGGAGAGATGCGGAGAACGAGGGCCTGGCTCCCTCCCCCCCAAAATGCTCAAAGCACCCTTCACAAGGCCAGAATGAGGCTGATTCTCCGTGGCCCATCTTGCCCCATGTCTCGGACCTGGCCGGGACGTTCTCCCCCTTCCCCCGGCAAGGTGCTCAACTCGATGTGGGCAGCTCTACAGAATCTGACCAGTGGCCAAGATACCAACCACTACATTCGGATGCAGGTCACCTGCCCCCCCCACCTCCCAGCCGCCTCTTCTTACCTTCGTGGTTGTAGAGGTGGTTAAACCAGAACTCCAGGGACCGGATGCTGTTGGAGGAGAAAGCACAGGGAGAGAGGCTCAGAGTCAGTCAGTCTCGTGTCCAGGACCCGCGAGTGTGAGCCTGGGAGGAAGGGCTGCGTCACCAACTACACCCCAACTTCCAAACTCAGAAGCGAGGCAGGCTGGCGCCAGGAGTTTCTGGCATCACAGGAGCCCCCAAGGAAAGTCCCGCTGCTGTGTGGGGACCAGAGCTGTGGGGAAAGGCCCCCATGTGAGTTTTGGCTGGCCAGAAAGTTATGTTAGAATCAGACCCAAGTTCCGGATTCCCCCAAGTCTCCAGGCTTGGCTTTAAAGCACAAAAGTCTCCTATGAGGCACCGGCCAAGGGGTGGAGGGGTGGGCGGGGGCTCCATGGAACCCCTCGCCTTCCTCCCTTGGAATCACAGAATTGTGGAGTTGCAAGGGACTCCCAGGGGTCACCTGGCCCAACCTCTGCAATGCAGAAACCACAGGTAAACAATAAACTTTGGTAGTGTTTAGGTTTATTGTGGGAGGTGGCGCCCTGGAGATTTGCTCCTTTCCTTCACATTCCCCCCCCGCCCCCCATTGCCCCCCCCAAGGGCTGGCGTGAGAAGGCAGAAGCAGCGCTTACTTGAGGAGGCCAAGGATGAAGGCGTTGAAGCGCATGGAGTGGCTGGTGAGCTCCGGGTATTGGCTGACTTTGCTGCAGAGGCCGTGCAGGACCTTGGTGGAGGGGCCTGTGGAAGAAGGGGAGAATCACAGAAGTGTAGCACTGGAGGGGACCCCATGGGTCATCTCGTCCAACCCCCTGCAAGGCAGGAATCACAACACAACATCCCCAAGATACAGTCAGCTGTGGATCGGGCAGAGCACCCAGCCTGCAAGGGAACCCGGCCCAGCACCCAGGGGAAGAGCTGGCACCCCGGGGAGACCCAACAGGGAGTAGATTGCAGTGGGAGTGGGGGGAGTAGATCGCAGTCTCTTGGGACATGCCTGCTATAAATAAAATAACACAAGCCAAAACACAATCCATCCTGTAGATTTAAGTATCTGTCCACAGTTGCCTCCTTGTTATCAGATGCCCCAAACCCACGTTTATTTGTAAGAAAATATGAAATAAAGTCAAACCATTTCTGGAGGCCAAAAAAAAAAAAAAAATTCAACGTGGGGGGTGGTCACAAGAAATTTTCTGCACCGGGTACCACTTGACCTTGCTATGCCACTGCCCCCCCCGGGACCCCCATGCTGCGTACCCAGCTGGGTGGAGGCCTCCACCACGCTCCAGGGGATGTTCCTCCTCTGGCCGATGATGACGTCCAGCACGTAGCCCTTGAGCCCATCGCTCAGCACGTCCCGGATGGCCGGGCACAGGTACTTCAGGATGAGGTGCCCCACATTGGGGCTGACGGAGCTGTTCCCCAGTTTGGCCTGAGAAAGGAGGAGCAGGGGAGAGAATCAGAGGACTGCAGAGAAAGAAGGTTCTTTTTACCATATGGGGTGGTCTTGTAGTAAGGTTAAAGCTTACTGGGAAATGTTGGCAAGAAGAAGGTGTCCTAGCTAAAGAAGATGGGCAAGTGAAATAAATGGCATTGCTGAAATAGCAAAATTGACTTTGAAATTAAGAGGAAGAGATGACAATGAATTTAAAGAAGATTGGAAGAACTTTATTGCAAATCTACAGAAGCAATGTACACAGGTTAATACATTAGCAGGATTTAAAAAATATTTAAGTATAAAATCATTAAAATTAGTTACTGTCCAGCCATAATGTCTTTACAAGTAAGACATTATTGCTGGACAATAACTAATTTTAATGATTTTATAATTAAATGATTTTTAATTACGTAAATGAATTAGGGTCCCTCCCAATTCTCTGATTCTCTGATCTCTGGTTTAAAGGTGAGAAAGCGTCAGAGAGACAAAGTGTTCCTGCCCTAGGCTCAGATTCATCCTGTTTGACGCTCTCTAACGATGCACCCCAGAGCACTTTCCCCCAGGCTGATGGCGCACAACACCCCTGCAGAGGAGGCCACCATCCTTTCCCTTTGGCAAGCGGACACTTTGAGAAGTGACTTGGCCAAGGCCACGCAATGAGTGGAGGGGGATCTGGAGCTGGGACTCTCAGCAACGCCTCCCGCCCAGCCGGTTTGGTCAGGGTGCTCGATTCCTTGCTTCTCCTTGCAAGCTCCCCCAGGTCAGCGTTTCCACCCCCACCAGATAAGGCGGGATTAGAGCAGCAAGATTAAGGAGAAACCAGACTTGAACTCGGCCCAGACCAAACTGCAGAAGCCTCAAGGCTGTGACCTGTCCTGGCCGCAAATCCTCAGGATTACTATAAATAAGGAAACATAAACCCTGGGGGGGGGGGGCAGCTGGAGCCGGGAGGGAGTTTGAGGAACAGGGCAGGGTCACGCGGCTGCAGACGTCTCAGCCTTTCCAGGAACACGCGAGGCTCCTTGTCAAACACGCCCGTCTCTGGAAAACAAAACGCTCCCGCTGCAAGACACATTTCCCACTGGCAGAAGGTGCCGGTCATAGAATAATAGAATTGCAGAACTGGAAGGGCCCCAGGGGTCATCGAGCCCAACCTCTGCATCGCAGGAATCTTTGGGCCAAGGGGGAACTCGAACCTGTGACCCTGAGATTAAGTCTCATGCTCTATTGAACTGATCTATCTGGTCCTCAAATCCAACCCCCTGCGGTGCAGGAATGGCGGCTGAAGCATCTCTGACAGATGGCCAGTCACGCTCTGTTTTAAAAACCTCCAGTGAAGGAGGGGCCACCACTTTGGTTCTGGTGCTACCATACAGAGCAGGAGAAGAGAAGCTGGCTCCATCTTCCCTGTGACAGCCCCTGATATCTCCTCACAGGACTCAGCTACATTAGCAAAGACACAATGGTTTGAACGCGCTATAAACAGGCAACACCAGAAGGCGCCAGAGAGCAGGAAAAAAATTATACGTGTTTTTCCATAGGTTTTTCCCCCCCTTTAGTTGAACGATCTAATTTCTGATTAATTTATAGCATTCCCCCCCCCCCCCGTCTGTAGACCCACCTTCAGTCTCCCCTTCCCCACACTAAACATCTCCAGCTCCCTGAGGGAGCTACAGTATTCTTTTTCAAGATTCTGAAGAGTCCCCTTGCACCCACAGCCTGGGATTCAATAGGCTTGGGCTCCTACTCTCCTGCCAGGTTTTCCTAGGACTGCTGCAAGAAAGGCTTCTTCTCCTCAGGGAGAGAGAGGGTGGGGGTCCGGATCCTGAGCCACAAAGGGCTCCTCTTTGGGAGCTGACCTGGGACCTGGCCTGGTCTCCCTGCTTGCCCACTGCTCTCCTGATCATTAACGAAGCTGATGAGAGTTGGAAGACTCAGGAGGGAGAAAAGGAAGCCCTTTGCTCACCTTGACCCCAGGATCCCTGCTGGTCCCAAAATGCGCCACAATCAAGTCCACAGCCATGTTGATTGCCTTGACGAGACCTGGGGCGGAAAAAGAGGGTGGGTGGGTGAGGGCCCCTGCCATGCTTCCCTTGCCTGCCCCAAGCTGCAGAGAAAATCCTAGGAAATCCATCTCCAGAAGTTTCCTTCTTGGCTAATAAAATTCCATCTGGTCTCCCACCCCCTGCAATGCAGGAAACTTGGAGATTGGCAGGTGGAATCTTGCTGCCTCTATTATCTTGGAGAATTCTGGGAGAATCCTGGTTCCAGGAGCAAGCAGGAATTCCTGCCCAGTTGCAATGGAAGAGGGTTTAGGAGAGAGAGAGAGACAGAGAGCCCAGATTGGGGGCAAGGCTGGCTCAGCCTTAAACGTGTTCAAGAGCTTCAAGGCTGCTGCAATCTCGAACATGCAAAGCTGGGCCACTCAGATAAACTAGACAGGACCGGATTTTCCAAAGACTCTTTCTGTGCTGGGAGGGGAGGAAGCGACTGGATCTGGCCCATGTGCTGGGGCGCTGACTCTCCCCACATAGGCCATCTCCCCACAACTGCTGGTAGCTGAAGTGGGAGGCCGGGGGGAGAGATTGTAATGTTACTCATTCAATAATAATAATAATAATAATAATAATAATAATAATAATAATAAAAAAGCTTCCCTAAACAGGGCTGCCTTCAGATGTCTTCTAAAAGTCTCCCAGATGTTTTTCTCTTTGACATCTGGTGGGAGGGCGTTCCACAGGGCGGGGGCCACCACCGAGAAGGCCCTCTGCCTGGTTCCCTGTAGCTTTGCTTCTCGCAGGGAGGGAACCACCAGAAGGCCCTCGGCACTGGCGATGGGGGTGAAGACGCTCCTTCAGGTATATTTCCTACCGCTCTATCTCATCTCTTTCTCCCAGGAGCTCAAGGCAATACTTCCCCTCCTCAGCAACAACCCTGAGAGGTAGGTTGGGCTGAGAGAGGCAGCAACTGGCCCAAGGTTGCCCAGGGAGCATCATGTGGCTGAGAGGGGATTCGAACCCGGGTCTCTTCCATGTCCTTGTTGCTGGGACACAGATAAAAATTGCATGCAGGAGGAGCCCCCCAGCCCCCGATATGACACCCAACTGATAGCACCCTCCTCCCCACACTCTCCTTCCTTTATCTGGGCTCCTCATGCACTTTGGGGGCACTTTGGGGGTGTGGTCTGTAAATCGCCACTCAAACTGATGCCCTCCTAGAGCCCCCAAGCCCTTTGCTCAGCTGTGTCTGGCTGAAGGGCAGGGCAGGGGGGGGGGAAGAGCAGAGAGCCCCACTTCCCTGCCTCGCACCCCACAGACGCTGCCAGGACCTCACCCTTCTTCTGCAGCAGATCAATGGAGATGGACTCTGTGTTGCCGTCCGGAGAGAGGCAGAATTCGGCCGGGGGCTTTTCCGCCAAGGAGAAATAGTCCGGGAAGAAGTCGGAGTAGTTGAGCTGCGGCTGCTTCAGGGAATGTCCTGCAGGGACAGAGGAGGAGAAGGAGAAAGAGACGGGCAGGGTCAGATCCGGCTATTCTGTGACACGTGAAATGGCTAATAATAATAATAATAATTTATTATTTATACCCCGCCCATCTGGCTGGGTTCCCCCAGCCACTCTGGGCGGCTTCCAACAAAATATTAAAATACAGAAATCAATCAAACATTAAAAGCTTCCCTAAACAGCCAGATGGGCAGGATATTATTATTATTATTATTATTATTATTATTATTATTATTATTATTATATCTGGATCAGGCCAAAGGGGGCCCATTTAATCCAGCATCCTGTTCCCACGGTGGCTAACCAGATGCCCCCATGGGAAACTCGCAAGCAGGATTTGACCCAAGAGCAACTCTCCCCTCCTAGGGTTTCCAGTCACTGGGATCCTGACTGTCGGCAGAGTCCGGTCTTTATAGCTAGTAGCCACTGGGAGAGAGTCATGAATTTGTCAAATTCTCTTTCAAATCCACCTGAGTGGGTGGCCACCCCTGCCTCCTGTGGCAGGGAGTTCCATAGTTTAACACTGCGCTGAAGGAACAAGTGTTGGATCTGGGGCTGGAGGGGGCTGTTGTCAGCCAGCCTTCACCTCCAGCCTCAGTTTCCCCACAGAAAAGGGGAGGGGGACAGAGGGGGACCTGCTGAAACTGGGAGGGGTCTCTCCTGAGCAACATTGAGGGACATTTCCCTGCAGCAACAACCTCAGGCGATACCAGGGGCCAGGTGGATTTCGCCTGGCGCTGCACAGCTCCTGACTCTGCCCTGTGGGACCAAACTGGCATTTCGTCGGCTCTGTCCTCATCGCAGCCGACTGTTGGGTAAAGACTAAGCTAGGAATGCCTTAAATCAGAATAAGTTGCTGTTCCAACTGAGGCTGCCACCCTGTCTCTCCATCTAGTCCAGGCACGTCCAACTCTATAGAGACCACGATCTCCTCCTAGTATAATAAAGCAGGGCGTGATCTACCCCTTGTCATTGCACATGGCTGTTGAGCTTTCTTTAGGTGGAGAGACCATCCTACAGATGCAGGAAAATAAGGCAATCACAAAAGCGCTGGCGGCAGCAAGGGGATATAGCAAGGGGGGCGGGGGTCACGCCCTGCGATCGACCGGAGGTTGGCGCTCGACCGGCTGGACATGCCTGATCTAGTCCAACCCCCTGCAAAGGTAAAGGGCTGGGCACACAAGGGCATCCCGAAGGCCCCCTGGCTTCCCTTGCACTTTGGGTCGGCCACAAAGCTCCCTGGCTGTCATCTTGGGCTAGCCTAACCTACCTTGCAGGGTTGTTGGGGGCATTAAATGAGGAGTGGGGAGAGCCATGCCTGCCAGCTTGAGATCCCTGGAGAAAAAGGTGGGATATACGTGGAATAAATAGATGATCTCAGAGACGGGGGGGTTGGCATCCATGGCCCACCGCTGAGTCCTCCTCTTCCATCCTGCCATTCTAGGGGGTCCCGGGGTCCTGTGCCTCCAAGGCCCCCTTTAAGCCCTCCGTCCCCACCCAGAGGGAAGAGGAGAGGAGAGCCACTCGCGGGAGGAGGGGGCCCACCGTTGAGTCTGCAGCTGGCGCGGCCCGTGCTCAAGGGGAGCTCGAAGATGGGGTTCTTCCAGGGCAGCCTGCCCTCCGGCTGCTTCCAGTCCAGGCTGCCGGCCAGCCCCGAAATGCGCTCCAGGCCCAGGGGGTTCTTCCGCCGGTACTCCCGCCACTTGAGGGCTTGCGGAGAGAGGTGGTTGGCTGGGGGGGGGGCACCCGGGACGAGGCAGGGGGCATCCGGAAGGAGAGGTGGGGGAGAAGGAGAGGGACAGAAAAGCAGGGGGAGCAAAGGGGAGGAGGCAGGAACAGAGACAGGCAGTTAGTAGCAGCAGCAGCAGCATTGGGGTGGTCATGCGGTGGAGCCCAAAACAAGGTGCAGGGGAAACACACCTGGAGGATACACCTGAGCGGGGCAGGTGGGGCAGGAGGCAGCTGGGCAGAGGAGGCTGCAGGGACCCCTGACCATCTGAGTCTTCAGAGGCCTTTCGCACACATGCACACAGGCATATTCTGCAGAATCCTAGAACTGTGGAGTTGGAAGGTGTCCCCTAGAGTCATCTAGCCCACCCCCTGCAATGCAGGATGTGTCTCAGTTCCGGCGCAGCCTGGCTTTCCCGGGGGGGGGGGGGGTTGAGAGGCGTGAAAGGACAGGAGTCAGTGCACCCCCAGAATTGGAGCCAGGCACATCCATCCCCTGCCCTCCCGCGGTGGGGGTGGGGAGGCAGAGGGGTACCCTCACTTCCAGGCAGTGGGGCCCTTGGCCTAGAGATGGTGCCTTGACATGGGTTCCCCAAAAGCAGGACCCATCCAGGCTGGGGCTGGCAGCCTGTTAACGGCCGCCTATATCTCCCCCCAACAACCAGTGTTTTGGGGGGCCCTGCAATGAAGGAAAATGACATAGCCCCCCCCAAAACCATGCACACTCCCAGATCTTTCCCCAACACCCTAACACCCCAACACTCTGCTGCATGATCATCTCTGGACCAGATACCTACCATTGAGAGGCCGAGGTCCCAGCGATCCTGCGCCCAGAGCCTCGCTGCAGGCGAGGGGCCACTGGGGCTCCCCATGGTCCCCTGGCCTGGCCAGGATCAGCCCGGGGGGCATCAGGGGAGGCAGGGCGGTGCTGCGGTGGAGCTGGCACTCGGGTGCAGGGGCATCCACTTCCGGCAGCAGCACGGGACCCTTTGTGGGCGCGGGTGGGGGGCTCTCCTTCTTGGCCAGCAGGGCGCCGCCGTTGGCGTTGCTGCTGAGCTTGGCAGCCTGGCTTCCTGAGGGAGGGGAAGTCCCGGTGGGCAGGAGGTTGGCGGAGACTGGGCAAGACCTGCTCCGGGGCGGATGGTTCTCGTTGCCCGGCGAGCAGGAGGAGGAGGAGGAAGAGGAGGAGTCCGCACTCTGGAAAAAAGGCACGTTGCTTCGTACGGGGGAGTAGCTGCCCAGCGGGGACGGGCGGGTGGTCTCTGGCACGGGCTTCCTGGCACAGCCGTCCCCCCGGGAGGCCGCCCCGTCCGCCGAGCGCTGGCCGTGCCCCGGGGCCGTGGCCTGGACCACCATCTCAGCCGAGGTGGCGGAGGCCGAGGACTGGGAGGCGGAGGAGAGAGTCTGGCTGGCGGCCGAGCGGCTGTAGAGCTGGGAGAGGCTGGCGGCAAAGTGGCTGTGCAAGGCCCGCGCTGCCTTGGGCTGCTTGGCAAAGTGGTGCTGGAACACAAAGGGCTGGATGGGCAGGGTGGTCGGGCGCTGGGCCTTGCTGTAGCGCACCACCGACTTGCTGTCCGCTGCGCCGCCTGCAGAGGGAGAGAGAGAGCGTGAAAGGACAACCAGGGGACCCATGCCAGGCTTCTCTTCTCCCAGCGCCCAAATGCCCCATAGAAAACTGGACTGCAGATAGACTGCCTCTGGAGCTGGAAGTTCCTTAAGAGCAGGGGTCAGCAAACTTTTTCAGCTGGGAGCCGGTCCATTGTCCCTCAGACCTTGTGGGGGGCCAGACTTTATTTTGGGGAAAAAAATATGAACGAATTCCTATGCCCCACAAATAACCCAGAGATGCATTTTAAATAAAAGGACACATTCTACTCATGTAAAAACATGCTGATTCCCGGACGGTGTCTTATTTTTGGAGAAACACGGTATGTACACTGTTACAAACAAAAACCAACACACTCTAAAGATCTATACATACAAAAAGACAATCGCAAAAAAGCAAAAATAAAATAAAAAGCTATTCATTTACATTACTGCGCATAGGAGCCAACTCCATGGGGTCAAGGGCTCTTCAACCCCCCAATAGTATTTGAGGGAGCCAGCCCCCCCCCCCCAGTTGTTGGGCATTGCCATTCATGTGGTGTGTGCGCGCCATGCCATGTGATCGATTATGCGGGTCAGGGCTTACCTGAGCCCCCCCCCCATATTTTATTCAAGTTGGTGCCCCTGTGTTTGTGTTACTTTTTGCAGTGAAAGGCTCCGTCTTTGGCATAAATGTCTGTGAAATGATGCCCAACACAGACGCTATCTAGGTGCCTCCATCAATCTGGGAATCCGAGTCAGAGGCAGCCTGGCAGGTGCTGGCTCTGGGCATCTCCCTGAGGTTGGTGTGACCCTCTGCTGTGTGACTGGCACAGGCAGCCCCTTTCGAAGCCTCTGGGTCACTGTGCCCCTTGGAGCCAAAGGGAAGCGGAGAAGGGCAGGGCAGAAAGAAAGGGGCCTCCCCCCCGGATGGGTCAAGCCAGTCCTCTTGCCAAGGCCGACTGGCCCCTTCAGCTAGGCTGGACTCTCCTTTCCTTGGTCCAGGGAAAGAGGCTCCTTGGCACCCCAGAGAAGCCTCTTCCAACCCACAACATTATCCTTAACAGCTCTGAGAAGTTCCTTAAAGCCCAGCTCATGCCGCCTTTTCTGTACAGCCGTACCTTGGTTGTCGAACGCCTTGCGACTCAAACATTTTGGCTCTCAAACACCAAAAACCCAGAAGTGAGTGTTCCAGTTTGTTGTTGTTGTTGTTGTTGTTGTTGTTGTATTTATACCCCGCCCACCTGGCTGGGTTTTCCCCGCTACTCTAGGCGGCTTCCAACAATTGCCAACATACATTAAAATATCACAGATTAAAAACTTCCCTAAACAGGGCTGCCTTTAGATGTTTTCTAAATGGCAGGTAGTTGTTCATCTCCCTGACCTCCGATGGGAGGGCGTTCCACAGGGCGGGAGCCACTACCGAGAAGGCCCTCTGCCTGGTTCCCTGTAGCTTTGCTTCTCGCAGTGAGGGAACCGCCAGAAGGCCCTCGGCGCTGGATCTCAGTGTCCGGGCTGAACCTTTGTGAATGTTTTTCGGAAGCCAAACGTCCGTCACGGCTCCCGAGGCTTCCGACTGAGTACAGGAAGTTCCTGCAGCCAACTGGAAGCTGCACCTTGGTTTTTGAATCATTCAGGGGGGTCGAATGGACTCCTGGAGTGGATTAAGTTTGACAACCAAGGAACCACTGTACCTCATACCTCAAACTGGACAAGGAAGCAACCCACCTCCCTCTTGATTCCAGGAACATTTTGGATCTTCACATTCACTTGGAGAGCTGGAAGGCCCCATGGGTCATCTAGTTCAACCCCCTGCAATTCAGTTGACCTCTCCTGCCCCTGCCTTGAAATCCTCCATATTTCCTCCAGCCCTCCTAGGGATGTGGGGGCAGAGCCCTGCCTGGTCCTCTGGCTCAGGGGCAGCCGCACCCCAGCACCCAACTCTGGGAAAGAAGATCATCCCTCCGCTAAGCCCACACTTTCAGCAGAGCAAGCAAAATCTCCCCCCTCCCCTCTATTCCTCTTCAGGGCCCACTGACACCTGCTCTGCCCCAGCAATGTGGGCAAGAGGTCCCTCCTGGCACTGCATGCCCTGCCTTGACGTGGAGCTGGCACCTCAGCCAGGACTAGCTCCTTGCCCCAGGGCAGCACAGCACAGGTCGAGAATTACACGGGGACAGCCCCTAGCAACAGTCCCCACCCCCCAGGCCAGGCCAGCGCCAAGCCCAGGAGGGATCACCCAGCTGCCCCATTAATGAAAACCAGCAGGGCAACAAACCGGGACACAGTGCTGGCTTTCATTCAGTTGAAGGCATGGCTGAACCTTCCCAGTTTATCTATATATAGATATATAAATGTAATAACAAGGCCAGTGGAAGTGATGATATTCCAGCTGAACTATTTAAAATTTTAAAAGATGATGCTGTTAAGGTGCTACACCCAATATGCCAGCAAGTTTGGAAAACTCAGCAATGGCCAGAGGATTGGAGAAGATCAGTCTACATCCCAATTCCAAAGAAGGGCAGTGCCAAAGAATGCTCCAACTACCGCACAATTGCGCTCATTTCACACGCTAGCAAGGTTATGCTTAAAATTCTACAAGGCAGGCTTAAGCAGTATGTGGACCGAGAACTCCCAGAAGTGCAAGCTGGATTTCGAAAGGGCAGAGGAACCAGAGACCAAATAGCAAACATGCGCTGGATTATGGAGAAAGCTAGAGAGTTCCAGAAAAACGTCTACTTCTGCTTCATTGACTATGCAAAAGCCTTTGACTGTGTCGACCACAGCAAACTATGGCAAGTTCTTAAAGAAATGGGAGTGCCTGATCACCTCATCTGTCTCCTGAGAAATCTCTATGTGGGACAAGAAGCTACAGTTAGAACTGGATATGGAACAACTGAGTGGTTCAAAATTGGGAAAGGAGTACGACAAGGTTGTATATTGTCTCCCTGCTTATTTAACTTATATGCAGAATTCATCATGCGAAAGGCTGGACTAGATGAATCCCAAGCCGGAATTAAGATTGCCGGAAGAAATATCAACAACCTCAGATATGCAGATGACACAACCTTGATGGCAGAAAGCGAGGAGGAATTAAAGAACCTTTTAATGAGGGTGAAAGAGGAGAGCGCAAAATATGGTCTGAAGCTCAACATCAAAAAAACCAAGATCATGGCCACTGGTCCCATCACCTCCTGGCAAATAGAAGGGGAAGAAATGGAGCAGTGAGAGATTTTACTTTCTTGGGCTCCTTGATCACTGCAGATGGTGACAGCAGTCACGAAATTAAAAGACGCCTGCTTCTTGGGAGAAAAGCAATGACAAACCTAGACAGCATCTTAAAAAGCAGAGACATCACCTTGCCGACAAAGGTCCGTATAGTTAAAGCTATGGTTTTCCCAGTAGTGATGTATGGAAGTGAGAGTTGGACCATAAAGAAGGCTGATCGCCGAAGAATTGATGCTTTTGAATTATGGTGCTGGAGGAGACTCTTGAGAGTCCCATGGACTGCAAGAAGATCAAACCTATCCATTCTTAAGGAAATCAGCCCTGAGTGCTCCCTGGAAGGACAGATCGTGAAGCTGAGGCTCCAATACTTTGGCCACCTCATGAGAAGAGAAGAATCCTTGGAAAAGACCCTGATGTTGGGAAAGATTGAGGGCACTAGGAGAAGGGGACGTCAGAGGACAAGATGGTTGAACAGTGTTCTCGAAGCTACCAACATGAGTTTGACCAAACTGCGGGAGGCAGTGGAAGACAGGAGTGCCTGGCGTGCTATGGTCCATGGGGTCACGAAGAGTCGGACACGACTAAACGACTAAACAACAACAACAATATAAATGTAAAAAAGGGTGCAACTGTGGGCTCCACTTTTCTCCGAAACCGCTTGACCGATTGTCCTGGAATTTGGACACAACGGTTCATGCCACTACCCGGGTGTTTGCACAACCTCGGATTGCTCACATCTCATACCTGCGCAGGTAAAAACCTGCTTTTCCACAAACTAAAACAGCGCCCTCAAGTGACGTTATTCCCACAGCTCCTCCTCCACCTCCTCCTCCCTCCCCATGGAGTCTACCCCACACCCACAAACCCCGCCTCCGCCACGAGATCCTGTAAAACAGGGGGACCCTGAGACTCAGGGGGATCTGAAGGGGGGCCATTACCCTCCATTTGACAGACTAACACACAGCAACGCCTGCAGGGCCAGCTAGTTTATTATAAATGTACATCCCATCCTTTCTCCCAGATGAGCCTACGAAGTGAGAAAGCAATCAAAGCATCTTACAAACAACTTCAAAGCAGATGGAGAGCAGGAAAGATCTCCGCTTAAAAGGCTCGTTGGAAGAGGAAGGGCTTCAGCAGGTGCCAAAAAGGCAACAGAGGCTGCTTAATATCCCAGGCAAAGCAGGATGAGGGCTCAACCGGCAGCTCCTGTGGGAGCCACAAGTCTGGCCGCCCCCGGGAGGACTTTGGCATCTGCCTGGGCAAACAAGCCTTGCTCAGCCTCAGAGAATGGGGCAGGCCAACCTGGCAGGGCCGTTGTAGAGGTTTCAAGGCTGCCGCCATGTGTGCCAAGCAGTCAGACCTCTCAGAAAGTGCTGGGCAAGTTCATTAGTGCTGCTAATGGGAATATTTGAGGGCCTTTTTGAGACCAATCTGTGGTTGAAAGGGAGGGGGAACCCTCCTGAAGAGAAACCAGGAGTCAGCCCAGTTCTGCCCCTGGACAAAGCAATCAGGCGCATCCTGCTAACATCACCAGGTCCTTCATACAAGCATCTGAAACGGGGAGAAGAGCTTCTCCGAGGTTGGGCTGGACAAGGCATTGGAAAAACCGTGTCAAGCTGGAAGGATGGAGCAGGGAGGCTCAAAAAGGGTCCCATGGGTGGGCGAGTAGGAGTCAGCTGGGGGGGAGGGGAGGCAGGACCAGGGCCCTCCCTTCCCCCACCCACCCCGATTCACAGCCCACTTCCCCCTTTGAACCATCTATGTGTAGGGGGGGGCTATGGGGGTTTTAGCCTCTGCCCTGGACCCTCTTGGAAGAGGGTCCATATGAACTAGCAAGGGCCAGCGAGAGAACCCCACACCCTTCGATGGGGGCTGCAAGGGCGGACTCTGCCCCTCTGGTGGCCAGGCATGTTTGCCTCCTCCTCCTCCTCCTCCTCCTCCTCCTCCTCCTCCTCCTCCTCCTCCTCCTCCTCCTCCTCCTCCTCCTCCTCCTCATGCAAAAGGGGCTCCCCCAGCCCACAAGACCCCCGAATTCCTCCAGACCTTTTTATTTAACTTGGGATGTCCTGGGCTGGTGCTCACCGCAGCTGCAGACGGAGGTGTTTTTGCTTCCCTGGGAGAGGAAGGAGGAGAGCAACTGCCTTGGCCCCTCCCTGAAATGGGAGCCCAGCTGCACAACACGAGGGTCTCCTCCTCCTGTAGCTGCCCCCTCCCCCTGAGCACAAGACCAGCTTCTCCTCTTTCAGCTCTTCTCCTCCAGGCCAGCTGCTCCCACTTGGGAGGCGACTCTGAGCTGCTTCGCTTTGGACAGATCTCTCTCCAAGGTGGACCACTCCTGCCTCCAAGCAGGGTCTCTGGTCCATGCCAGGAGCCCCCGGAAGGTAGGGAATTGGGGAGTCCCACTAGCAGCCTCCCCCTAGGAAACTGGGTGGCGGCCAAAAGGAGACTAAGGGGGGGGGGTATTAGGTGTTATGCTGGAGTGAATGAAGAAAATAATGTTTATATATAGTTCTTTAGCTTCTTAACCTCTCTCTCTCTCTTCTAAATCTTTTTCTATTCCATTTTCTTTATCCCTCCCTCCCTCCTTCCTTCCTCCTCTTCTCTCTTTTTTGCCTTCAGATGTTTTAGTTTGGCCAAATGGGGGAAAAATAATATTTGACAATAATCTTTGTATTCTTCTTTATAAACCCTAATGAAAACTTTTTTAAAAGAAAAAGAAAAAGCAAGCAGACTTGGGGGGGGGGTGCCAAGGCCCCAAACTGAAGGGAGTGCGGGCAGAGAAGAGCGAAGGTGAAATTGCCCTTGGGGCCAGGAAGGACCAGGGAGCCTCGAGAGCCTGTGGCTGGGAGCCTTCCTGATCTAGGGAATGTCCATGCATCCCTTGGGGATGAAAGGGCTGGTGGAGGAGACTCTGGTCTAAGTGTTCCTGAACATGGATCACCCTGGCAGGGGGCAGGGGGATTGGACAAGCCACCTTCTCGAGAGTAAAGGATTTGAGAGGAGTCGTAAAACAAATGCTGGGCAGGCTTTGGGATCTGGGCCCGTTTCTGCCGCAGGAGGGTGCTGTGCGGCTTCCGAGCAAAGCCTGCCCCTCTCTCTTCCTCTCCCAAGGAGGCTCTTTGCACCCCCAGAGCTACCACCTCCCTTCCTTCTCTGCTCACCTGCCGTTAGACTGCAAGACCAACCAGGGACCCGGCCCTTGTGGGCACATTTCAGATCCTCAGCAAACTACGTCGTGCGGTGGCATCAAGCAGGCCACAGAAATCAGGAGAAAGGTTTCATTGCAAACCTCTGGAAGTTGTTTCTTTGGGCAGGGGGATGTCAAAAGAAAGCCAAGCCCTGCTAGGAATCTCCTCCTTGTTCCAACGCTGAGCCCCAGACCAAGCAGGGTCTCCCACAGCATCCCGGGCCAACACACAGCCTGCCAAGTGCCCAAGCCACACCTTCATGGGCAAGAGGGCTGTCCAGGGCGACCCTTGGCCTCCCCAGTCAGAGGCCGCAATGCTGGAATAGCCAGAGAGGAAAGCTCTCTTGTCCTCAATCCTGTTTGCCTCTTGTCGGCCACTGTGAGAACTAAAGGGGCTACAGGCCTGATCCAGCAGGCTCTTCATTTGTTCTAATGAAAACGCCATTCTGGCCATCGTCCCCAGGGACCCCTCCCCTCCCCAAACCACCACACAAACCTCTCAGTACCTAAGAATACAAGGCCCTTTAATTTGGACCAAATGCCTGCAGCTGCTGCCTCACGGCTGGTCTCACCTCTAGGGCATCATCAGGGACAGTGGGGTGCACCCACAGCTCCCCACATGGTCCAGCCCCACTGCAGGCAAAGTCTTCCCCTCAGCATTGAGCCTTCCTGGGTGGCCGGCCGACCCATTTGGGGAGCCACAAACGTGCCGCGCTGCCCCTCCCAGACCCCCCATCAGACAAGAAGTGGCTCCAGTCCAGATCAGGATCCCCAGTTCACCCCCAAGGATGTTCTGGCCTGGGAGGAAATGTCCCCTGCTTGCCCCGAGGGCTGGTCATCTTGCCCATCATCGCCCTTTGGGGGAAGCCATGTTTACAGAACCACAGAATTCTAGAGTTGGAAGGGGCCCCCAAGGGCCATCTAGTCCCTGCAACACAGGAATTACAACTTAAGCATCCCTGACAGGGGGCCACCCAACCTCTCTTTAAAAACCTCGCAGAATCCTAGAATTGTTGAGCTGGAAGGGACCCCAAGGGCCATCTAGCCTAACTCCAGGAGGAGGAGACATTGAGCTGACTGCCCCTCCAACATTCTGGCCCTCAGACAAACACGCACAATCCACCGGCTGCGAGGGAGAAGCAGCAGGCCAGTCACCCAGGGCAGAGGCTTACCATCAGCTCGGGCACGAATGTCTTTCTGGCCAAGGCCGCTGGCAGACCCCGGCTCCATCAAAGCGGAGAAGAAGGGCTGCCCAGGCCCCTCCTGCCCGCAGGAAGGCATCTCCCTGGAGCCCATGCCCTTCCTGGGGGTGCTCAGCCCCCTCTCGGCGCCACAGTAGCCTTCGCAGCTGCGGTTGAGGGCGTGGGATGGGAGGCTCTGGCTGTGCCCCGCCTGGCCGTCCCTCTGGTACTCGGGGATCGGGGAGAACTCCAGGGAAGAGTCCCTGCTGGTGCGCAGCGGGGGAGAGGAGCCCGTCTTCTTGCGGCCCTTGGCCAGCTCCGCAAAGGACGTGACTCGCTTGGGCGGGGAGCCCTGGGAGGGCAGCGCAGGGCCGTCGCTCAGCTTGACCGGGCAGCTCATCATGCGCTCCAGGGAGCCCAAGCGCCCGGTGGGGCTGCGGTCCAGGCTGCGGTCATAGCTGCGGGACCGCTGCCTCCGTGGGCCGGCCAGGGTGGGCGGCGAGACATTGATGTACACCTGCCCCTCGATGGCGCCCTTCTCGGCCTCCCCCTGCGACTCCGCCCGCGAGCAGTCCGTGTCACTGTCAGCCGCATCGGGCCTCTGGAACAGGTAGTACTCGGTGGGCTGCAGGGGGCTGCCCCGCGGGTGCTCCTCCGAGCAGCTGGTGATGGACGAGCCGGCCGGGCTGGGCGAGGACTGGGAGGACAGGTCGCAGGTCACCAGCTTGTAGTAGTTTTGGGTGGCCACCACCAGCCGGGCCTGGCTCTGGAAGCAGGCCGTGAGGTCGGAGGCCTCCGAGGCGCAGGGCTCACACAGGGCGGGGTAGGAGTTGCAGTTGGCGTCCAAGACCGGGGAGGAGGCGTGGTGGCACCCGCAGGCCTGGTGCGGCTCACCGGGGGCCTTTGGCTCGCTGGGTGAGGAGTGCAAGTCCAGGTAGAAGGCCCCCGAGTCCGAGTGGCTTCCGGAGGAGGAGTCGTCGCAGGAGTGGGCCCCCGAGTTGAGGTTGGGGTGCGTGTGCCCGTTCATCTTGTTGTAGAGGGCGCTGAAATTGACCAGGACGCCGTCGGAGCTGTTGCAGGAGGAGTCGCTGACGTATCCCATTGGCTGGTCTGGGGCCTCTGACTGGCTGGAGAGGCTGTAGCAGCAGCAGCGCTGCAGCTCTGCGCTGGAGCAGCTGCACGTCCGGCTGCGGGGAGCGTCCCGGCTGTGCGCCAGCTCCTCACCGTCGCTGGCCCACTCCTGCTCGAAGGAGAAGCTGGAGGGTTCGGCGCGGTGGCAGCCGTACTCATCCAGCTCCATCAGCTCAGGCGCCAGGCGGCTCCTCTTGCGGGCATCTTCGCGGGAGAGCTCCTCCTCCTCCTCCTGCCCCTCCACCACGTCCGCACGGGGGCTGCCGCTCCAGGGTTTCACGACGGGGCTGGTGTCGTGCAGGCGGAAGGGTGGCAGGGCCAGCTCATGCAGGCGGAAGGGTGGCAGGGCCAGCTCGTGGAGGTGGAAGGAGGCCTTGCCCAGCTCATCCTCGCAGAGGTCCTGGGTCTCGCTGCCACCCAGCAGGAAGGGGTTCTGTCGCTTGTTGGCACCGGGGGCAGGCAGGTCCCTGCGCTGGGCCTCCTTCTCTTCGGGCGTCTCCCCTGGGGCCAGGGTTGCTTCTGGAGCCTGGAGCAAGGTGCTGTAGAGCAGGGAGTCGGCCTGTGAGAGGTCCCGCTCTGGGAGGGAGCCGGTTCGCAGGGCCCCCGAGTCGGCCTGCCCAAAGGGGTTGGCCCGTTTGCTGGTGGTGCCGCAGCACGGCCGGTCGGGGACCTGGCAGTGCACCAGGGGAATGTGGTGGACAATCAGCGTCTCGCCGGCCAGCTTGGGGGGGCTATCCATCACCCTCACTCTCCAGGACCCCCGCGGTCCCCAGGCTACCCATGGAAGGATTCCGGTGAGGAGGGACTGCAGAAGCGCATCTCATCCAAGCATCCAAGGAGCACCTGGAGGGAGACAAACAGCAAGCAGTCAGCAGCCTGGAAACAAAGGAGGGCCCCCCTGCTGGCTCCTGGCCTGGACCACCTCGGGTGCCCCCTGCTCAGAACTCTTGATGAGCCCCTGGGACTCAGCAAGAGACTTAGTGAGCCCCCAGGGGAGGAAAGTGGCTCAGCACTACAACAGAGAGACCATCACCATCACTGGTAAATCAGTCTTTCTCAGAACAGTCCTCAGTAAAGTACTAAAAACCTATAGACACTAAAACAGGGGTTTTCAACCTTTTTGAGTCCATGCTTCCCTTGACCAGGAGCCCAGTGAGGTCCCCCCCTTGCCTGCAGAGCTGGCAGCCCCCACCCCTTTTCGAACCCCCTCAGCCTCCTCTCCCCTTTCCTTGGGAGTCCTCTGGGCAGGCGCTGCTACTGCCCCTCATCTCTGAGCTGCCCCCTGCCCCAAGGAGAGGTGCCTCCTCACACTGCCCCCCCCAGGGGCCTGGGAAGAGGATGTCCCCAGTCTCAGCGGTCCAATGGAGACAGGCCAAAGGTGAAGGTGAGGCCAACGCCTTGCCTTGGGTGGCAGCAGTGGGCGCTGCCAGGCTCCCCTTCAGCACCGGGCACTCAGCTCCCAGGCAAGCCTTGCACACCGCAAGCCCAAGAAAGGCCAGCTGTGGCCCTTGTCTGCCTGCCTGGCCTCCCACTTCTCTCTCCCTTCCCAACAGCAAGGGCTGGCAGACTGGTTGGCTGGGCTCCCTTGCCCGCCTGCTTGCTTGCTTACTCTGATGCTGCCTCAGCACCCAGCACCCCCTGGCCAACCCCAGAGGCACCATTCCCCCGGGGAGCTTGTAGCCAGGGCTGCTGCGACAGCCGTGCAAGAGAGCATGCAAAGAGGGAGGCAAGGAAAGAGGGACGGAGGCTAGTGTTTTCTGTGGCATCCGTGACCTTCATTCAAGGCACCCCAGGGTGCCACGGCACACTGGTTGAAAACCACTACACTAAAAGAAACTAGAGCAAATAATTAAAAGAGAAAGTAAATTTGTTGCTCCTGAAGAGGATCTTGGGGTCATTCACCCTCCCCCCACCTGCACCTCAGCCGTATCTGCACTTGGTCACACCTTCTTTCCCTGCATGCACAGAGCACAAAACAGCCCCCCCCCCCACCCCTCCAGTTCTCCAGTCCCTACTCACGTCACCCCAAGGCCTTTGGGTGTCTTTCCCCTTTGCCTTCCTGGAACCTGCAGCATCCCATGACAACAGCTGAGTCGATGTCCCCCCCCCCCACCCCGTGTGCTTCTGCACCAAAACCACCCTTTTCCTGTCAAGGCCACGGATCTGCTTCCGACCCCCAAGAGCCAGAAGCTGCTCCCTCGCATGGACCGTCTCCAGAGGCAACTGAAGCAAAGAGCGTTTTCCTGGAGAAGCCCAGCCTGGAGGCTCTTTGCCTGCTACTCCTGCCAACCGCCAGACTCCTGGCCTCTTGTCAGAGCATTTCTGAGTGCCCGTCTCACAGCCGGACCCCTTGGCAAACGGACCTTCCTGGAACAAGCTGAAATTGCGTCCCCTCCATTAGGGAAGATGCCTACCTGCGCGATGACCTCCTGCCCCCACCAGAAATTAGGTTAATGGGATGCCGTGGGAACCTAGCAAGACCACGTGACGCAAGGGAACCAGCGAGAGCCTTGTGCCCTTGGGAAATGGGGGAGGAACTGTGTCCCCTCTTGAAGGAAACCCCGAGGCAGCAGCTGTCCACAGGCTGCCTTGTCCTTGCTTTCCTAATAAAGAGCATTTGATAAATTATTCCTGCCTCTGCTTGGAAATTCATAGGCTCTAGCCCCGTGCTTAGAACTGTCTCCTAGTCTGTGGTTCACCACATGTCAGTTTGGGAGGGATGGATCAAACTCTCAGCTGAGGTGTGGGGAACCCCTTGGCCTGGGTCAAACACCCCACGGGCATCTCTGATAGGCATTTAAAGAAGAAAAAATGGTGATTTGTGGCTTTAGGAATCTCAGCCAAAGCATCCATGGCTGGGTGGTGGCCCGGCGGGGGGGACGGGGGGACGGGACAGCCCTGCCCAGGGCTGACTCACCCCTAGCAGGATGATGTCATGAAGCCCAGAAGAGCCATTGTCTGTGGGGGGTGGTGGGGGTGGTGGACAGGCTCCAGAAAGGACTGCTTCTGCTGCTCAACAGAGGGGGCTCCTTTTGAAAACTGTTTTTATTTTTTATTTATGTCATTTTAAATTGTAATTGATATTAATGTTGTCTTTTTAGTTTTAGATTTTATGATTCATGTGGAATTTCCCCCCCATTTGGTTGTGTGCCTTTTGATGTGTTTTATTTATTGTTTATGACTTTTGTTATGTTGGTAATTATGTAAATCTTGTTATGTTGTAAGCCGCCTTGAGCCTTGTTTCAACTATGGAAAGGTGGCATACAAATTAAATGATGATGATGATGATGATGATCTGGCCCTGCCTCATTGGACACCGGCGGAGTCCAGCCAAAGGTTAGCCCAAAGACACTACTCTGCCCCCTCCTCTCTATCCCTGACTAGCGATGCATCGAAATCATGCGCACGCAGCCAAGAAGCCTTTGCTGCAGCAGGACCAAATGGCGACTCACCGTGGCAGGTGAAAAAGCAAAATGGGTAAAAATTCAATTAAAATGCAGCTAGAGACCAAGAGCAGTGGAACGTGTGGGACACCTTTTCACCCCAAAAGTAATCCACGTTTGTCCCTGTGAGCAGAAGGCACCTAGGCCATGTGCTGCCCACCCCCAAAATGGCCACTTCCCCCCATCACCATCTCCGCAGGTAAGGGAGCCCAAAGGTTGGCCTCTGCAGCTGATCACGACACACAAGAGGGTCCTCCTTGCTTATGCTAGTTATTTATTAAATTTGCACCCCGACTTTCCTTCGAGGAGTTCAAGGTGGCACATATACTTTCCCTCACAACGGCCTTGCAAGGTAGGTCAGGCTAAGAGACGGTGGCTCCCCCCCCGAAGGTCACCCAGTGGGCTTCATGTGGCTGCCCCCAGGTTGAGTCCACACTCTAACCACTGCACCACACTGCCTCCGAAGCGCTAGCTACTACACCAAGGGCACTGCATAAAAAAACAGAATCTGTTGTCTCACAGGCAGCAAGGAAAATGGGAATGAACTTTGGCGGCCAGAGGGCAGGCAGGAGAGGGTTTGGCCAACCTGCAAGATCATGCACCGCTTTCAAGACCCTCGGAGCAACCCTATCCCACAGCTAAGCAACCACCAGGCTCTGAATTTGCAACCAGTAGGGTGACAAATCAGAATCCATAAACAGGGATTGGGGGCCAACCAGATGAATGAAGTGGTGAGCTCTCCACCAAATCACCCCTAAACTGCTGCCTAAAAAAATAATAATTGGTGGAGATAGACAGTGCTATTTTGCTAGAAAAAGAGGTTCTGGAACTCACCCTGAACTCCTCCTTTGTTCTTTTAGAATGGCCATGGTGCCCACCTGAGGGGGGCCAGAATGGAGTTCTGGTGAGTTCTGGCTGGAAAAAAGCCCTGCATACATAGATCATTTTGTTTGCATGCCACCTTTCCCTAGTTAAAACCATGCTCAAGGTGGCTTACAACACAGAAAAATATTGGATAATTACAAAGGTAACAAAAGCAGTCACAAACCAATAAAACATCAAAAAGTACACAATCAAACTGAACAATACACACACCTCTCTCTCTCTCTCTCTCTCTCTCTCTCTCTCTCTCTCTCTCTCTCTCTCTCTCTCTCTCACACACACACACACACACACACACACACACACACACAGACAGACAAATTTTTGCCAATACAAAACTCAGAAGCACAGGCCTGAAAGCTATCTGCTAGTTGCCCCACTAGGGAAAAAAAGGGTGAGCAAGTGAAATTTTCATTTTTAGCAATGCTCAGCATCTGTCACTGTGCAGAAGTTAAGGAGATTCCGACTCAACATCAGGAAGACCTTTCTGACAGTAAGAGCTGTTTGACAGTGGAACGGACTGGGAGGTGGTGGCCTCTCCTTCCTTGGAGGTTTTTAAGCAGAGGTTGGGTGGCCATCCATCATGGATTCCTCAGCGGAGATTCCTGCATTGCAGGGAGTGAACTAGAGGGCCTTTGAGATTCCCTCCCAATCTATGATTTTATGATTAAGGGACAGTTAACAGTGTTACACAGGGACGTGGGTGGCACTGTGGGTTAAACCACAGAGCCTAGGGCTTGCCGATCAGAAGGTCGACGGTTTGAATCCCCGCGATGGGGTGAGCTCCCGTTGTTCGGTCCCTGCTCCTGCCAACCTAGCAGTTCGAAGGCACATCAAAGTGCAAGTAGATAAATAGGTACTGCTCCGGTGGGAAGGTAAACAGCATTTCCATGCGCTGCTCTGGCCACATGACCCGGAAGCTGTACTACTTGGCCACTAAAGTGAAATGAGTGCTGCAACCCCAGAGTCGTCCGCGACTGGACCTAATGGTCAGGGGTCCCTTTCAAGAAGGATACTGATAAGCTGGAACGTGTCCAGAAGAGGGCAACCAAAATGGTCAAAGGCCTGGAAACGATACCTTATGAGGAACGGCTTAGGGAGCTGGGTATGTTTAGCCTGGAGAAGAGAAGGTTAAGGGGTGATATGATAACCATGTTCAAATATATAAAAGGATGTCATATAGAGGAGGGAGAAAGGTTGTTTTCTGCTGCTCCAGAGAAGCGGACATGGAGCAACGGATTCAAACTACAAGAAAGAAAATTCCACCTAAACATTAGGAAGAACTTCCTGACAGTAAGAGCTGTTCGGCAGTGGAATTTGCTGCCAAGGAGTGTGGTGGAGTCTCCTTCTTTGGAGGTCTTTAAGCAGAGGCTTGACAGCCATCTGTCAGGAATGCTTTGATGGTGTTTCCTGCTTGGCAGGGGGTTGGACTGGATGGCCCTTGTGGTCTCTTCCAACTCTATGATTCTATGATTCTACCTTTACCTTTGCCTTTAACAGTGTTACACAATTCTGAGCAGGTATCATTCACTCCCCCGCTCCCCTCCAAAAACAGTACTCCTCCAGGAGCACTTTGGTGGGACGTTTGGCTCAGAATCCCACCCCCAACAGGAGAGGGTGATTTCGCAGAGAAGCCAGCGATTGGGTGAAGCAAGAAATCCCCCATCCCTGCGACTGAATGCATGTATTTAAATGTCACTGGGGCCTTCAGAAGGCAGAGCAACCGTTGAAGGCTGGGTTCAGTGAAGAGAGCAGGCAGGCAGGCTGGGGAATGCACTTTGCGCATGTCTCGCCTGTGTGCTCTGCGCACTTGGGGCCAGGAGAAGGGGGGGGGAGGAAGGATCAACAGGCCACAGATGCTGCAGCAGCAGCAGCACCGAGCTGTTAAGGTTGCAGCTGCCGCTCAGGCGAGGCTGATCCAAACCTCCCCCGACGGCTGCTGGAGGGAAGCCCAGCCTCCAACTGCGCATGGATGGATGCATGTGCGCATGGATGGCACAGAAGAGTGTCTCTGTGTGGGCTGCTGGCACGCTCCCTTCCAGCAGCTTCCTTGCCTTGACAGCGGTGCCTCTCCAAGCGGCCGTTCCCAGAGCAGCCACCATCGCCCTTGACGGTCGCTGCAAAAAGCTCTCGTCCTCGGCGCCAGAGGCTCTGCCAATCCCAGAGTGGCAGCAGGGGGGCTGTATGCTCAGAAGCAGGGAGGTGGGGGAAGGGTATTCAGGGGCTTCGGAAGAGGGGTGCCGCCTCCGGAGGGGGTTCCTGCTTCTGGTATGGGGAGCAATGGCAGCAAGAGGGGAGGGGGGAACAGCCTGTGCAAAATGCCCCCATTTAAAAAGATCACATTTAAAAAGATCACAGGGTCATGCAAGATGAGTCAGTGCGGTGCAGCTGTTAAAAGTGTCAGACTCGGACCTGGGGGACCAGGGTTCAAATCCCTCCTTGGCCATGAAACTCACGAGGGTGGTCTTGAGCTCAACCCACTGCCTCTCAGCCTAGCCTGCCTCACAGGGCTGTTGTCGTGGGGATGAAATGAGGAGGGGGAGAACAGAAATGCAGCAAAGATATTCATAAGAGCCGGAGGCACATGGGCGACCTGTTTGCAGCAAGGAAAAGGCCAGGCCTCAGGCTGCAGGAACTCTCAAGGAGGCCAGCCGGGGATTTGGGGAGAAATGGTTGGCCTTGGAGCCCCAGCAAATCTCAAGTCAAGGATCAGGGTGCCAGGGGGACCCCGAAACTTACCCCAGGGGCAGAAGGCTTTGCATTTCTATGGGAGGAAGGATGGAACACATCCTTGGACAGGCTCCAGCCTCTGTCCTCCTAAGGTGCAGAATTTCAAAACACACCAAAACTAATGTAACACATGTAAATTAAATCATTCAAAAAACCCCAAAAGCAGTAAAACCTACCAGGAGCACCTAAAAACACCCAACACACCTGAGAGGAAAGAGGAATCCTAGGATTGTAGAGTTGGAAGAGTCTACATTTAGGAATTCTGCTGCAAGGGCGAAACGAGGCTTTATTTCACGCAGGTCAAAGACCCAGTTTCAAAAAACAAACCAACAACCCCCACACATTTGCATACACCACAGGCTGGCAGCATCAATGGGGCCCCTCTGGAGGCTTCACCTGGGAAAAATAATAATAAAACCAGCCAGCTCCCCCCGCCCTGTACCTACAGCTCTGTCTGCCAACAGCCATCCCTGGATGGGCTCAAACCACCAGCCTTCTGGTTAAGAGCCAGACACACTGACCCATTAACAGAGAAAGTCTCCAGCTGGCACCCAAAATGCCACATCTGCCTGGCACCCCCCACCCTAAGCAGGCCTGCCCCTCATCTAACATGGGAACTGGGAGCAGAGGGCACCTGGCCTGAATCACAGATTCCCCAAGCTGCTGTCTCCCCCTCTGTGAAACAGCCTCGCAGGGCTGTTGTGAAGAGGTATGAGACCAGGAGATGCCACTACCTGCCCTAGCTCCCTAGGGCAGCTATGCCCAATCCAACACACCATACTTCCCCTGGAGAATGGCAGCCTCTAGACATGCAGTCCAGCTGCTGCTGAGACCACTGGCCCAGCTAGCCTAGTGCTGCTGGCTCTGACTGGCAGTGTCTCTGTGAGAGAAAGCAGAAAGGAACTTGGCACCTCAGCCACAAAAAGGGCAAACTCTGTTCCTCAACCGAATCCAAGGGAGTAGGCCCTGGGTCAGGGGTAGCTCACCTGCTCTGCATGCCAATATCCCCAGGTTCAACCCCCCCAGCTCAAGAGAGCTGCTGCCAGTCAGTGTAGACAACATCTGCCTCCTGCCAATGACTGTGCCAGCACAGCTGCCAGCCTTGCTACACACAAGCAGGTTCACCTGGAGTCAAGCAGCTGCCAGGTAAGCCTGTCCATGAGTGCAAGGAGAAGGCTGGCAGCATCCAGTGAAGCTGGACTTCTCCACGGAGCACAGTTAAACTGCGGAACTCCCTCCCACAGGAGGCAGCGATGGCCACCCACCTGGATGGAGGAAGAGAGGGCTATTGGTGACTCTGCCGTCCAGAGTTGGAGGCAGAGGTGCTTCTGAACCCCCGTTGCTGGAAACTGCAGGAGGGGAGAGAGCTCTGGTGGTTGGATCCTGCTTGCTTGCAGGTTTCCCATTGGGGCATTTGGTTGGCCACTGTGAGAACAGGATCCTGGACTCGATGGGCTACCACTGGCCTGATGCAGCTGCAGGCTTGTCTTGCGTTCTTACATGGCGAGAGCAGGATTGCTGCTGGAATCCCGGAGTGGTGCTGGGTGCTAGGGGGAGCGGTCAAGACATCATCCCCAGTAGGTCCTGCCAGAGGGTTCACATCCCCACTGGGGGCTGTCACTGCCTCTCAGCCCAAGCTCTCTCGCAGGGCTGTTGTGGGGAGTAAATGAGGAGGGAGAGAACCACGGATGCCTGGGAGAAAAAAGGGGGGGATATAAAAGAACCAGGCAGAGGGCCTTCTGGGTGGTGGCGCCCGCCCCGTAAAATATCCTCCCATCCGATAGCAAGGAGATAAGTACTGGTAACTATGCAACCTTTAGAAGACATCTGAAGGCAGCCCTGCGTAGGGCTTTTAAATATTTAATGTTTTCTTAAGTTTTTATATATGTTGGAAGCTGCCCAGAGTGGCTGGGGCAACTCACTCAGATGGGCGGGGTACAAATAATAAAATGATGACGGCGATGAAGGAAATCAGCTCCTTGCTATGGAAATGGCTGAGCTCAGCTCTCTGGCATCAAACAACTGTGAACATCTGCAAAATGCGAGACCTAAAAGGAGACTGTTGCTTCTGCAAAAAGTGACCTGGGCTGAGAAGGAAACTGAAGGAGAAGCCTTCATCAATAATAAACAGAGGCTTTTCGACTTGCCCAAGTGCCAGGCAAACCCTCAGGGGTCCTGAATAATAGGCCTCTCTATTATGTCCATTTCTCAGACAGAGACACCCCCCCCCCTCGGAGTTCTTGCTGCAAGAGGGCTTCCTTCCAGGCCAAGGCCACTGCTCTTTGCCACCCTCTTTCCAGGGTCAAGGACGTTCTTTTTAATTCACAAAAACGTTTCTCTACCGGCGCCTTAGCATAAAATCTCAGGGTGGGAAAGAACAAACACAGCATGAAACCCCATCGGGAAAGAAGCAAATCATCACTAACTTTTACAGAGCTGCACATTTTTGGAAAGTAAGATGCTAACAGAGCCCGGCTCCACGCTCGCCCCCGTAGGAGGGGTAGGAGCCTTTCCCGGCTACGGAGGAACCTGCCGGGGCTTGGAAGCCCCCCCCCCCAGGCCAGCCTGCCCCTGTTCCCCCTCTCCTCCTGCCCACCGAGACCATCCCCTGCCGGGAGGAGGCAATAACAGCCACCGGAAGGAGGGCATCACCGGACCCCCTCGCTACAACCCGGGCAGGCACCCTGGGAAGAGGCTCTCCCTCCCCACGGCTGGCTGTGGCTCCCAGGCCTGCCTCCCTCTCCCCAGCCCCATATTTCCTTCCCCCTCCATCATGATGCGCGCGCCCCACTCTCGAGAAGAAAAAAAAAGACGCACCGGAGAGAGAGACCCCTTGGCCAAAGCGCCCCCTCCCCTCCCCTCCCGCGTCCAGCTCCAGCCTGCGCGCCCCCACTGTCAGCCCCCCCCCCGCTCTTCCCAGGCCGCGCTCCCGGAATTTGCGAGAAGAAAATGGTGCCTGCAAGGACAGCGAGCGGCCGCCGCCTCCCCTTCCTTCCCCCGGCCGGGCGGGCCGCCTCCTGACTGGCGAGGATGCCTCGGGGAGGCCGAGGAGGAGCTGCAATGCACCTGCTGAAGAAGCAGCAGGACACCCGCCCGCCGCCAGATCCCGGCCGGCCCGGCGCGGTCCCTGGGGACGGGTGGATCTCCAGCTGCCCCGGGGTGGGTGGAGGAGGGGATCTCTCAGGCTGCGCTGCGAAGCAGCTGTCAAAACTCCAGGCACGGGGTGGGGGTCGGGGGGCTGCAGCAGGTAGTGGCTCCAGGAGGAGGCGGAGGAGGAGGCGGCGGTGGTCCCTCCATCCTCGCCCTCCATCCCTAGCCTGCATCCTTCTTTGCCTCCATTGTCTCCGCCCCCCCCCCCTTCCAGGCAGCATCACTCGCTCGCTTTGTCTGGCGGCAGCGCCGCTCCCTTTGCAGGTGAGCCTGGTCCGGAGCAGGGAGGGCAAAACCGCCAGGCACGAGCCCTCCAAAGCAAAAAAGCCCCCCCCCGCTCACGAAATAACCCCCCCTCCCCCCGCCGATTGCAGCAGCAGCAGCAGCAGCCACACCCCGAGCGGCGGCGGCGCACAAAGGCGAGGATGCCCGTCGCCACGACCCCCGGGGCTCCGGGCGGCCAAGCGGCAGGACGCCTGGGTCCGGGGGGGGGGGGGAAGAGTCTGTGTGTAAGGCAAGCCTGGTGCCCGGAGGAGGGAGAGCGGCCCAGGCCGGCTCCGGTGGCCCCGCGGGCCGAGTGAGGACGTGGCACGGGCCACCTGCGCCCCCGGGGACCCCCCGCGCTGCCCGGCTCACCTGGGGCCCCGCTCCTGGGTGGGTAGAAGGCGGGCGTCGTCCGTGGTGCTGCTATCGCCGCCGCCGCCGCCGCCGGGCTCCGCGCTGCATCCCTGGCAATGCGGCGGCGCTGCGCAATGCCCGCTCCGCCTTCCGCGCCCGTGACGTCGCGCTCGGGACCGCGGTCCGCGGCTCAGATCCTCGCGCGCGGGGCACCGCGCAGGCCCCACGGGACGAGACGGGGCGGCAGCCGGAGGGCAGGGGGTGGTGCACAGCCCGGGCGAGGAGTCGCCACCCGCCCCCACCGCCTGCTCAACGGGGCGAGGCGCGCTCCTGGCTCCTGCCCTGCCGGGCGCGCGCCGTCGCCTGGGAAAGCGAGAAGTGGCTGGTGCCAGCGCGGGAGAAGATTCCCTTTGGGTCACCTGGGGGGCCGCGGGGAGGAGGGCCCCCACCGCACCCCAGCCGTCGCGCGTCCCATCAGGCAGAACTTAGTGTCAGAACTTAGTGTCTGCCGGATGAGGCCCCTCCAGCGCAGCCTCCTGCTGTCAAAGGGGCCAAATATCCCGACCCTAGGCATCTCGATAGACTGCTCCTGGAGCTGGTGGTTCCACCAGAAGTCAAGAAGCGCCCGCCGGGTCAGACCAAGGGCCCCCCTAGTCTGGCATCCTCACCTCGTAGGGGGCAACCAGCAAGCAGGATTTGGGCAAAAGGGGATTTGAGCAAAAAGGAACATAGACTGTCCAGCTGGAAGGGACCCCAAAGGTCATCCAGTCTAACCCCCCTGCAGTGCATTTCATTGTATTTTAATCTTTGCTGGAAGCCACCCAGAGTGCCTGGGGAGACCCAGCTGGATGGGCGGGGTACAAATAAATAATGATAACAACAACAACAACAACAACAACAACAACAACAACAACAACAACAATTATCCAGCTGCAGGACTGGCCGGTTGTTTATAGATGGTGCATAAAGAACCGCGAGAGGAGGGCCCCACTAGAAAGGACCAAGCAAGGCCATTTGCTAGTAATACTAATGATAAGGATAATGACAATCCCCAGCCACTCTGGGCAGCTCCCAACAGAATATTAAAAACACGATAAAACATCAAACATTAAAAACCTCCCTAAACAGGGCTGCCTTCAGATGTCTTCTAAAAGTCAGATAGTTGTTCATTTCCTTGCCATCAGATGGGAAGGCATTCCACTACCAAGAAGGCCCTCTGCTACCCAGGAGGTGGCCTGATCCACTCCCCACAGGGCTCCCCCAGCAGCCTCGACTGGGAGGGGTGGGGGCAAATGTGTAAGCGGGCACATAGGGGTGAGCACCAGGAGGGGTCAGCTTCAAGAGGAGGAGCCCCCAGGAAGCTCTCTCCAGCCCCAGGGCTGTGGGCAATGGTGGCCTTGGGAGGGGAGGGGTGGCAACAGATCTCCAAGGGGTTATTTTTAACACTCCCTCACATGTGAATGTCTGTTGCATTCAGGGAATGAAAATAGCCTGGTGTGGCACGTCCTATTTATGCCCTGGTGCAATCACTGGGGGTGGGAGGAAGAAAATAATAAAAACAAAATTTTTACTATTTTTGTACCCTGCCCATCTGACTGGGTTGCCTCAGCCACTCTGGACAGCTTCCAACACATATAAAAACATGACAGCTTCCCAATACACCGCAGAGCAGACCACCCCCACCCCCAGCAGTTTTGAATCCCCCCAAAAAGCACAGGGGAGGGGCTGGGAGGGGCCATCAGGGGAAGTTTCCAGGGGACAGTCAAAAACTGTGCCGCAGGATTGAAACAACTGAGCTGCTAGGAGGGAGAGCAAACCGGAACTTTTGAGAGGGGGGATGGATGCTGTGCCAGCTGGTGCCCATTGAGAGGGTGGAAGGAGGGAGGGAGGGAGGGAGGCCAACAGCAGGGGGAGCCAGAGGGTGGCATTCAAATAAGTTTGACGCAGAGTAGGCCCATTGAAGTGAATTAGCATGAGTATGTGATGCCTAAGGGGTGAGTGAAAATCTACATCAGGAACCAGGGGGGGAGTAAATATCTACATCCAGATTTGCTGCCCCTGAGGGTTCTACTGCCTGAGGTGCATTGGGGCAGCCAGCGAGGAACCCTTTTCTGTGGGGAGAGGCTCAGACTCAGAGCAAAGAGACACTCTGGCTCTGTGTCTGAGCCCCCCCCCCCCGCTGTGGAGGGCAGAGCTGTACTGCTGCTGCCTGCCAGCTTTTTTCATTGACTTTGTGGCTGCCCAGCTCCCACAATTCTATTTTTCTGGGTGCCCAAGAACCCTTTGCTCCCTTGGAGTTGGCTCCTATGGCCAGCCCTGCCGATGCCGGCTCTAGGGGTGCTAGGGCGCCGGGCCGGCAGGCTGGGTGCTGCGCTGCTGCGCGGGTGCGGGAGCAATCTCTACGCCTCAGTACCAGGGCACCCGACCTGCTCGAGACTGCCCTGCAGCCCTGCCACCCAGAGGCAACTAATTCTAGTTTTGCCCCTATCGTCCTCTTCCCTGCTAAGGTGCACAAGGACAACCCTGGAATTAAGGAGGAAGCTGGTGGGCCCTTGCTGGCTGGTTGTAAGGAAGAGGGCAGGCTGGTGAGGGCTGGCTAAGGTCAGCGGGGCAGTGCCTAATGGAGCGGTCCTCACTGACCATGGCACACATACAGCCTTCCGGAGCGTGATGGGCTGAGATCCAGTGTGGTTCAGGGGATGAAGAGCTAGGAGTGAGTCTTGGGAATCTGGGTCCACGACACTGAAATGTGCAGACACCCCACCAAAGAAGAGCCTGTTGGATCAGGCCAATGGCCCACCCCCCCTCGCCTCACAGTGGGCAACCAGATTCCACAAAGCGAAGCCCACAAGCAGGATTTGGGCACAGGAGTCCTCTCCGCTCCTGCATTTTCTGGCAACCGCAGAGGCTCTCTCTTACGATGGGAAGAAGAGTGAACCACCTCCTGTGTCGGAGGTGCCAAACACTATCAAGGTCGGATGAAGGCAGCCCTGTTCAGGGAAACAAAATAAAAAAATTCCTTCCAGCAGCACCTTAGAGACCAACTAAGTTTGTCATTGGTATGAGCTTTCGTGTGCATGCACACTTCTTCAGATACATGAAAGCTCATACCAATACAAACTTAAAGGTAAAGGTAAAGGGACCCCTGACCATTAGGTCCAGTCGTGACCGACTCTGGGGTTGCGCGCTCATCTCGCATTATTGGCCGAGGGAGCCGGCATATAGCTTCCAGGTCATGTGGCCAGCATGACAAAGCTGCTTCTGGAGAACCAGAGCAGCACATGGAAACGCCGTTTACCTTCCCGCTGTAGCGGTTCCTATTTATCTACTTGCATTTTGACGTGCTTTCGAACTGCTAGGTTGGCAGGAGCTGGGACCAAGCAACGGGAGCTCACCCCGTCACAGGGATTCGAACCGCCGACCTTCTGATCAGCAAGCCCTAGGCTCAGTGGTTTAACCACAGCGCCACCTGGGTCCCTTAGCTGGTCTCTAAGGTGCTGCTGGAAGGAATTTTTTTATTTTGTTTCAACTACGTCAGACCAACACGGCTACCTACCTGTAACTGTTCAGGGGAGTTTTTAATGTGTGACATTTTAATGAATTTTAAATTTTTGTTGGAAGCCAGCCAGAGTGGCTGGGAAAACCCAGCCAGATGGGCGGGATAAAAATAAATAATAATAATAATAATAATAATAATAATAATAATAATTATTGATAAACAAGAGTTTGCTCACATGTGACAAGTACTGGCTGAGTCCTAAAATTCCTGTAATGAATTCCATAATCCAGGGGAGTTGTCGCCAAGGAAACGAGCAACAAAGCACCGAAACCTCTCAAAATATCAATCAAACAGTAAGGATGTGAGCAGAGCTCTGAAGCAACAGGTGGATCAGGCCAAAGGGGGCCCATCTGGCTTGGCATCGTGATCTGGCCACGGCCAGCCAGGTGCCCGTCTTGGGAATCCTACAGGCGAAAAGGAGCAAAACAAAGAGTCCTCTGCCCTCTTGCATCAGCAGGCATTCAGAGGCAAGCAGACACTGAGAGCGGAGATGACATGCAGCCCCCAGGACTAGTAGCTCCCCCTGAGCAAATCACAGTGAGAAAACAGCTCCTCCTGACACAGAGAGATCATCTTTTACACATGGGGGCTTTGCAACCTGCGGACCAGCCAAGATTGTTACCTGGTTTTTCAATCTGCCAGCCTACCAGACAGTTGATATCAAGCAGGCAAGAGAAGTCGTATCAGGCACCAATTCTCCTAACGTGGCATGTTGTTTATGAAACCTTCAAGGGCCTTGGAGATGCCACCTCGCCAGAGGAAGAGCAAACCAGCAAATGCAAAGGATGGAGAGTCTGGGTCTGAATGGAAAGAGGAAAACTTGACCAGGGCGCCTCTCCTCGAGACACACTAAGAATATCCTTTATGGTATAAGTGACAGAAGGCAGCACATGCTTTCCAGATGCCACACATCACTCCTGCCCTCCTGAGGGAGCCCTCAGTCCTTGCCCCACAAGAGCCTCCAGCTGCCACCTGCCTGACCTTTGCCACTGCTCCCACAGAAGCACCTTGGGGGGTGAGTGAGGGGGGCGTGTTCTGCTTGGTTCAGAGGAGCAGACCAGATACAACCAAGGGAAGGCCATCGAGCCAGGGGCCAGATCCTGGCGGCTGCTATGCAAGGTTCTGCAGCCAGCTTTCCTCTTTTCTGCTGGGAAGGTGGAGAGAGCTGCTCCCCCCCCCCCAGGGAGCAAAGCCTGGGCTGCTGAATGAAAAGGCCCAGTGTCCGTGCAAATAAGAGCTCCAAGGAGGGGCCTGGCACAGACACAGCTTGGGTCACAATCACAGGGGAGAGAAAGGGCCAGATCTGCTCTGCACGCTTGCACTGAATCCGCCAGCTGGCAAAGCACCACCTTTGGCAAGACCATTCCCCTGGCTGTCCCAAAGAAGATGTTATTTTCTTTTTGTATGCCACAACAGCAGCGAGAATTTTGATAGCCAAGAATTGGAAGACACAAGAAATACCAACAGTTGGAGAATGGCAGATGAAAATGATGGACTACATGGAGCTGGCTGAACTGACCGGGAGACTCCGCGACCAGGGAGAAGAGTCGGTGGAAAAAAGATTGGATGAAATTTAAAGAATATTTAAAGAAACATTGTAATATTTGAGGTTTTAATATAGACTTGGAAGAAGTTATAGGTTGTGATGTAAGGTTATGTTAAGAGTTTAAAGACAATATGAAGATAAGATTCTAAAGGGTGAATAAGTAGAAATTATGATAAGGAGATTTGAAAAATGATTCATAGTGAGGAGTTAGAAGTTACTAAAGATGAATTACAATGAACTGCAGACGGGGGGATTCGAGGAAGTCACCCTAAAACGGTAAAGAAAGAATAAAGGTAAAGGTAAAGGGGCCCTTGACCATCAGGTCCAGTCATATCTGACTGGGGTTGCGGTGCTCATCTCGCTCTATAGGCCGAGGGAGCCGGCGTTTGTCTGCAGACAGCTTCCGAGTCATGTGGCCAGCATGACAAAACTGCTTCTGGCGATCCAGAGCAGCACATGGAAACGCCGTTTATTATTAAAATACAATGATTCATCAAAAGGTAAAAGCTTCCCTAAACAGGGCTGCCTTCAGATGTCTTCTAAAAGTCAGATAGTTGTTTATTTCTTTGACATCTGATGGAAGGGCGTTCCACAGGGCGGGTGCCACTACCGAGAAGGCCCTCTGCCTGGTTCCCTGTAACCTCACTTCTCGCACTGAGGGAACTGCCAGAAGGCCCTCAGCGCTGGACCTCAGTGTCCAGGCTGAAAAATGGGGGTGGAGACACTCCTTCTGGACCGAGGCCGTTTAGGGCTTTAAAGGTCAGCACCAACACTTTGAATTGTGCTCGGAAACGTATGGGCAGCCAATGTAGGTCTTTCAGGACCGGTGTTATGTGGGCTCGGTGGATGTTCCCAGTTCCCAGTCCCCAGTCTAGCTGCCGCATTCTGGATTAGTTGTAGTTTCCAGGTCACCTTCAAAGGTAGCCCCACGTAGAGCGCATTGCATTCCAAGCGGGAGATAACCAGAGCATGCACCACTCTGGCGAGACAGTATGTGAGCAGGGAGGGTCTCAGCCTGCGTACCAGATGGAGCTGGTAGACAGCTGCCCTGGACACAGAATTCACCTGTGCCTCCAAGGACAGCTGTGAGTCCAAAATGACTTCCAGGCTGCGCACCTGGTCCTTCAGGGGCACAGTTATACCCCACCTTTTTCTCTAAGGAGCTTAGGGTGCCATGCATGGTTTTCTTATCCCCTTTCATCTTTGATCCCCACAACAACCCTGTGAGGTAGATTAAGCTAAGAGGCAAGGGAGCTTCATGGCTGAATATGAGGTTTGAATTCTGGTCTCTTCTGGGTCCTAGTCCACCAGTCATGGTAGAGTTGGAAGGGACCCCAAGGGTCCTCTAGTCCAACCCCCTGCAATACAGAAATCCCAACTAAAGCATCTCTGGCAAACAGTCACCCAACCTCTGCTTAAAATCCTCCACCACCTTCCAAGAGAGTCCATTCTGCTGTGAACATCTCTTCCTGCCAGAAATTTCTCACACCGCCCTGCCCCCATTCAAGCTAAAGGAGGCGGGTGTCTGCGAGGCAGGCTGGGAAAGGGTGAATGGAAGAATGAAGTCAAAGAGGAGAGGAGCCTTGGAGGGTGTGGCGAGTGTCTGTTGCCAGACGATAGGGGGGGCTGGGGAGATGGTGTGCTTGGGAGGGACAGAGAGATAATGGTGGGTTCGCAACTCTTCTGCATCTCAGGATAGCCCATTATGCAAGGCCAAGGAACTGGAACAACTCTGCCTATAAGGACCAATTTTTTCTGGCCCATTAAACATCCCATAGCAGTGGGGAAGAATAAGGGAAGGAAGGCTTGACTCACCCACAATTTGGGTGAATGGGACTCTAGAGGGAACAGGCCCTGAACAAGGCATCATTATATGCAGAGCTTCGGTGGTTCTTGTTTCCTGACCTCACCTAACCCCACGCTGCCCTGCCAGTTTGCATCCTTTCCAAATTGCCTCAGACAATGACCAGCTTGTTTTGCCTTTCCTGTTCTGGTAAGGATCAAACAGTAATGAAGATTGGGGGGAAGTGGGTAGGCAGAGGGTCTGGCTTAGGGCTGGTGAATCTTAGGCATCCCAAGGGCTGAATGTGGCGCCCAGACCTCACACTGGCTCTGCTCTGCAGTTTCCTCGAGTGCTTCGTCTTGCAGGCTTTGTATTGTATGTTTTAAAACACTGTTGTACGTTTCCCTTGTTTTATTTTTTGCAAACCGCTTTGGGTTTGTTTTGGGTTTTTTTTTACAATCAAGCTGTGTATAAATTTTGTGGGAGAAATAGATAGATGATAGATAGAAAAAGATCACATCCAGTTCTGCCTCTGCCCTTGACCACCCCAGGCCAGCACCCCCCTCCCCCTCCCCACAAGGTGCCCAGGGGGGAATTGGAGCCTTTGGGCTGACAAATGTTCCCTGCCTCAGTTCATTCTTTTTGCTCTTTCCCTCCGTCCTCCAGGGAGCCTCCCTTCCTTGGGGGGAGCAACATCCTTTCGACGGCTGCGTAAGGCCAAGGCAGGGTGCCCTGGCGGGATGAAACTACAGTGCCCAGCATGCAGTGCTTTGGAGGAATCAAAACAACACTCCCTGCTCATGCGTGTGCCCCATTGCACGCTGGGTTATGTAGTTTCCAAAAGGCAAATCAACCTCTGTAGAAGCAGCCAGAAGCCGGTAGACAAGAATGGCATGAGCCTCGTTTCCATGGCTTTGCCACTGGAGGGGGCGAGTGGGGAGCAAGGCGTTGCCATGGCATCCCATTTTTCGCCTCTAGCTCTCCAGCCAGCTCCAGCTGATGCACATCTGCAAAGCTCTGACTCAGCTGAGCAGCTCAGGCAGAAGAAGCACAGGGGAGGAACTCGGCCAGCGTGAAAGCAGGCCGCCTTCCCAGGCCAGCCACATGTGATCGTGGCTGGCTGGACCCGCCGGACTAGCAGGAGCTATGCAAAGCTCAGCCAGCCAGAAGAGCCATCGCTGCATCTCTCTGACAAAAACTGGAAGACATTTCATAGAATCCTAGAATTGCAGAGTTGGAAGGGACCCCCAGAGGTCCTCTGGTCCAACCCCCAGCAATGCAGGAATCTCAGCTAGAGCATCCATGACAGATGGCCAGCCAACCTCTGCTTAAAAACCTCCAAAGAAGGGCAGTCGACCACATCCCGAGGGAATCCATTGCACGGTCAAATGCCTCTCACCCTCCAAAACTTATTCCTGAAATTTAGTCGGACTCTCCTTTCTTGCCACTGGACTCCAGTGCCTCTGGCTTTACCAGTGCCGGATTTACATATAAGCTAAACAAGCTATAGCTTAGGGCCCCACTCTCTTGGGGGCCCCAAAAATTTTTTGAAGGAAAAAAACCCCTGGATGTACACTTCCAAAATAGAAGATAAAAAACAAACACAATAAAACCTACATACAGTTAGAGCTTAATCATTATTTCACTATTAATATATACTTCTTCTTAATTGTATCTCACTATTAATATACTACTTCTTAATTGTATTTCAGTTCAACAATTACTTTGATAAAATACATATTTTGTTATGTGCAAATGGTTATATACCTATTAGGTCCATAAATTACCATATAGCATATACAGTGGACCGACCCTCAGCTTACGTTACCTTAGGGTAACATAACTTTCGGGTTGCGAACGCGGCAAACCCAGAAGTGTATACTTCCGGGTTTCGCTGTGCACACATGCGCAGAAGCGCTCTATCATGCCGTGCATGTGTGCAGAAGCAGCGGCTCTTCTTACAAAATTTTCAGGGTGCGCACAGACCCCCTGGAACAAATTAAATTCGTATCTGGAGTGTCCACTGTATTCAATACAAAAAGCAGCAACAATTTGTTGTTGACAAAGGACAGCTTGACATATAAGGGGCCCCATTACCTTCAGGAGCTGAGGGCATCATCAAACCTCAATCCGGCCCTGGGCTTTACTCACCCCACATCTTGACTTTCCCAGGCAGACCTGGTCAGGCTTGCATGCCAGAAGACCGGAGAGGAAATGGCACTCTGCACTTGCTCAGAAACACACTCTCAGTACTGACCTCACCTGCTCCAGGGCTAAGCCCTTCATAGGGCAAAACATCCCGAGTCAATCCCAGCTCTGGCCTGAGTCACTTCCTCTTGCCGACTCCCTACGGTATAACTAGCTCTGCTGAGTCAGATGGAGGAACTGTTTAGTCCACAGACCAAAATCTTTCCAGGGGCTGCCTCAAGATGCTGGAGATGGAACCTGGCAACTTCTGCCTGCCAAGAGGACCCCCTTCCACAGAGCTGAGGCCCTTCCTTGCCGGATTCCAGAAACTCAGAAATCTACCAGTCTGCTCCTGGCTTCAGGTAGACTGCCCCTGAACACAGAGGCGCCATAGCCGCTGATAAATCCATCATACATGAAAGTCTGTTTGGTAGCAAATGCGCATGTGCTTATTGCTCATCGCCCACACTTCTCTTCGGGTGACACAACCTCCTCCTATTGTCGGCCTAACTAACAGGTTCCCCCAGTGCTCAGGCCGCAATATTTAGTGCCTGTGAAAACGGCAAACCTTCCTTCGGACGCACCGGCTACCAGGATTCCTGGGTGGCACATCCCTGGTGTGGATCTCAGGGCCTGTGCACTGATCAGTGGGAGAGACCAGGGTTCAAATCCCCACTCAAGCCATTGGATTGACAAAAGTTGTGGAGCTTTTTTTTTTTACGGACCCAAAGTTATTGAGCTTTCTTGGGGTGGGGGTGGGGGTGGGGGAAGGATCTCGCAATTGACTGTGATCTACCACAGACCCACTGCAATCAACCAGTAGATCGCGATCCACCTGTTGGACATCCCTGCTTTAGTTGATATTCCTGCACTGCAGGGGGATGGACTTGAGGACCTTTGGGAGTACCTTCCGACTATGATTCTAGGGTTTTTGTGGGGATTAAATAAGGAGAGACAGAAAAAAAAGAGACAGAGATAGAACCATGTACACCACCTTGAGCTCCTTTGAGAAAAAAGTGGGAGATAGACAGACAGACAGACAGACAAACAAACAAACGGCTCCTACCTACCTGCCCTCCCTGAAACACTACGCTACGGCCTCCGCCATTCTGCTGACTTTTTAAAGATTTAAAAACCATTTAATGGAAGGCAGCCTCGTTTTATAATTGGGGGCGGGTTGGGGGGGGGGGGAAGAAGAGAAACAAACATGGCCTCCCCCCTCCATACAGATCCGTAAAGGGCCCTTGCGCACAGCCAATCGCCATCCTGTAGGAAGGTGCGCGCCTCCACCTGCGAGACTCGTGACGCTTTCCTTTCGCTGCGCTTATTAGTCCACGCTCCGCGCACGTGGGCAGCCGCAGCAGCGCCGTGGAAATGCTGAGCAAGGCAAGCAAGGGCCACCTCCCTCCGCCCCAGGACTCCAGGCTCCCCCACGGCCACTGACTCACCCGGCGTCAACCTCCGTCCTGCCCGGCGACCCACCGCGATTCGGCCCCGAGAAGGGCTCCCTCCAGCCTCCGATGGCTTTCCTGGGCGGGCGGGCGGGCGCGGCAGGCAGCGAGCGCAGCGCTGCGCCCTGGAATGCCAGCAATGCATGCTATGCCTGCCCGAAAGATGACGGCAGCCTCGCCCGGCCCCGGCGGCAGCGAGCGAGGAGGCGCATCGACGGGGAGCATCAAAACAAGACACTCCCCGGCGGCTGCAGGCAGCGCGCAGGCAGCTTCGGAGCGCGGCGCAGACAGGCAGCCGACGGCCCGGCTGCGCTTCCAACGCCAGCCGTTTTGTTTGGCTGCATAATCCTTTGGAGACGTGGCTGCTGGGTCTCCTAAAATTAGGCACGCTGTGGAGAGAGAGAATTTCCCCCTCGCTCCTCCTATCATATCCTGGAGCTCACAGTCGCCCCACGAAATGAAGCAAGAGGCCAGAAACAACGGATTTGCACGGCGCCTAAGACCCTGTCCACCTGCAGCCCTTCTGTCAGATGGCATCAGCCTTTCCTTCTCCACCTGGCCCAGTGCCGGATTTGCGTATAAGCTAAACATGCTACAGCTTAGGGCCCCACTCCCTTGGGGGGGGGGGCCCTGAAAAAATTGTGTGGGTAGGGTGGAGTACTATGGTGATACTGATATTATATGAAAATGCGTTGTATTAACTACAATTGCATTGTACAGGTTATAACACTTAAAATTTCATATTAATAAAGCTATTGCATTATATATTTACACCAATTATTATTTCACATTATAGCAAGTTTCTAGAGACGAGATGATGAGTCTTTGTAAATTGTGTTTCTAAATGAGCTTTTGTTATTGCCAAATGCCAATGTGTTTGCATTATTGCATTACAGGGCTCAAGGCAACTTACAGATAAAAATGAAAAACCACTCAAAATCTATTAAAACCATCCAAATATTTGCCATAAAAGAAGGCGGTACCAGCCCTTTCGGCTACAAGCCAGGAAGGGAGGCAGCTCTGCTTCAGAATCCCAGTTGCTGGAAACTGTGGGAAGAGAGAGGGATCTTGTGTTTGAATCCTGATTGCATGTTTCCCATTGGGGCATTTGGTTGGCCGCTGCGAGAGCAGGAGGCTGGACTAGATGGGCCACTGGCCGGATCCTGCAGGCTCTTTTATGCTCTTGTGAGCCAGAGAGTCTGGAGAGGCCTCAGAGATGCTGGAAGAGGATCTGGAGAGGCTCCCAGGCAGCCTTTGGGCCGGAAAAGACAAAAAGCCTCTTCTTGGCTGAAATGTGCCAGGAGAGCAAATGCTTCCTTCCTCTTGCTGGGATGGAACTGGGCCACACCATGGTTGTCATGGCGACCATAGAACCACAAGCCTGGCCTGCAGGCCCCAATCAACTTGTGCCAAGTGTTGTCCCGGCCCATCAAGCAGAGCTGCTCCCACAGGCAGGGCAGGCAGCCCAGTGTTAGAAGAAAAATATAACCCCCCCCCCCAAAAAAAAACATCATACATACATCATTGATGTCTGCCAGGATACCCGATAATGGTCACTGATTGCTTTTACCTGGGCATCCTGGCCATTCTTTTGTGATGGTAAATACTCAGTTCCTGAATCCAGGTCACAGGCTCACCCTATTCATACACAGAAACGCCCTTAAGACAGGATTTGTAAGCAACAACACAATGGGAAGGCTTTCCCATTTCCTTCCTCCTTGCAGAGAAACATTTGAGGTCAATTTGGGAGAGTCAAAATGCTTTCAGGATTGCTCTCCTATACTATTTCAGACACATACAGTAGTTTATATACTTATGTACCGGTATGTGTTTGCCTTGTAAATTTATGAATATATGATTTATATATATGAGACCTTAGAATTCCCTAGATCAAGGGAAGTAATAGTACCACTGTATTCTGCTCTGGTCAGACCTCACCTGGAGTACTGTGTCCAGTTCTGGGCACCGCAGTTCAAGAAGCATACTGACAAGCTGGAACGTGTCCAGAGGAGGGCAACCAAAATGGTCAAAGGCCTGGAAACAATGTCTTATGAGGAACGGCTTAGGGAGCTGGGTATGTTTAGCCTGGAGAAGAGAAGGTTAAGGGGTGATATGATAGCCATGTTCAAATATATGGTAAAAGGATGTCATATAGAGGAGGGAGAAAGGTTGTTTTCTGCTGCTCCAGAGAAGCGGACACGGAGCAATGGATTCAAACTACAAGAAAGAAGATTCCACCTTAACACTAGGAAGAACTTCCTGGCAGTAAGAGCTGTTCGGCAGTGGAATTTGCTGCCAAGGAGTGTGGTGGAGTCTCCTTCTTTGGAGGTCTGTAAGCAGAGGCTTGACAGCCATATGATGGTGTTTCCTGCTTGGCAGGGCGTTGGACTGGATGGCTTTTGGGGTCTCTTCCAACTCTATGATTCTATGATCCTCCAACACCAGGGAGTTGTGCCTTTTCCCTGAGCAAGTCAAGAATGCTCTGCTTCCAGACCCTCATGGCATGGCAGAGCCTCTGCAGTCACCCCACCCCACCCCCACCCCCACGGAGGAAGCAAAGTGCATTGTCCTTCCTCCCGCCTTCCCCTTGACTTCTGCACCCACAGGCACCCTCCTCTTCCAGATGGAGATAGCATGTTGCAGGGGGTTGGACCAGATGACCCATGGGATCCCTTCCAACTCTGCAGGTCTATTACGGGTAAATTGGGAGGCGGGCTGGCAGATGCCTGAAGGCCTCCTTTGAATGGAGTGCTTGGCTAGGCCACCCTTTGCCCCTGCCCCAGTTTTTAAGTCTGTCCTGTTGAGTAGCTTCCTTTGTGACATTTATCAGACTGGGAGCAGGCTTAATTTCAGGTTACCCTTTGGCAAGCAAAAGAGTGTTTTGTTCAAAACATTTTCACCCTGCCTCTCTATAGCTCGAGGCAGCAGTGTACAGCATCACCAAAATGAATTTTTCAATCCTAAAGAGTCTGCTGTATATCTAAAACTGTTCACCTCACACATAATTTGGGATGCCGAAAGATCAACAGAGCCTATCGAAACCTAAGAATAGCAGCCAATTCACAGCTAGACAGAAGACAAAGTTGGTTACCAACAAACCTATTTTAAGAAGAGTGTTCGTTGGATCAGCTTCTGGCCTTGCGGCAATGAACCTGACCGGCTAATTAAAAAGTTGCATGTTCTTAAAGTGGCATGTTCAGGAACAGCTGCAGTGGACTGAGTCAAGAAATAAAAACAGGACTGTTGATGGTGAGTCTCGCTCAGGCCCAGGAGTAGAACAGGGAGCCGTGTGGCTCACATCACAGAATCAGAATCAAGTATCAGAGCAGCATAGAATGCGTGCCATCCAAACTCCCAGGCACCAGTGATGGCCAGAATCCAGGGGAAGGGGGGGACGAGGGGGTGCAGTTGGAAGGGGGGGGGTCTTAAAGCTAGAGAAAGCTAGAGAGTTCCAGAAAAACGTCTACTTCTGCTTCATTGACTATGCAAAAGCCTTTGACTGTGTCGACCACAGCAAACTATGGCAAGTTCTTAAAGAAATGGGAGTGCCTGATCACCTCATCTGTCTCCTGAGAAATCTCTATGTGGGACAAGAAGCTACAGTTAGAACTGGATATGGAACAACTGATTGGTTCAAAATTGGGAAAGGAGTACGACAAGGTTGTATATTGTCTCCCTGCTTATTTAACTTATATGCAGAATTCATCATGCGAAAGGCTGGACTAGATGAATCCCAAGCCGGAATTAAGATTGCCGGAAGAAATATCAACAACCTCAGATATGCAGATGACACAACCTTGATGGCAGAAAGCGAGGAGGAATTAAAGAACCTTTTAATGAGGGTGAAAGAGGAGAGCGCAAAATATGGTCTGAAGCTCAACATCAAAAAAACCAAGATCATGGCCACTGGTCCCATCACCTCCTGGCAAATAGAAGGGGAAGAAATGGAGGCAGTGAGAGATTTTACTTTCTTGGGCTCCTTGATCACTGCAGATGGTGACAGCAGTCACGAAATTAAAAGACGCCTGCTTCTTGGGAGAAAAGCAATGACAAACCTAGACAGCATCTTAAAAAGTAGAGACATCACCTTGCCGACAAAGGTCCGTATAGTTAAAGCTATGGTTTTCCCAGTAGTGATGTATGGAAGTGAGAGCTGGACCATAAAGAAGGCTGATCGCCGAAGAATTGATGCTTTTGAATTATGGTGCTGGAGGAGATTCTTGAGAGTCCCATGGACTGCAAGAAGATCAAACCTATCCATTCTGAAGGAAATCAGCCCTGAGTGCTCACTGGACAGATCGTGAAGCTGAGGCTCCAATACTTTGGCCACCTCATGAGAAGAGAAGACTCCCTGGAAAAGACCCTGATGTTGTGAAAGATTGAGGGCACTAGGAGAAGGGGACGACAGAGGACGAGATGCTTGGACAGTGTTCTCAAAGCTACGAACATGAGTTTGACCAAACTGCGGGAGGCAGTGCAAGACAGGAGTGCCTGGCGTGCTATGGTCCATGGGGTCACGAAGAGTCGGACACGACTAAACGACTAAACAACAACAACAACACTCCAGGCAGAGCTGCCAGACCTTGGGTGAGCCAGACAGGAAGGCTATTTTAGGGCAAAAGAATGAGCTGCTGACACTCCCCCCCCCACCAAAGCGGCTACAAAGTAGGGAGGGGGCTGCCGTCTCCCTGGTGTTAATTTTGCATAAAGACACACAAGAAGTCAAACTCTCCATTGCCTCATTAAGTAAGTGAGGCACCAACTAATTCCAGAGCATGGCAAGAGGGCACGTGATACAGCTAAGGGGTTATCTTAGTTTGTGGCCCATGAATTGGCTCCCTCTGGGAGGAAAATCCCATATTTGTTGCATTGGAAGGGATCCCAAGGGTCATCTAGTCCAACCCCCTGCAATGCAGGAATCTTGGCTCAAACATCCCTGACAGGTGGACATCCAACCTCTGCTTACAAACCTCCTAGGAGGTTGGCTGCTGCAGACACATTCCCTTCTTTTATGCTGAAGTCTGTTTCACGGTCAAACAGCTCTTACTGCCTGTGGATCTGCAGTTGAACACAGGACATCTATCATCTTCAATCTTCACATTTGTTTTTAATTGCTCCTTTAATTTCTTATATATTGCATGGAATTCAGATTGAAATACAATAAATTACAGTATATAAAATAACAAAGGAAGTAATATTTATGAATATCCTCACTGGTTTATAATGGTTTTTACTGCTTCTTTTATTTCTTGTGACACCATTTCAGTTCTACGGAATTCAAATTGTGATTCAATAAAATGCAAGATGAAAGCAATACGGGAAGCAATAAAATTACACTTTGAAATTGTACGATCTCTAGCCCAGCACATCCCACTTGCTCTAACAAGACCATGGGTAGGCAACCGAAGGCCCAGGGGCTGGATCCGGCCCAATCGCCTTCTAAATCCAGCCCGTGGACGGTCCGGGAATCAGCGTGTTTTTACATTAGTAGAATGTGTCCTTTTATTTAAAATGCATCTCTGGATTATCTGTTTATGTTTCAAAACTAACAATGTGACTTTTGATCTGCAAAATTAAATTAAATTAAATAATTAAATATTGCATATTTTTCAACCCCCCCCCCCCAAAATCTGTTCAACCTTCTGCCTCACAGGGAGAAAAAAAGACACACACCCCATATAGCTTCAAAAATCCCTCTAATTTTACATTTTGAAGCCAGATGCGATGAGACCACCCACCTGCGTTTAACGGAGGACACTTCCAGACATGAGCCAAGAGGCCGGTGGGTAATTTAGCACCTTGAGAAACTCTGGAGAGACGCCGGAGAACTCAGCCCTTTAGGAGGCTCCTGTAGATGCAGGATCAAACCCCAGCCGCTGCTTCTCCCCCCCCCATGCTTAAGTCCAGAGCCCCCACTTCTGTCTTCAAATGACTTGGCCACCTTTTACTTGTTTAGATTTTTATACCCTTTATAAAAGGCTCAAAATGTTCTGCAAATGAAGTTTGCTTTGTGACAGCCAGTTGCTGTCGCTGCAAGAATTAATCATCGGATTAAGTTTGCACCCCATCCTTCCTCCCAGGGCAGCGGCACTGCAGAAATCCGGCTTCTGTCAAAAGCCAGAAGGCCAAGCCTGGAGCTGCGATTCCCACATCACAAGAGGCTGGACTAGATGGTCCCTGGGAGTCCCTGCCCCAACCCTACAGCTCTATAGGGCCCACTCCGAGTTCAGTCCAGGTGCCAAGGCTGCCTGGGGCCAGAGCGTTGCAAGGGAGACTTCCGCAAGAGCTGCCTGCTAAGCAAGAACCTTTAGACATTTAAAAAATACCTTGTTCACTCTCTGCTGCACACTGCCGACCTTATGAAGTGGGAGAGAGTGGTTGGACCAGGCGCTGGCCATGGTCTTAGCTCTTATTTATTCTGAATTATCTGTGATGTCAGTGAGAGGTCCTTCCATTTTAAGAGAGCAGGAGCAGAACAAAACTCACTTTCGCTGTCTGCAGCCACGGACAAAATTTAGCTTGATCTCGATTGGGGATCAGCTGAGGGGGGGAGTGTGCCAGGGCAAGAAGGGCAAAAGGGCCTCAGAGCACGTGCAGAGGGCCAGGAGTTGCAGTGGGGTGGTCTTCTCTTTGGATTAGGGAAAAATCCAGACACCCTCCACCCCCCTAAACTGGCGGAGGGTCTCGACTGGCACATTGACCAGGCTGGACTGCGTCAAAAGAAGAGGAGCAGACTGGAGGCGGAATGCTGCTGTGACCATTGGGCAGTGCTGTCTCTGGGTCGTTTGGGAAAGCTTGCAAGCCCTCCCCCCGTATTCTCTCTCTCCCAAGGGGATGGGGGCATCTTCCATGGGTCTCCACGCACCTTGCTCTCCCCCGCTCTGAATGATCCAAAGGGAAAAAGGTAACGGAGGTTTGGTGGTGCAAAGAAGCGTCTCCACTCATTCTCATCCCCCCCCAGCGCCATTGCAATGGAACCCCTCCCCTCAGCCCAAACGTTGCAGCCTGGCTAGCTCAGCCCATGTTGGAATGAGAAGACCAAGCCCCAAAAGCTCTGTGGGTCTGGCCAGGAGGAAAAGCCCCCTTTGCTGAGGCTCCTGGGGTCCCCCCCCAAGAGCTCCCTACTGCCCCCTCCGCTTCAACCCATGAGCCCCGTTCACTGAAAAACCACAGAGCCTTTTCATTTGCTGTTTTATTACAAAGGGTTGTACAAACGGAAGGCCAAACTCTGTGGGGCATCCTACAGCCTCACCTGTTCCCCTCCCACCTAGAGCAGTGCAAAGGTGGCCAGGGACCCCCCCTCCCCACAATCTGGAGCCCTGTGAGGGACCCAACCAGGACAGGGCCGGTTCTGCCCTTCCCTGAGCACCACCCACCCACCCAGCATGAGCCCCGCTTTGCCATGGGGCAAGGGCCACCAGTGCCAGGGGCCTTCCTGCCCCGGGCAGCCACAAAGTCCCAAGGCGGGGGGGGGGACTTATCCTGGCCAGGCAGCATCATCCCCCCCGCCCCCACTGATAAGGTGCTTTGGGAAGACTAGCCGGGACCCACGGGGAGCACCAAGAGGCCCCAGCCGCGCCTTTCCCCATGCCATCCTTGGAACCGAGGAAGGGCATCATCCTGGCCACACAGGGGGAAGACTAGACCAGCCCTATCAGTGCTTTGCCTATTCAGCCACATGGGACAGCAATCTCCACCCCGAACTGTATCCGGGCTCCCGGCCGTGGGGGGCTCTCGAGTCTCTGGGGGGCGTCCCGATAGGGCCCCTCCACGCTCTGCCAAATCCACGCTTCCTGCTCCCAGAATGGCCCCTGGGAATCCTCTGGGGCTGAGCAGCCGGTCACCACGCTGGAAATGGCAGCCTTCCATGGCCTCACCGAACTGCCATCACCTGTTACCTGCCAAGCCCGCCCCCCCCGGTGGTTCTGGGCGGATTGGGCCCGCCACTTCTGGAAGAGCTTCAGGGGTCCATGGATGTCTCCAGATAAACGTGGATGGCGAGAGGAGAAGGGACCTGGAAACGGCTGTGATGGAGGGACCTCGGGGGGGGGGTCCCCTCTTCCTTCTCTCCCCTGGGGACCCCCTTCCTCCTCCAGGGAGCTCCGCGTGGTGCCCAATCTCCTCTCTCGCTCCCCAGGACCAAACAGTCTGGCCCCTGGGGGCCTGGGGCCCACAGAAAAAGAGGGCCCCCTTTACCCAGGCTGTCCTGTCAGCTCTGCCTGTCCCTGGGAAGGTTCAAGGAGCACCCTCACCCCTCCGCCTCACTTCAGCCTGTACTTCTCGCTGTTGGGGGAGAAGGACCTGGTGACGCCGAAGGGGTGCATGTTCCTTCCTGAGGTGATGAGGGCCCCGAAGCCGTACTGGTGGGAGAAGGCGTAGCCGGAGCGCCGGGAGGCCTTGCGCTGCAGGCGCCGCTTGGGGGACGGAGGCAGCTGCCCCTTCTGCAGCCGCTTCACCATGTTCAAGACCTGTGGGCGGAAGGAGGAGAGAGGAAAAGCTGCGGGGAGGGAGGAGGAATGGCAGGCGAAAGCGTCGGCTGGGAGCAGGGGCAGGGGAGTCGCTGGGCTCCCTCGGAAAGTGGTGGCCTCTCCTTCTTGGAGGCTTTGAAGCAGAGGCCATATGTCAGGGATGCTTTAGCTGAGATGCCTGCATTGCAGGGGGTTGGGCTAGAAGACCTCTGGGGGTCCCTCCCAACTCTACAGTTCTAGGGACCTCTTTCTCCCTTAAGCCTCAGAAACGTTGTGGCAGATTAAGCTGCAGCAGCCTCTCATTTCTATCTGCCAAGAGTGTGGGGCCTCCCGGAGAGGATAGAAATTCACGAAAGCAACAAGGAGGATTGCCAAAGGGCCCTTCAATACCACCAACGCATAAGTGCCGTCTCACAGCAAAGATTGTGGGTGTCTGCAACAACTTTCCCATTGACTTTGAGGGGCCCCAGAACCCACAAAGATATTAATCTGGGTGTCGAAGCAACCACAGTCTCTTGGAGTTGGCTCCAGGGCACCAATGGGTCACCGGCAACAGGCTTCCCTCCCCCCCCCCGGCCAGGGCCCAGATTTCCCTACAGATAGGGGCTGGCATTTTGATGTCGGCAAAGTTGTGTGGATGCTGCATATACTTTACGCAAGTGAGGAGCCCCCAGCCCAGCCAACCCCCCCCCCCGCCGCCTTGGAGCACCTTGTGCCTCCCTGCAGAACACAACACCCAGGGTGGGGGCAAGGATCCGCAGCCTGCCCTGCTCAGGAGACTCCCCTCTTTTCGCCCTTTTAAAGAAAAGACACCCAGGGAATTCGTACAAACCTGGGAGCAAAAGGGGAAGAGAATCTGGGCTTTCAACTACAGTAGTGCCTCTACTTACTAATTCAATGCGTTCCGAACGCACATTTGTAAGTCGAAAAAAATTGTAAGTCGAATCCCATAGGAATGCATTGGGAGAAGAAATTCGTAAGTAGAAAAAATCCTATCTAAACCGCATCCAAGATGGCGGACGGAGCTCCGTTCGTAAGTAGAAACATTCGTAAGTAGAGGTACCACTGTACTATATTCCCATGCTTAAAACAGGGATATCGTAAAAAGAAATGGAAATGTTCTGTTTCTAACTGCCAGGAACGGCAGTTTCCGCAACTCAAAATTGCAGCAAAACTTGGAGGCTGAACAGGGGGAGGGAAAGGGGTCCCTGCAGGCAAAGCCCATCCAGGCCAAGATGCAGCCATGAAGATGAGGGCTTGGCTCCTCTTTGCCCCCCCCCAAGGCACGAGACTTTGGGGCTGTCAGGCTGAGAGGAAGCAGCAGGGGGCAGCAGAGATCCATGGCAGCCCTGGCAGATGAGGCTCTCAAGGGAGCCTTCCTGGGTCTTAAGGAGTCTCTGTGTCTGAAATGTTCAAATAGTATTTTTCAATGTTAATATATTTTCTTGGCCAGCTTTGTTGGCCAAGAATGTGAATTCTGTCCCTGGCTTTCTTATTTGGAATGTCTTATTTGGAAATCTTTAAGATAACATTTGACTATTTTTGTTTGTTGTGTTGCTTCGAATGTATATTTTATATTTCATCTGCTTCCATAATGTTTTATTTGGTGTTTTAATGCTTAAAACACTTTGAGATTCCCCCCCAATAAATAAATAAAACATATAGAAATAAAATGAATAAAGTCAGCATTAATCACTCCCATTTGGGCCTGCTCTCAGCTGCATCCTGACTAGAGATTTCAGATTTCTTTCACAGTGGGGCGGTGGGGACTTCAGCCAGCCACAGCCCACAGGAGACCCTGAGCTGCAGTGCCCCCCCCCCACTTTTTTCTAAAAATAGCCCTCTCCTCCTGCCCCAGTTCCTCTTAATCTGTGTCCATAATCTGCACTCGCTTCTCAGCCGCAGATGGCCGGGGTCACTTGGCCCCAGGATGGGAGGAAGCATTGCAGAAGCAGATAAGAGGCCAAGTGAGGGCAGCTCCGTGTGCCCCCCCTCGCCCCACCACTTAGAAGCAACCAGCACCACCACCCTTCCAAGAAGCACCTGTGCCCAGGAAGGAGGAGGCCTTACCTGGTCGCTGATGGTGGGCTTGAGCTGCACCTTCAGGAACCGGAAGCCGACGACGGGGAGGACGCAGAGGGTGACGCAGAGGAAGATGGAAAGCCAGACATTGGGCTGGTTCAAGGTGTTCCGAGCCGAGCCTGGCAGGGAAAAGAAGAAGAAGCGGGCAGGCAATGCAGCTGGCTCAGGCTGCTGCTAGAACAGAGCAGGGCTGGAGGTCAAGGAGGGTCAGCAATTGGTGGAGAAACTTATTCCCAAGTTTAGGGTCGCTTTCAGGATGTGCAGGGGGAACGAGGAGCCTCCAGGGTCCTGTTGCTCCGGAGGCCCCTCCTGCCTATGATTCCTGCATAGCATGGGGTTGGGCTGGATGAGCCTTGGGGGTCCCTTTTGGCTCTACATTTCCATGGTTATGTGATTCCACATCTGCCTTTCCGCCCTTTCACCTCTGAAGGACACCGTTGCCCAGGGAGCCTCAGGCCACATGTGTCATCACAGAACCACAGAAGTGCAGTTAGAAATAGGTCCCGAAGGTCATCTAGCCCAACCCCCTGCAATGCAGGTGCCGGCCACCCTCTGCCCCCGATTACAGCCTTTGGCACCCCCTGGTCTCCCAGCTGCCTTCGCTCAGGGCTCCACAGGGCTCCTTTGCACGCCCAAGAACCATTCTTTGGAGCTGACGCCCGGATTCAGCGGGGGCTTTCCCCTGCCCTTGTCCCTGGAAGAAGGCCGCTCTATGGGCCCCCGAGCCAGAAAGGGGGGCTGCCTGCCAGCCCCCCTGATACCCACCAACAAAGGGGAAGGAGCCGGTGAAGATGAGGTAGGTGCCGTCGCTGTACATGGTGAAGGTGATGGCAAAGTACATGGCCAGGCTGCCCCAGATGAAGAGCTGGTTGACGGCCGTCCAGTAGGCAGTGTCCAGTCCCATCTGCAAGAGGGACGCCAAGGAGAGCGTGAGAGAAGAACCTGTGATCAGGCCAGGGCCCCCTCCAGACTCCAGTTCTCACAGGGGCCAAACAGATGCCCCATAGGGGAGACTGGCAAGCAGCCCTCTCCTTTTCTGCAGTTCCCAGGAAGTGGCATTCAGAAGCATTGCTGTGGAGCAGGGCCATCCTAGCTAGAAGCCCTCGAAAGCCCTCTCCTCCCTCTATGAATTTGTCCAATCCTCTTTTAAAGCCATCACAACATCCAGTGACAGGGAGTTCCAAAGTTTAACTATGTGCTGTGTGAAGAAGTCCTTTCTTTTATCTGGCCTGGATCTTCTTCCCACATTCAGCTTCCCTGGATGCCCAGATAGTTCTAGAGAGAGGGAGGGAGAGAGGGAGAAATACTCCGTCCCTTCCCTCCACGCCAGGCATCATTTTGTAAACCTCTATCATGTCCCCTTTTCCCTGCCTTTTCTCTAAACTGAAAAGTCCCCAGCGCTGTAGCTTTTCTTCCCAGGGGAGTCACTGTGCAGTCAAACCTTGGTTGTCAAACGTAATCAGTTCCAGGAGCCTGTTTGGCTTCCGAAATGTTCGACAACTGAGGTTTTGGCAACCAAAATGGTCAAAGGCCTGGAAACGATGCCTTATGAGGAACGGCTTAGGGAGCTGGGTATGTTTAGCCTGGAGAAGAGAAGGTTAAGGGGTGATATGATAGCCATGTTCAAATATATAAAAGGATGTCATATAGAGGAGGGAGAAAGGTTGTTTTCTGCTGCTCCAGAGAAGCGGACACGGAGCAATGGATTCAAACTACAAGAAAGAAGATTCCACCTCAACATTAGGAAGAACTTCCTGACAGTAAGAGCTGCTCGGCAGTGGAACTTGCTGCCAAGGAGTGTGGTGGAGTCTCCTTCTTTGGAGGTCTTTAAGCAGAGGCTTGACAGGCATATGTCAAGAATGCTTTGATGGTGTTTCCTGCTTGGCAGGGGGTTGGACTGGATGGCCCTTGGGGTCTCTTTCAACTCTCTATGATTCTAGGTGTGGCTTCTAATTGGCTGCAAGAGCCTCTTGCATTCAAGAGAAAGCTGCGTCAGACATTCAGCTTCCGAAAAACGTTCAGAAACCAGAGCATTTGCTTGGTTTTTGGCATTCAGGAGTTGAAACGTTCCAAAACAGAGGTGTTTGGGAGCCGAAGTTTGATTCTCTCCCCCCTCTCTCCCCTCCCCTCTCTACTATGCTGAAGAGGTCTTCATCCCACCCTAAACTCCCCAAGGAACTCCAGCCTCCCAGAAAGAGGGGCAGCCCCTGACCTTTGCTTCTCTCACTCCAGGCAAGGCCATTCATTTGCAAAACGCTTATCCCCCTCCAATATCTCCTGCCACCCCATGGATCACTTGGAAGTTTCTGAGGGTGTGAGCTCCTACCCCCCACATTGGACCAGAATAAATCCCAGCCCCCTTGAACCCTTCCCATCCCGATAGGTCATTTTGCGGCATCAGCTGAGGACAGAAAGGCCTGCCTTCTCCCCATGGGCCGGGCAGAGGCCCCAGGGCCCCACACAAGCCTTGCCCATGGGTGGCAGGCGACCCCTTACCTGGACAGAGACCACAATGAGCAGGCAGGTCTGGGCCATGAGTGCAAAGGACTGGTAGTCCGCAATGGCCTTCCCGTCGCTCCTCAGGGAGTCAAAGAGGGTGCCGTAGGGGATGAAGAAGAGCACCAGGGAGCTGTAGACACTGTAGAGGACACACTTGACAAACTCCTTCTTGTTGAAATAGAGGTTCTGCTGGCCAGGCATGTAGAGCTGCGGGAATTGCAGGCTCCAGCGGTCATCCACGTCCTGGGGGCGGAAAATGTAAATAGAGGCGCACTTCTGCGCATGCGCGTGGCACGATTGAGCACTCCTGTGCATGCGTGCACGGCAAAACCCAGAAGTATACACTTCTGGTTTGCTATGGCCGTAACCCAAAGATTGCGTATCCAGAGGGATATGTAAGTCGAGGTACGACTGTAACCCAAATAAAAACAGAAAGAGCAAGAAGCAGAATGCAAGGTGGATCTTAAGCCTTGTATCACACAGAAATGGGAGGACCCTCCCAGCTCTCACCTGGGAGCTTCTCTTGCTTCCCCCATGGTCCCACCTCAGGAGATCTTCCCTTCCCTGCCTCTCATTGAGGGTCCTTCCCCTGCCATCTTTCACCAGGAAGGCTCGGCCAAAATCACTTCCACCTGCTGGTCTTAGCCTGGACCTCTTAGGCTTCCAACCCTGGATACTCCCAATTTGGAAGATGCTTTCCTCCCCTCCCAGCCCAGCCCTGTGACAGGGAGGAACCCAACGCACACTCCTGAGCTGTGCATGCCTGTCTACCTGTGCTGTGTGTGTGCTAAATACAGGGTGAGAGCCTGTGTGTTGGAGGGGCAGCCAGCCCCCAGGCTGAGAGAGGCAAGTCACCCCATGGCAGGGCCGGAGCCTATCTGGCTGGGGCCAAAAACAGAGCCCTCTGCTCCCAGTTGTGGGGCAAACCCCTGATTGAACTAAGAGGGCAGAAAACAAATCAAGGGGCCGTACCTGGTCAAAGAGGCTCATTCCCAGGACAGGCAAGGAGGTGTACACCATGTTGTAAAGAGTGATGAACCATTCGTCATACACCGTCTGCAGAGACCAAGGGATGGAGGAAATGAGAAAAGCCCCACACAGAGGAGGAGCAGAGGCGCAGTCCCGGACACAAGGGCCCATGGGTGCGCCGGGTGGCCTCAGGTGCAAGCGGGTGGGTGTCCCAAGGGAGGGCTAGCAAGAGAGGAGACCAAGGCCCAGGCAGCTGCTGGGAAGCCAAGGGTGCAAATCTGTGGTTGAAAGACAGTGGCAGAAATAAGGAGCCCACAGGGGATGGTCGAAGGCAAGCATCTCAGTGGGGAGACCCAGCAGTGAATTGGAGGAGGGGGTCTGGAAATGGCCTCCTCTGTCAGCCAGGACAGAGGTGAAAATATTGCTGTGAATTTTGGGGTGGTGGGGTGGTGGCGGTTTCAGTGTGCACCATGCCCCAAATCGGTGAGAAATCAGCCTTAGTCCTGGAGTTGCGTCTTGAGGTGCCAGGTGCAACTACAGAGACTGCTTTGGCAAGCTTGCTCTCGAACTCTCCACCCCCACAGATAGAGGAGCCCCCAAACAGGAGCGGTGCGAGGGCTTTTTGCGCCCTAGACAAAACCCCCTTCTGGCGCCCCCCCCCCGGGCGCATGCGTCATGACGCACACACGCACACCGCTGATGCCCCTGCATCCCCACCATTGGCGGGAGGAGCGCGGGCCAAGGGGGGAGCTTGACGCCCTCCTGCCTGTGGAGGGGACGCTTTGAGCTCCTCAGCGGCAGCGAGTGAGCGGTGGTGGCAGCAGTAGCGCCCATAGCTGAAGGCTTCAGCTGCGGGCGCTGCTGCCGCTTGCTCGCTGCAGCCGCTGGGGAGCTCAGTGTCCCCTCCGTGGGTGGGAGAGCGCTGAGCTCTCCTTTTGGCTCGCGCTCCTCCCGCCTGTGGAGGGGACGCTGGGGGCTCCTTGGCGAGCGAGCGGCGGCGGCGGCAGCACCTATAGCTGAAGACTTCGGCTGTGGGCACTTGCCACCGCCTACCGCCGCTGGGGAGCTCTCGGCGTCCCCTCCATAGGCGGGAGGAACGCGGGCGCGCGCCTTGGGAGGGCGGCGGAGGTGCAGGGGTTTTGTGGGGCAGGCTCGGCAGTGCCCCCTCCATTTTCGCGCCCTAGGCAATGGCCTAGTCCGCCTAAATGGATGCACCGGCCGTGCCCCAAAACAGGGAGGTCCTCAGGGCATCAAGCAGACGGAGGTGCTCAACTCACAACGATATTAAGGGTCCTAGAACTGTAGAGCTGGGAGGGGTGCCAAAGGCCACCTGGCCCAACCCCCTGCCAGGAAGGAGTCACAGCTAAAGCAAGGTGCTGCAAGGTGGCAGGAGACCCTTGGAAAGGCTGGGGAAGGAGCCCTCTGGTGTCACTGGTCCCCAGGACTGCAGGAGCACCCCTCCCGCGCCCCCCCACCTCCTCCCCATGAACAAAGCTCTGTGCAAAGTCCCAGGGGTTCTCTGGAGCCCTTGGCACCTGCAAAGAATGGTTGTGAGCACCCTGCATTGCGGGGGGCGGGGCGGGGGATGGACCAGATGACCCTTGGTGCCCCTCCCAGCTCTACAGTGCTATGATCCAAGGCAGGAAGCGTCCTCCGCCCTTCCTGAACTGTCCCCTCCTGCAAAAGACCCCTACCTGGCAACAAGTGAAATGCAAAAATGAACGAGGGAGTGAAAATCTCAGAGAAGATGGAGAGAACAAAAGGCAGAGGAAAGATCAGCAGGAGGGCAGCAGTCAGAAAGAGGGGCAGGACCCACAGAGCGCAGGTGCCCTGGAGGGTGGGGAGCCCAGCGAAGCATTGCCCAGCTCCAGAAGATCCCAAGGGTTACTCTGCGCAGGCTCAGAGTCTGTATTTGGGGCTGCACAGACCCAGCAAAGCCTGGCAGTCGAGCACAAACTGCTTGGAGGTGTGTGTGTTTTTAATGGCAATCAAGCAATACAGTATATAAATTTTATGATTATTCTTTTTTAAAAAAAGACATAAATTTACTGAGTAGCTCCCCTCTCAGGAGAGGTCCTGGGGTCCTCAGTTCTTGTTTGCTCCTGTCAGAGGAAACGTTGGCAATTCCCAGCAATTTTAAGCGGCGGTCAGCAGAGAGCAGCAGAGGCCTGCCAGAACGGCCGCCATGCCACGTGCAGGCAGGCAGGGCTCACCTGTGCGGAGAATCCGGAGAAGAAGCCGTACCAGAAGTGGACCAGCGTGAAGGCGAAGTTCTTGTAGAAGAAGTAGGCCAGGAACTTGCACATGCGGATGTACGACCAGCGCCCGTGGACCAGCAGCAGCCGCTGCAGGTAGCGGAACTGCGCAAAGGAGAAGTCGCTGGACAGCACGGCCTGCATGCCCTCCTGGCCGCTGATGCCAACGCCAATGTGGGCGGCTGGAAGAGAAGGAGAGGGAGCCCGGAAGCAGCCGCGTCAGGTCAAGGGGGGGTGGTGGTGGTCCAGCGCCCTGCTGTCCCTGGGGCCAACCAGGCATCCCCCTGGAAAGGAGCCCACAAACAGCAGCAGCAGCCTCTGCCCTTGTGCTTCCAAGCAAGTGGCACTCAGGGGCATCCAAGGTGGCAATAACTGGCATGAGTCTGTGCCCACCTCTCTTATGCAGGTTCCCCCACCACCTGCTTTCTTACAAATAAAGTGGGGAAGGGGAGGGTCTACTCTGTACTCATTTCGTTTCTATACCGCTTTTAATTTTTAAGGAAAAAACCTCAAGGCGCTTTACGACCTACATTCAAACAGCAAACAGCACATTCCAAAATAAAACATTACAGAAGAAAACCAGCTACACCATATACATTCAAAGCAACCCTGTTAACAGGAAACTGGAATTGTATCGTAAAGATTTCAAAATAAAGCCTTGCAAAGGAAGGTCAACTTGTGGAGGTAGAACATCGCCATCCTGGCTAGGAGCCACCCATATTCCTCTCCTCCATTGATATGTCCAATCCGCTTTTAAATCTCCAGGATCGGGGCCAGAGAGAGAGCACAGCCCCAACACCACTGGTCACCCCCTTCCTCATCAAATAGAGCCCCCCCCCGGTAGCAGATTCCTCTTCTAGCCCAGTCCCAGGTGTCCCAGGTGGGGCTCATCACCCCCGGGAAGTTGCTGTGGGGGCACCCCTCTCTTGGGGCTGGGGGGGCTGGGTGTCCTTCCCACCCCACCCTCGTTTTGCACCTGGGGTCCTTTTAATCCAGGCAGCTATGTTGAAGAATCCCATTATTTCCCACATTGCTCAGAAACTACAGCATCTCACTTGACAGCCAATTACGCACATTTAACTAACGAGAGCATTGGATGTGCCCGAAGGCTGGCGGACTGCGGAGATTTCTGCAGCGCAATGAGCTGATGAAGTCCTTAACCTGCTTCTCCCTGGGACTCCTGAGGCTGGATCCTGCCTTCAGTGGCACAGGTGCCCCCCCCTCCCCTCACACAAAGAGCTTGCAGGGCCCTCACCCTTGATCATGCTGACGTCGTTGGCCCCGTCCCCAATGGCCAGCGTGACGGCGTTCTTGTACTTCTTCACCAGCTCCACCACCTGCGCCTTCTGCAGAGGCGTCACCCGGCAGCAGATCACCACCTTGCAGAGGCAGGCCGTCCGCACCAGCTCCAGCTCCAGCTCCCCCTCCTGAGCATAGGCCTGCGAGGGGGTGGGGGTGGGAGACACACACAGTGAGGGTGGGGGGGACGGGACAGGAGAAGGCAATGTGGGAGGTGATACATAAGTAGCAGTCAAGTACAACATTCCTTGCTTTCCTAGAGTGGACATGCAGGGGAATGTTTTGTCCAGCCAGTCAAAAACTTCCCGTTTCTTCCTGGCTGGGTCATATTTTAGGGCAGGGGTGTCCAACCAGGAGATCGCGATCTACCGGTAGATCGCCGGCTGATCCTGGCAGATCATGGGATCCTTATCATGTACAAAAAGCTATTGGGGGGGTAAAAAAACTGTGCATATCTCCCCCCCAAAAAGCTCCACAACTCTGGGCAATCCACCCACCCCACCCACGCTCTTCCTCCCTCCAATGACAATGGGTAGATCACTGCTAGTTTTTTTTTAATACTGGGAGTACATCACAGTCTCTAGGGAGTTGGACGTGCCTGCTTTAGGGTTACCAGACACCCCCATTTCCCTGGGACAGTCCCCAGATTTGCAAATCTGTCCCCAGACAAATTGCGTCCCCAGAATGTCCCCGGATTTACTTAAATGTCCCCGGAAAACGTGGCAGCAGTGCGCTGCGCTTGGCAACCCGATGCTCATGCGCATCCCTCCCCTTTATGCCCCTTTCCTCTTTGGGGCAAGCCAGCCCTGATCCGGCTGCTTCACCTTGCCCAGTCCATGAGGGAGAAGCAGCCGGCTGCAAGCGCTCCTGGACCGCTCCCAGCTCTGGTGGCTCGGATCCCAGGGCCTGGGCACTGCTGCTGCTGCCGCCGCCACACTCTCCTAGCCCATCAACAGCCAGATTGGTGCTACAGGTCTTCTCCCTCTCTCTCCCTCTCTCTCCCCCTCCCTCCCCCCCCTCTCTCTTCCACACACACAGCACCCCATTCTCTTACATTCCCTACTGTTGCTTTAAATCGTGGCTGACTTTGTGTCAGCATCCCCAAGCCCTTACTTTATATGAATTTCTGAAGTTTTCCCAGTGAGCCAGTACATAGATTTGTTTCATTTGGGAATGTGCAGCAGAGGCCCTTTGAATAGACAGGAAAAACTGTGATCTGTGAGCAACAGATTGTGTTGATTTTGGTAGTGGGGTGTGTATGATGTCTGCTGGGGCACAAACCCTCCTTTCAACCTTTACATAGATTCCTGCATCAGCTCCTTGCCTCCTCCTTACCAGGCTGTGCCCATTAATGACCAGGCCGTATTCCCCGTTGGGCTGTTCCTCCGGCAAGACCTTGCAGTTGCCGGACTTCTTGACTTGGGTGTCCAGCTCATCGTCATCCATGACGGCCTCCTGCGTCATCATCTTCCTCGCTTTCCTAAGAGAAGATCCACAATAACAAGCACTGCAGAAGCCAACGGGGAGTTCCCCCAAAACAGTAATAAATTTAATAAATTAAGTAAGTGAATAATAACAAAAACATTAGCAATATGCAAACAACAAGCAAAGCAAGACTCCCACCCCCTAACTAGTAGACAAGCAGACCATCTCAGGCCCTCCCTGGGTGATGCCCCCAGCAGGACCTGAGCTTAGCAGTGCTCTGCCCACCTGCGGCTTCCAGCAGCTGGGAGTCAGGGGCATGCTGGGGGGAGAGAGGAACCCACGTGGCTAGTAGCCCCCGGCAGCCTTGGAGGAGGAGGGTGTGTGGGATGTGATACATAAGTAGCAGTGAAGTACAACATTCCTTGTTTTCCTAGAGTGGACATGCAGGGGGATGTTTGGTCCTGTCAGTAGAAAACTTTCTGTTTCCTCCTTGCTGAGACATACTTCCTTTGCATGACCTCACCTGTCCAGGTCGGCGTGACCTCACCTGTCCAGGTAACAAAAGGACAAGGCACGCAGCACTCTCTCTCTCTCTCTCTCTCTCTCTTGGACTTCCTCCGTTGTTGGAGCAGCATTTTAGCTAGAGATGCTTTGTTGTCTCTTAGCCAACAGAGGACACTGGGATTATCCCCATATGGGATAGATCCACATGTATATACTTTGTAACTAAGTCTGCCTTCAGGGATCCAACCATGAATTGAATGTAAGTAAACTTCTTTTATATACTTCACACAAGATTGTGGCGTGTTTGTTCTTTTAAGAGGGATATAAGGGAACTTACCAGGAATCTAATATTAAGAGGCTTAAACAAGCCTGCAACCAGCTACCCGCTGTGCGTTTAAAAGGGGAATGTGAAACTCTGCTAAGTAAAGGAACTTGCTAGTGCAAGTTAGGAAGGATATTAATAAACAACATATCCTCTCATAGCTGCCAAGTTTTCCCTTTTCTCGCGAGGAAGCCTATTCAGCATAAGGGAAAATCCCTTTAAAAAAGGGATAACTTGGCAGCTATGTATCCTCTCCTGCCTCCCTGAACATTCCCACAGGGCGGAGAAGGCCTTTACCTGAGTTCATCGCGCACTTCCTCAAAGGTGTCCCCTTGGATGAAGAAGATGTCCTTCATGTCGTCGTAGAGCATGTTGCAGGAGTAGCCGATGTTCACGGCCGTCTCTGAAGAAGGATCACAGAATGGCAGAGTGGTGGGAAGGGGGTCTTCTAGTCCAGACCCCTGCAAGGCAGGAATCCCCGGCAGGGCCCCACCCAACCTCCAAGGAATGAGGAGCCCACGGCAAGCGTTAGGGCCAGGAGGGATCCATCCCTGGCCCCTTGGGGGACAGACTCTCCCTCGCTCGTTCTCCCCTTTCATGGCAACACCTCGGCCTGAGATGGACCCTTCAGGCTGGGTCAGCTGACCTGACTGTGGGCCCCCTCCATCCCGGACAGCCAGGCAGAAGGCAAGAGCCCCTCCTGCGCCCTGACATTGGCATAGCGATTCCTGAAGCTTCTTGCTCATTCTCCTTCTCACCTCAGCTGGAGATGGCCCTGCTGGACTTCTTTTGGAAAACCCACCAAAAACACCGGAGATGCTTCAAACACGCATCTAAAATTCATGACTTCCCCCAAAGAAGCCTGGGAACTGTAGTTTGTAAGGGTGCTGTGAACTGTGGCTCTGGGAGGTAAGAACTACATTTCCCAGGATTCTCTGGGGGAGCTGATGGGCTTTAAATGTGTGTTGGCAATGCTTCGAATGGATTCTTTACTCTGCGGTTCATCTCATTTTTCTTGCCTGCGCTTAAAACCACATCTAGCCCCCCCCCACCAGTGCTCTCTCTCGTTCTCTTTTGCTCCTGTTGTCTTTGCTCTCCTCCCTCGTTACTCTGCTTCTCTCAGATCTTTTATGATCCTGATTTTCTCAGTGTCTTTTCCTTGGCACTCGCTGCCATTCCTAGGATTCGGCCCCTCCAAGCCCACCTCTCTTTCCCAGCTCCTCCCTTTTGCTGCGACAACTCCAGGGTGACTTAAGGCTGGTGGGAGCAAGGAGGCCAGCCTTGCCCCCTCTGAGATTCACCCCCCAGGTGTTTCTCCCCAAGGGGGCAGATCAAGGGAGTTTTGCCCCACTGCGCAGGGAGTAGGGGAGACCCACAGCCACCTCCATGAACTGAGAGTGCGCTGTGGTGTTCTTTCCGCCCTGTGATGCCACAAAGGATTCTGGGATGCACCCCAGAAGGGTGCAGAATCAATCGCCAGCTGTTTGAGGAGGGGGGCTGAAAGCAGGGTGCCATCTCCCCCTCTGGCAGTACCTTGCTTGTCTCCAGTGAGCACCCAGATTTTAATCTGCGCTTTCCCCAAGGTCTCAATGGTCTGTGGGACACCGTCTTGTAACTTGTCCTCAATGGCCGTGGCACCAAGTAACTGCAGAGAGAGGGTGGGGAGTCACAAAGGGGTGCTCTGAAAGGGGTGACCAATGGACACCCAATGAAGCTGGGGGCCCACCCCACCCAGAATTTCACTTCTCCTGCTGTTTTCCTCCAGGAAAACCCACCCTATAGCGGGTTGAATTGGAGCAAATGACTGCTGCGTTTTCTGTGGATTGACATTTGTTCCGATTCTACGCTAGAGAGCAGGTTTCCTGGGGAAAGTGGTGAGGCAAACAAAAAGCCACTCAGACTCCTGACATGGGACATGGAAGTACAGGTGAGCCCTTAGGTTGAAAGATTCAGGATGGATGGAAAAAAATCCTTCGTCATGCAGCACAGAGTTAAACTGTGGCTCAGATCCTGTTTGTAGTGTTATAGGAATTCTAAGGTCCTATATACAGTATATAAAATAAACGTACAAGGCAAACACATACATAAGTATATAAACCATGTGTCTGAAATAGTACAGAAGAACAATCCTGAAGCCATTTTGACTCTCCCAGTGACCTCAAATATTTCTCTGCAGTAAGGGAGGAAAATGGGGAAAGCCTTCCCATTGTGTTTTTGCTTACAAATCCTGCCTTAAGGGCATATTTGTGTATGAATAGTATTGACCATCTCCAAGGAATGGCCAGGCTACCCAGAAAAGGCAACCAGATAAGGCAGGGGTCCCCAGACTACGGCCCGCGGGCCAGATGTGGTCCAACTGGCCTCCCAATCCGGCCAGCGATGACCTCCGCCGCCTGCTGCCGCCGCGGCGGCACAGTTCCAGATCAGAAAAAATCGCCAAAAATCGTTTGTGCACATGTGTATGGGCCTCTCCCGACCCAGAAGAGGTCATTTCCGGTGCACTTCTGGGTTGGGGGAGGCCCATACGCATGCGCACAAACGATTTTCGGTGATTTTTACGACCTGGAAGTGCACCACCGCACCAGTAAGTGTGTGTGTGCATGCGCACAGGCGCGCACTCTCCTGCCCTCTGTCCCGCTGCGCGATTGGCGTGGTGGGCACCGGCCCAAAGCCAGGTAAGTCTGGGGACCCCTGAGATAAGGCCTTATCAGGTATCCTGGCAGACAGGAGAGAAGCAACACACTCCAATTTCTGCTGGGGACCACCTCTTTCTGTGATGTATGGATGATGTTTTTGGGTGGTGGTCTTGAGGACGCGGGTGGCACTGTGGGTTAAACCACAGAGCTTAGGGCTTGCCGATCAGAAGGTTGGTGGTTCGAATCCCCGCGACGGGGTGAGCTCCTGTTGCTCGGTCCCAGCTCCTGCCCACCTAGCAGTTCGAAGCACGTCAAAGTGCAAGTAGATAAATAGGGACCGCTCTGGCGAGAAGGTAAACGGCGTTTCCGTGTGTTGCTCTGGTTCACCAGAAGCGGCTTAGTCATGCTGGCCACATGACCTGGAAGCTGTATGCCGGCTCCCTCGGCCAATAACGCGAGATGAGCGCCACAAACCCAGAGTCAGTCACGACTGGACCTAATGGTCAAGGGTCCCTTTACCCTTTACCTTGAGCTACATGAGAGGCAATTTCAAAAGTATATATAAGAGCTTGCACACCAATGTTCTGGGTTCCTCCCCTCCCTCCTGCATGTGGTGAGTGGAGACCCTGTTGCAACAGTTTAATAAAGATCAGGCTTACTAGCTGATTTGCTTCTCAATTTTCTCTGATTGGCCTCTGTTATTTTCTCCTAGCGATAGAGAACTTACATAAGGACGCTATACAGGCTCTTGGGTACCCCATGATGGGAAAAGGAGCAGTTTTTTCTTTTAACAGTAGGTTTCCACAGGCAACTGCTCAGCCACAATGAGAAGAGGATGTCGAACTGGATGGGCCATTGGCCTAATCCAGGGGGCTTCGCTTATGTTCTTATGACCTCCCAGAAGACAATCTGGCCCAGGAGAGTCCTAGCTGGCTCCCTTCCGCCGGCCTCTGGGGCTCCAGGGAAGCGTCCCAGATGAAGGCGGCTCAGCAAGAGGCTTGCAAAATTTGCTCTCACGTAGACTCTTAAAACCCAGGAGCAGGAAGGAGCCATGCATCATTGCGAGTCCAGCCCCAGGTCTCAACAAAGAGCTTTTTAATGAGTGGGAAATCAGAAAGGGAAAAGAGATGCACACAATGAAAGAGAGGAGGGACGTCTCTCCACTGGGGCAGCATAGGAAAGGCAAAGCCACAAAGGCGCCAAATGCAAGGGGCTCTCCTTTCTTGTCCCTCGAACCCACTGGTTTGGGTCCTTCCCTCCAGAGCAGGAGAAACCACCCCTGCTTGTTACGTTATGGTTCACTGCCATTGTTATGTACTGAGCTGAATCCTAGAACAATAGGATTCAGAATCAGCGGGAGCTACCCAATCCAACTCCAGGTGGAAGTGAATCTGCAACCTGATTGGCCTGCTGGAGCAGCCAATCAGGCGGCTGGCAGAAGTGAATCTGCTACCTGATTGGCCTGTAGGAGCAGCCAATCAGGCTGCAGGCAGAAGTCAATCCACAATATAATTGGCCCACAGGTGTAGCCCTGAAGTAGCCAATCACGCAAGGCCCATTGTGTAAATAATGTATATAAGCAGATGGTTTTGGGAAAAGAGCCATTCGTCTTCTCTTCTTCTCCTTGATGAATATGAGCTGAATAAAGAGCATGAAATTCACTCTCGACTCCGAGTATATTTCAGCCATGATTCGTTTTTGGAATGGGTTGACTGTTTAGAAATACTCTAAATACAAGTAACAAGGGACCCAGGTGGCGCTGTGGTTAAACCACTGAGCCTAGGGCTTGCTGATCAGAAGGTCGGCGGTTCGAATCCCTGTGACGGGGTGAGCTCCCGTTGCTTGGTCCCAGCTCCTGCCAATCTAGCAGTTCGAAAGCACGTCAAAATGCAAGTAGATAAATAGGAACCGCTACAGCGGGAAGGTAAATGGCGTTTCCATGTGCTGCTCTGGTTTGCCAGAAACGGCTTTGTCATGCTGGCCACATGACCTGGAAGCTGTATGCCGGCTCCCTCGGCCAATAATGCGAGATGAGCGCGCAACCCCAGAGTCGGTCACGACTGGACCTAATGGTCAGGGGTCCCTTTACCTTTACCTTTAAATACAAGTAACAGCAGCATTCCAAGCTGCTTAAGTTGCATGGTTGATAGAATCACAGAATTGTAGAGCTGGAAGGGACCTCAGGGGTCATCTAGTCCAACCCCCTGCAAGGCAGCAATCTCAGCTAACCCTCACCCTGTCTGACCAACCCCTATTTGTTCCAGTTCGGTGTCTGAGCCTTGAGCGCCCGGCTTCCCTCCTGGGCACCCCCACCTACTATTAGGTCTTTCTCGATTTCTTCGTACAGCTCAGACAGCTTCTCCTCTCGGTCCTGCAGGGCTGTGCTGGCTTCGTGGTGACGCCTCTGCCAGTTGGCAAAGGACTTTCTCTCCAGGTCCTTGTAGGCCACGACCAGGGTCCGGAGACCTTCCCCAGCAAACTCCTAGAAGGACGCAAGCGAGCACAGGAGGGGTCAGAGGAAAGGAGCTCCAGAGAGACTCCTGTTCTCAAAGCACCCTCTTTGTGGGTCTCACGAAACCCCCAGGGGGTGGGCTGGGGTGAAGATGAAGCCGCGGGGGGGGGGGCATCGCTCTGGGGAGGCTCTGCATGCAAACTCTGCTGCCAGCTTACTTCCAGGTACTCGGTAGTCTCCTCCTTAAGAGGTGCACAGGAAGGGTGCAGGAGTTCGTACAGGATCGTGTCCGCCCCCTTGCAGTACAGGGTCACCCTGCCGTCGGGGCGCTGCACTGGAAAGAAGGGAAGAAGGGCAGAAAATGAGATGGTGCCCAGAATCGGTCCCCACCCTGGACAGACACATGACACACGGGCAGAGAGTCAGAGATGGCTGGGGTGTGTGTGTCCCCCTTCCTTCAAAGATCTAGTCTTCCTAGATGGGAGGGCCAGAGAGGATCAGCGGCATAACATCTGCTTGGCATGCAGAAGGGGAGGAGCCCTGCCTGAGGTCCTGGACGACTGCTGCCTGTCAAGATGTGCCAAGAGGCAGAAGCTTCCTAACTGTAGGGAATGGCATTTCTCTCTTTTCTGGGGTTTTCTCACGCAGTCCCTCAAAGGTCTCAGAAGTGGAGCTCTGGCAAGAGTCCAGCCCCCTAGAAGTTCCCTTTTCATAGCGAGCAGGTAGTGGAAATCGCTTTGCACCAATTCAGTAAAACTCCCATCGATAAAGTCTGCCCAGCTGGTGGAAACAACTCAGCAAGAGCCACTCAACCAGGACACCAAGAAGAGACCTGGGCATGTGCAGAGTATTTTCCAGAGAACCAATCACAGGCGAGGCACAGGGTTTGGGGGAGGGGAGGAAGGGGGCACACACCAATGACAGACATCCGCTTGCGCACATTGTTGAAATCCAGGATGGCAAGGAGCTTATAGACGATCGTCTTCCCCATTTCCACCACAGTGATGGTCTCTGGGGTCCGGGCGCGGAAGACGAAGCCAAAGTTTCGGGCGGCTGTCACCAGGGCTCCCTCGTCCGGAGACTGAGCCTGGTACACCAGCTCACCTGCCAGGGAGGGCAAGGGGGGGGGAGAGGGAGCGTCACTTCCAAGAGGGAGGCGGTAAAGTCCCAAGCACAGCAACCGATTTGGGAGTCTTGAGAGAACCCTTTAAGTTCCTAAAATGAAGCCTGGCCTGGACAAAGGGGAGCGGGGAGAGGTTTGCTCTCTCCTAACCGGGGCTGGATTTAGGTTTGAGGAGGCCCTAAGCTACTGAAGGTAATGGGGCCCTTTGTATGTCCAGCTGTCCATTGTCAACAACAAATTGTCGGGTTTGCTGAATCAGAACAAACAGTCATCAGCAGGCTGCCATTTGTTCCGATTTAGCGCTAAAGAGCAGGTTTTCCAGGGCAAAGGCAAAACCCACGCTTAGAAGGCGCAGGACAAGCAGAAGTGTGAGTGAGCCCATAGCTGACCCGTGGAACTCCCTCCCACAACAGGCAGGGATGGCCACCAACTTGGATGGCTTTAAAAGAGGGTTAGACAAATTCATGTTGGAGAAGAGGACAATTGGTGGCTACCAGCCAGGATGGCCATGCTTTCTGCCTCCGCAGTCGGGGGCAGCAAGGCTTCTTCTGAATCCCTGTTGCTGGAAACCACAGGAGGGGGAGAGTGCTTCTCTTGGGCTCGGATCCTGCTTGTGGGTTTCTGCTTGGCCCCTGTGAGAACAGGGCACAGAGTCTGACCCATAAGGTCTCTTTTTATGTTCTCATGAGACCTTCAGAGTCCAACTCACAAGAGCCCCCCAGCACAGCACCCCCAGACAAGGTCCCCTCCTCTCCCCAAAGGCCACACTGCTGCTCTGAGCCAGAGGTGCTGTCTCACCACAGAATCGCAGAATTGTCAAGCTGGAAGGGACCCCAAGGGTCATCTAGTCCAACCCCCTGCAAGGCAGGAGGCACAGCTACACCCCCCCTCACCTTGCTTCTTCTCTTCTGGCATCACCGTGTGGCAGAGAGAAAGAAGGCGGAAAAACTTGTGGGTGATGACATCTCCCGCCTTCACTTCTTCAACCAGGCTTTGGTCGTAGAAAGAGAACTTGGCGTCAGCGAGGGAGTTGTATGAGAAATCAACTTTTGGGGTACTCTGAAAGAGGAGGGGGGAGAGAAAGGTTGCTACCATGAGAACCTCTCTTGGCTCATCTGCCCACCTTCCTTCTGACTGAAGAAAGACCACGAACGGCCACACAGAGGCTCCTCATCCTTCCCAGGAAAGGAAGAAGGAAGAAGGAAATGTCCAGGAGGAAAGCTCAAGGCACAAGGGAAGAAGTCGAAATTCCTTTTGTCCACTTCAGCAGCCACACTGGGGCATGTCCTGGCTGAAATGGCCTGGCCCCTGACCCTCGGTAAGTGCCGGGCAGGGCTGGGACCACAATAATGCCCACTGGCCCTGCCTGCCACCCTTTGTCCCCCTCGCAGCCGCTGCTTACCTCCGAAATCTCCACCCGTTGTCCTTCCAAGTCATAGACATCCCCTGTGGGTGAGAAGCACAGAGCCCAGTTGAGATGACAACAAACACACACCTGGCTGTGAATTCCAGGCCTGGGCCAGTTTGTGGCAGCGAGACGACAGGGGCACCCGGGCACCTTTGGGACCCTGGCCAATGATCTACAACTGACACCAGGCCGGCAAGTAGCAGCTGGGTGAATTGAAAAACAGGTGCAGGCGGGGGGCTCCAGAAGGTCTAAATGGTTCCTGTATTGGCACTTTATTTATTTGTTGAATTTATTTATTTATTGAATTTATATACTGCCCTATACCCAGAGGTCTCAGGGCAGTTCACAGAAAAAGATGACAATATAAATAATCAGAATAAAAACAACAACCCAGTAACACCCCCACCCACCCCCAGAAAAGAGCCACATTTTAAAAGGGTATGGGATGTCAAACAGATCAACCAAAGGCCTGGTTAAAAAGGAACGTTTTTGTCTGGCGCCTAAAGCTGTTCAATGAAGGCGCCAGTCGAACTTCACTAGGGAGAGCATTCTATAGATTAGGAGCCACTGCAGAGAAGGCCCCGTTCTCGTGTTGCCACCCTCTGGACCACTTGAAAAGGCGGCACACAAAGGAGGGCCTCAGAAGATGATCTCAGGGTCCAGGTTTGTTCATATGGAAATAGGCGGTCCTAGAGGTATTGCGGTTCTGAGCCGTTTAAGGCTTTATAGGTCAAAATCAGCACTTTGAATTGGGCCACGGAACTAATCGGTAGCCAGTGCAGTTGGACCAGGATTGGTATAATATGGTCAAGCCGTCTTGCTCCGGTGAGACAACCTGGCCGCTGAATTCTACACCAGCTGAAGTATCCGAACTGTCTTTCCTTCCCCCAAGGCACCCATGCTGACTGGGACTAATGGATGAACAAAATCTCAGGGGGAGGGGGAGCAGGCTGGCAAAGGGCCCATATTCCAAAGGAGCAGAAAAGACTTTTAATGTATGTGACGACAGTCACACGGATGTTATTAGCCCCTGAGATGGAAAGAAGGCAAAGTCCCCAGCAGGGAAGAATGGCAAACTAAGCTGTTAGACTATGCTGAAATGGCAAAATTGACCAGAAAGCTCAGGAATCAAGAAGACCAAAGCTTTAATAAAGAATGAGAAAAAAGTACAAAATATCTGGGAGACCACTGTAAGCAGATGAAAACATTAGCAGGGTTGCAATAACACAGATACTATGGACAAAAGGGAGTGACATAAAATATGGATTCTGGAACAATATGCAATTGAAAAAGTTAATGGAAGGTTCAGAGATTGGGAGAACACCCTAAATAGGGAGATGTATTTTGTATTGTTACAATCTTACAGCTGTAAGATCGAATAAAAATTACTTCAAAAAGATAAAAGGATGCAGCGGCCCCCACCATAGATCTTCCCGTTGATGCAGCACTTGTTGAAGACCATGATGTTCTGGGTGAGGGTCCCCGTCTTGTCGGAGAAGATGTACTTGATCTGTCCCAGCTCCTCGTTGAGGGTGGTGGTCCGGGCCTGGGCAGGAGTGTCATTAACCGGGTAGTACATCTTGCGGTCCCAGTCGATGTAGAAGCTGTTGCCCAAGCGGATTATCTCTACGCTGAACGAGAGGAAGGAGGGAAGACAAAGGAATGGGCTGGAGCCCTTGGCAGGAAATGCTTCCTGGCCCTTTGGGTCCCTTTGCAAGCTACAAGAGGCCATTGCAGAAGCCACTTCCGGGGGGGGGGAGAGGAATTGGCAGGTGAGAGGCAGTGTGGCATAGTGGTTAGAACGCCATGCTAGGATTTGGGAGGCCAGCTTTCCAGGCACCACTTGACCATGCAGCTCCCTGGACAACCTTTGGCCAGTCGCCATCTCTCAGCCTACCTTGCACGGTTGCTGTGAGGGCCAAAGAGAGGAGAGAGAACTCTGCACACCCTCTTGAGCAACTTGGAAGGAGGAGGGTGGGCTAGAAATGGACTCCATAAACTGCAGCACAAGCACATGCTGGGAAGGCGGAACCGGCTGTGCGCTGTGCAGGTGTTCCCTTGAGGAAAAGGCATTCCCAGGTGGCTGGCCAGGGACCTCGGCTCCATCTCCCTCACCCCCCGACCTTCCCCTGACACATAAGTCGCAAGCATCCTCCCTGGGCCCCATGAAGTACAGTTGTACCTTGGTTCTCAAACGCCTTGGTACTCAAACAACTTGGAACCCAAACACTGCAAACTCGGAATTAAGTGTTCCGGTTTGCAAACCTTATTCGGAAGCCGAGCATGCTCCGTTTTGAATGTTACGCTAACGTCTATATTAAAAATATTAAAAAATGGTCAAGTAGCACCTTAGAGACCAACTAAGTTTGTTCTTGGTATGAGCTTTCGGGTGCATGCACACTTCTTCAGATATGCTAAGGTCTGTCTGTTTTTGCTATTTAATTTGCATTTTTGTTTTTGCAGCTTTTTTGTTTTGTTTTTATGTCTGTGTGGAACCCAGTTCAGCTGCTGATTAATTGATTGTGTGACTGCAGTACATTGTTTATTACTGTCATTTTATGGCTCAGTGGTCTCGTTAGTAAAATTCATGTTCAATTGCTGTTTTAGGGGTTGTTGTTTTTTAAAGTCTGGAATGGATTAATCCATTTTGCATGACTTTCTATGGGAAAGTGCGTCTCGGTTTTGGAATGGACTTCCAGGGCAAATTAAGTTTGAGAACCAAGGGAGCACTGTAAGCGCGATGTCACGTCCGCTGTGGAGAAGGAAGTGGCTGAGTCGGAGCCTGGGCATAGCGCCATCATTGCGGAGTCAAAGGAGAGAGTCACAGAGCTCCTTCGAAAAGCTCACCAGCCTTGCCAATGGGGTGGTTCCTCCTTCCCCCACCCCAAGGGTTGGGCTGCCAGAGCACACTGCCCTCCCTGGATGGGCAAGAGGAGGAAACACGCCAGAATGGGGGGCTGGCCCTCTTGGTGCCAAAAGTAGGGCTGGAGGAGCAGTGCCTGCTGGGACATCTCCCTCTCATTGCGGCTCACACTTTGACTGGCCTCTTCCTTAAACTAAAAAATCTCAAATGCGGCAACTTCCTCCAGTGGCGGAGGAAGGGGGCGGTGGGGGGGGGGTTGCTGAGCAGATCACTCGTTGTAGCTAGATACCTGATTGCAGTTCTATCCTACAAGAGGAAAAATGGGTTACTTTATGATTATTGATTTTTCACCCTAATGGTTGATTTATAGTGGTGGCCAGATGAACTAAGTGATATGGTGTTTTTTTTACCTTGTAATTGCAATTTTATAATATTTATAGGGATAGGGTTTTATGAATGGAATTGATTTTGTTTACTTTTGTTTTGTTTTGTTCTGTTGTACGATGTACATTGTTTTGTGTTGATATCTTGATATGGGCCTATGGCCGTAATAAAGTATTGATGTTGGGGGGGGGGGGGTCCACCCCGGGTATCACCACTGAGGGGGGTGACAAAATGCTGGGCAGCACTCACTGTGGGGCCTGCAGTGCACCCGAGCCATGCGTCTCTCCCCTGCTGCCTCTCCTCCAGCTGTGGGGTGGCTGAGTGGGAGGAGGCAGGCAGACCCCTTGGAGTCTGGGTAGAAGTAACTTCAGATACAATCTGAACACGTAGCATTGATTCACATACAGTGGTACCTCTGCTTTACCCAAGCTTCATGTGACGAGCTCTGCTAACCCGGAAGTAGGTGCTCCTGGTTGCAAATTTTGCCCCAGGATGCGAGTGGAAATCGCGCGCAGAGGCGTGCACAGAGTGGGAGGTGCCATTCATGAAAGTGCGCCTCAGGATAAGAACAGTTTCCGAACCGACCTCTGGAACGGATCCATTTCGTAACCAGAGGTCCCACTGTTAATGGCATTACGATATTGACTGTCTTGTTTCCCATTCCTTTCCTGGTGCTCCTGAGTGCGGCCGCACATCGAGTCCCCATCGCCACATCCACCCCTCACCAGGCCAGACCGCATGAGGGTAGAGGCGCAGGAGGACACGATGGCTTGTGACTCTTGAGCTCTCCATGTTTGGGGCTGGAATGCCAAAGCGTTTCACTGAAGGACAATAGGGAAGACACACACACCCCGGTGCAAAATGGGCCGTTTGGGGGCTGGCACAGGGCTTACCTGACATAGAGGGAGATGGGCACCACCGTGTTGAGGATGATGACGTAGGACCAGAACATGAGGAAGGCGGAATAGAAGGCTGAGTGGACGTCGTGCGGCCAGGGCAGGTAGACCTGGAAGGCAGAGCCCATCCTGTACTCCCAGAGGCTATTGCCAATGGCCAGCACAGAGCACATGGCGGCCAGAAGAACAAAGATCTGCAAGAGGGGAGGGCAGAAAAGAGAAGAACATCTCTAGCCCCCTGTACGGTATATATCCCACAGAGTTTATGGAAAAGAACATGGTCAAAAGATCAATACACTGGCAGATTGATTGAGCTTTGGTGTGTAAATAGGATAATTCTATAAAATAAAATTCATAGTAAGTCAAATAATATGGAGAAAGAAAAGTTTTTACCAAAAAATGAAAAGAGAACTGTGTTGAGGATGAAGGAAGGAAGTCAACTGGAAGGAAAGAAGAGCTGAAATATGGTATATACATTGTTTATTACATGTTCTGTATAAGTTTTTGTACTGATGTTGCTTGTTTTGCTTTTTTCCATTTCCCCCCTTTCTTTTCTTTTTTCTGTTCTTTACTATTTTTATGTTCAGTTGTATGAATGTGTATGTTTGTGCTAAAGGGGGAAAAATACAGTAGCTTTCTACATTAGTCATAGAATCATAGACTCGTAGAACTCTAGAGTTGGAAGGACCCCAAAGGTCATCCAGTCCAACTCCCACAAGCAAGGCAGGAATCTCAGCTCAATGGCCCTCCAACCTTGGCTTAAAAACCTCCAAGGAAGGAGAGTCCAAGGGAGTGTGCCGTGGTTTCAATTGTGGAGGCAGAGCAGAGCCATCCTGGCTAGGAGCCCTCAAGAGCCCTCCCCTCCCTGAGGAGCCATCAATTCTCATTCCTGGGCAAAGGATGGAAAACAAGCCCCAGGGGAGGTCCTGTAGATTCTTCGCTACTTCATCTGGTAGCGATTAGTCTGTTAAGATAGCTAATCCACGATACGGCATGTTGTACACTGAGAGAAAACCATATGAAAATGATGTACCGGTGGTATTTGACTCCTAGCAGGTTAGCAAAAGTGTATAGGACAGGAGCAAATATCCGCTGGAAATGCAAAGAAAAAGAAGATATCTTTCATCATATGTGGTGGCCGTGGAAGGTAATACGGTAAAAGCTTTCTGGGAGATGATATATAATGAAATGGGGGGGGGGGAAATGCTGAAAAGGACCTTTGTTAAAAAAAACAGAAGCATTTTTATTAGAAATCACGGGCACTGATATTCCAAAGGTGCAGAAAAGACTGTTTATGTATGGAACAACTGCTCCCCGGATGTTACTAGCCCAGAGATGGAAAGAAGGCAAGGTGCCAATCAAGCGTGTCGGGCGCCCTGGCGCCGTGGTGCGGAGATCGCTCTGGCGCCCCCGCTACGCCCCGTTTCTTGGCGCAGCTGGTGGGCGGGCGCAGGCCGGCGCCCTGACGCCCTGCACCACCCAGCCTACACCTAGAGCCGGCCCTGGTCCCAATCAGTGAAGAACGGGAAACCAGGCTGATGGACTCTGCCGAAATGGCAAAACCGACTGGAAAACTCAGAAACCAAGAAGACAAAAACTTTTTTAAAAAAAGGGGGGAAAATATCAGTTATTTAGGAGACCACTGAAAGCAGATGGAAGAAAACATTGGCAGGATTTTGATTTTACTTGTAGTCTAAAAAATGCCACGGACAATATGGATTGATATAAAAGATAGAGTATGGAAGAAGATGCAGTTGTAAATGTTTAAAATGGGACCCCAGGGAGCGGGGGGGGGGGGAGTCGTGAGACTCGGGGAATCTCTGTATATGGATTTATATCTGGATTCTTGTAACCTTGTATTTGTAAAATCAAATAAAAATGGTTTCTTTTTTTATTAAAAAAAAAGACAGCTAATCCATGAAATAATTCCCACCCCCCAAAGGTCAGTAAATCCCACCGATAAATTTCCAACCCCACTCCCTAAATCTGCCATCTACTGATGTGAGGAACTTTAGCTGCTCTCTGGTCCTTGCAAAGAAGGAGGAAAGAAATAATTTATTTCCAAATCTCTTACGAATAAAGTCCATGCATGCCCCTCCCCCTCCCCCTCCCTCCCTGCTTTTGTGAGGAAGCCCCTCAGCTGGAATGACAAGAGAGGCAGCGAAGCCGCCATTCGCACTCACCACCAGCACCAAGAAGTTCATCAGGCGATCGATGCTTGTCCTTTTGAATGTGGTTCTTCCACAGTTCTGCATCAACTTGGTGTCTGGCCCTGGCAGTTCAAACAAAAGTCGGATTTTTTGTTGCACAGTCGGATTTTAATTTCCTGGCAGGCACGGGACCCTGGCAAATGGCAACCATCCATGGATTTGAGGGAAGCCAAAGGCAGGCAGCATTTTGCCCAAAGGAGCAGCAGACACGCCTGGGAGAGTCGGCCCCCTTTCAGGATGCAGAAGGGGCAGAAAGACCCCAGGGCACAAAGCCACCCTGTGGGATCTGCTCTGGGCATCCTGGGCCCTTGTGGGAGATGCAGGTGCTTTGCAGAGTTGGAAGGGACCCTGGGGCTCATCTAGACCAGCCCCCGCAATGCAGGAATCTAGGGGAGGGAGTAGCTTGGCAGCCCCACAAGCAGGGCCGGATTTATGTATAAGCTAAACAAGCTCTAGCTTAGGGCCCCACTCTTTCGGGCCCCACCAAAAAAATTAAAGGAAAAAAACACCTGGATGTACATTTCCAAAATATAAGATAAAAAACAAATAAAATAAAACCTACATACAGCAACAGTGTTTTGTGTTGTGTATGGACCTATTAGGTCCATCAATGACCATGTAGCATATATTTAACACAAAAAAACAGAGACAATTTGTTGTTGACAAAGGACAGCTGGACATAGAAAGGGCCCCATTACCTTCAGTAGCTGAGGGACTCATCAAACCTCAATCCGGCCCTGCCCACAAGTAAGGCTCTTTTCTGTGCCCCCCACAAGCCTACAAGCCATGGGCAAAAGACCCCTTTCCAGAGCTAGAGACCACACACCCCCAATCCCTGTGAGAGGGGCTTTTACGTGGTTACACCAGAAAAGTCTGGTCTCTTCCTCCTGCTTCTCTCGCCCACTTGTTCTTACCAACACACACAATGTAACCGGCTGCACATAAATAATACTCTTCAATGTATATTTCACAATATCAAAGGTTTTCTCATACAAAATGTAAAGATCGACAAAGTCAATGAAAGTCCCAATAAACCAGTTCATTCATAAAGTCCCAAATTAGAGCTGTTTCTAATCCACATATGCCTCTGTGTATTCAAAAGGCCCAGAGAATCCAAATGGGAGCTTGATGCAGTTCCACGACAAAGATTTTTGGAATAATCATCCTGTTTCGCCCACCTGGAAATCCTGGGAATGAACTGGTTTATTGGGACTTTCATTGACTTTGTGTCGATCTTTACATTTTGTATGAGAAAACCTTTGATATTGTGAAATATAAATTGAAGAGTATTTTTTATATGTGCAGCCGCTTACGTTGTGTGTGTTTGTGGATGCATTTCACGTAACCAAGTTTGGTTCCCCTGCTCTTACCTGCGAAGATGACCAGTCCGAAGCACCAGTCTGTGTTGCGAATGGTGCAGCCCCTTAGCAGCATCTTCTCGTTGTCCAGGGCGTACTTCTCCCCCTTGAAGAGGAGGGTCCCCAGAAACTTGTCCAGCTTGTTGTTTGGCGCTTCACACTTGATCTCGCCTGCAGGCAAAGAACAGGCGCTCTGAGTCGGCCCCCCCTTCCGCCGCTGGCCAGAGTCCCAGGCTGAGCCTGGAGATCCGGGTCGACATCAGATCTGCTGCCCTTTCTGTTGGGATGGAGGCAAACAAAGGAGCAGAGAGGAGCTCCCAGCAGGGGGCAGGAGGGCCTCCCCCTTTTCGCTCCCAGCCACCCTGCAGGGCTGAGGGTCAGTCCCAGGCAATGAGCTTCATAGCCAGGCACAGATTTGAACTCGGGCCTTGGTGGTCCACCTCCAGCACTCTCTCGGATGCGTTTCCTCTTCTCCCCATTAGGAACGGAAGCTGCCCAGAAGGCGCTCAGGTGAGCTCAGACACTCTTTGCCCTCTCATAGCAAATAGCTGTGATTCCTGCAGAGGGTTGGGCTAGATGACCTTCGGGGGTCTCTTCCAACACTAGGATTCTATACAGCTCTGCCTGCTCACAGGATCAACATCAGGAGAGCAAAGGCTCTGAGGCCCAGGACCACCCCACACTCCACCGAGGGACAAGGGCGTGTATGTCCTTAGCCACATGCCAGAAGGGGGCTCTGTAAGAGTCCTCTCCAAACAGCAGCCCGGGGTGTGTGTGTGTGTGTGTGTATGTGTGTGTGTGAGCATGGCAATATCCAAACACAGTGGTGTTTCTGCACCCCAGGCCTCACATCTTGGTAGCTCCCCACCTTTTCTGCAGCCCCTGTTTGGTGCATGGCCAGCACAACATTCGCTCTGTCTAAGGGGTGTGCAGGGCAGGGGGCTGGGTTGGAGACCCTCCTGGGAGGCAGCAGCAGAGCCTTTCTCCATCTCCAAGGAAATGGAGCCCCGCGCCTGCCGTCTCTTCAACCCGGCCAGCCCTGCCTGCCCCTCCTCTTGCACAGCTGACATACCCACCCTCCGAGGAACGCCGGACGGACGGACGGGTGCAAGCGAGGCCAGAGGGCAGAGTGGGACTAGGACCCAGAGGGGTGAAGTGAAGCAGGAAAGGACTCGGAAGAGAAGCAAAGGGGACAAAGATCTGCAAAGAGAAAGGGGTGGGGGTGGGGAAAAGAAACAGACAGAAAGCAGCGCAGGGTCTTCTCCACCCCCACCCCCACCCTGCGGACAAGCCAAGGCACCCATGCCAACACATGACAAGGTGCCACGCAGCGCAAGACATCTCTGTGGGGAGATAAGAAATTCTAGGCAGACTTCTGGCCCCCACATGCCTGGCACGCAAAGTGCTCCACCATCCTAGGACCCTGCGTCCCATCAGCCCCAGCCAGCAGGACTAATGGTTAGGGCTGAATGGAGTGGATTCAGTTCCATCTGGAGGGGCACAGGCTCCCAAACCTACTGGCTTCAGACAACCTACAGAATGGTTCACATTTTCTGGTTCACTGCTGAGATCACTCAAGTGTCCAGGACTAAAATGGCCAAAGGGCTAATTTGGACTTTCTGGTACAGGATTCCTGCACAACAGCTTCAGACAACACAAGGCAGATGGTTTAAGGAAGCTGAATGGCAGGTTGCTATCAGCGCAGAGGGGTGGACTCAATGTGGAGGGTGCCTCCTTTTAAATCGGCCTCGGCAAAAGAGGTGACACTTAAAATAGGGCAAAAATAGCACCTTGCACGCCTATATGGTAGCCCATTATAGCTCCTCCTGCGCACCAAACGGCTGGAGGGGGTGCAGAATGCTGTGGGGTGGCATGTGGGAAAGTGGCTCGGTTCTGTGAGGAAGAATTTATCCAATTTAAAAAGCAACTGCTGGGCAAAATGTCCGGAGCTGGCTCTCCTTCATCTTTTCATGGGAGAGAAAATTAACTTGCAGCTCAAAACTCTAGTAAGTTCTCTTTCTGCTTGTAGCCAGGCTGATAATGACAAGACACTAGAAGAACTTAGGGCTCATTCACACTCCTGCACACCAGGAAAACCTGTGTTTCAGCGCTGAATTGGAACAAACAGCAACTGGGTTTTCTCCAGATTGGCATTTGCTCCAGTTTAAAGAGCAGGTTTTCTGGGGGGACAAAGGCAAAAGAGCTCAGACCTGTGAATCGAAGGCACAGAGCAGGAGGACAATTGCCTGGATCTGTGCTTTCTAGCAATGAAGAGGCGGAAGTCTGGACGAGCCCCAAAAGGAGCTTCTCTGATAATTGGAACAATAAAATATGTCAAAGAGCACTTACGGAAGAATTAAAAAATAAAATAAAATTGGCACAAGGCTTGAAGCCCAAAGACTCCTTTGTAACTGATTGGCACAGCTTGGTTATGAGCATGGCTAAAATGGAGGCAGAGGAGTCTGCTCACACTATAAAACTTTCTGCTTTAGGGAGCTGGGTATGTTTAGCCTGGAGAAGAGAAGGTTAAGGGGTGATATGATAGCCATGTTCAAATATATAAAAGGATGTCATATAGAGGAGGGAGAAAGATTGTTTTCTGCTGCTCCAGAGAAGCAGACACGGAGCAATGGATTCAAACTACAAGAAAGAAGATTCCACCTAAACATTAGGAAGAACTTCCTGACAGTAAGAGCTGTTCGGCAGTGGAATTTGCTGCCAAGGAGTGTGGTGGAGTCTCCTTCTTTGGAGGTCTTTAAGCGGAGGCTTGATAACTATCTGTCAAGACTGCTTTGATGGTGTTTCCTGCTTGGCAGGGGGTTGGACTGGATGGCTCTTGTGGTCTCTTCCAACTCTAGGATTCTATGAAACTGTTCATTGCCTTCTCTATAGATAGAAGTCTGGGATAATAGCTTATTATGTTTCTGGGATGTTATTTTGTACACATTGTCCAAGTACCAGCTTCTGGGGTCGGGTGGGATATGTCATTATTTATCTGTATGATGTTATGTGCTGAAATAATTTTTTAAAAAATATATATTGAAAAATGGTTTGTGGGCTGATCTGACCTTCTGGCACAACCCCTATAAGCTTCAGGCAATGCAGTGCTGGAGAGTGCCCCCCCCCAAGGGCAGAAAGGGATCCGTGTTTCTCTGCCTCCAAGCATTCCCTGCCGAGAAGGAAGAGCTGCCTCCACCCCAGAATATTGCTTCCTCTCCACTTCCAAAGCGATTAAAATGGATGCAAAGGGTCGGCCACCCCACCCCATCCTGGCCTCACCCCCGTTGTTTATTCCCAGACTCCAGAGAAAATGTGGCCTCTGAAAATTGCTTGCATAATTGTGGCAGTGAGAGATTTTACTTTCTTGGTCTCCTTGATCACTGCAGATGGTGACAGCAGTCACAAAATTAAAAGACGCCTGCTTCTTGGGAGAAAAGCAATGACAAACCTAAACAGCATCTTAAAAAGCAGAGACATCACCTTGCTGACAAAGGTCCGTATAGTTAAAGCTATGGTTTTCCCAGTAGTGATGTATGGAAGTGAGAGCTGGACCATGAAGAAGGCTGATCGCCAAAGAATTGATGCTTTTGAATTATGGTGCTGGAGGAGACTCTTGAGAGTCCCATGGACTGCTAGAAGATCAAATCTATCCATTCTGAAGGAAATCAGTCCTGAGTGCTCACGGGAAGGACAGATTGTGAAGCTGAGGCTCCAATACTTTGGCCACATCATGAGAAGAGAAGACTCCCTGGAAAAGACCCTGATGTTGGGAAAGATTGAGGGCGCTAGGAGAAGGGGACGACAGAGGACAAGATGGTTGGACAGTGTTCTCGAAGCTACCAACATGAGTTTGACCAAACTGCGGGAGGCGGTGCAAGACAGGAGTGCCTGGCGTGCTCTGGTCCATGGGGTCACGAAGAGTCGGACATGACTAAACGACTAAACAACAACAACAATAATGTTTAAGCCTTGGACAGGGAAGGGAGGGGTCAAGCCAGCAGTCCAGGAATTTTTTTTGGGGGGGGGGCTATGGGCACTGACCCAGAGGACCATCATGTCCAAGGGATTTTGATGTGGTTAAAATGCCGCTGTGCCACACGGCACCACAGCTGTGAGGATTTTAATTGCGAAATATTGGAAAAAAGAAGAATTGCCCTCTCTACAGGAATGGCAAATGAAAATGTTGGACTTTATGGAACTGGCAGAACTGACAGGAAGACTCCGAGATCAAGCGGATGAGAGAATGGAGGAAGATTGGAAAAAATTCAAAATATATTTAGGGAATTACTTTTGAGAATTGAAAGTCTGAATATCTAGGGAAACACTGAAGTTAAGGCATTGGGGGGGGGGAGAGAAGATTATAAAGCAGGAAATTGAGTTATAAATAAAAGACTGAGATTAAGATGAATTAAGAAAAATATGTGATGATGAAAATTAAAAGTAATGAACTAGAAACTGTTACAGATGAATTTAAAATGAAAATCAGATAGAGGGGACTTGGGGAAGCAAAAGGGACAATGATTTAAAAAGATGATATAAGATGATGTGTGTGTTTATTGTTTTTATTGTTGTGTTTTTTTGGTTTTTTGATGTTTTGTTGTGTTAATTTGTTATGTTTTCTAAATGCTATATAAAATTTAATAAAAAATATTTTAAAAAATAAAAATAAAATAAAATTAAAAAACCGAACTACTACTAAACAAAGACTTTGAAATATCCCTGGGAACCTCCAGGGCCCAGAAGATGGAGGGATCTGCACCAGGAATTGATCTTTTTTCTGGCGTGTGAACATGCAAACTGCCTTAGGCCAAACAAGGCCACCTGTCCCCCTTGCCCAGCGCTGCACCTTCTCCTGTCCAGATCCCAGCACAGTTCCTGCCAAGGACTGAATCCTGAATCGGGGACCTTGCACAGGGCAGTTGCCTTGCACTGGGATGAGCCCCCCCCCACAACATGGGCCTCCCTGCCCCATCCTAACTCCTTTTTGCTCAGCAGAACAAGTCTGGGCTGCAAGAGTTGCTTTCCCCTTCCTCATCTTTAGGCTCTGAGATCCACAGGACAGCAAAGCTCCCCAAAATCTGAGCTGGCCCAAAATGGGACTCAACTCGACTTCCAGTCCACCTCCAGCGCTGTGCGGCACGTTCTCCTCGAGTTCCGAGGGAACGGGCTCAGAGAGGGGGAGGGGAGAGTCGCGAGGGCACCGCGACCCCCCAAAAGAGCTTCAGACTGGGCTGTCTGAAGACGAAGCTACTCGGCAGAGCCCAAAAAGCGATCCCTTTACTCCCCGGGAGCCCTGTCGGGAGCTCCGGAGCGAGTCGGGGTTGCGGGCCATCGAGCGCCATTTTTACCCTCTCGGAGTGAAGCCCTGAGCCGCGAGCGGAGAGCGGTGGATACCCCCTAAAGAAAAGAAAAAATTAAAGATCGGACTTGTGAGTTAAATTCTATTGGATAAACAATTGGAGAAGATTTGGTCCGGGGAAGGGAATCTAAAAGGGAAACGGAGGTCGTCGTCCCCCTTATCGAGACAAGAGAGCAGGCACCAGACCCGCAGCTGCTACGCTGGAACGGACTGGAAAACCCGCTAAAAAATTTAAGTTGGACCCCTTCCCGGTGGTGCAGAGCCAAGGGAAGGAGAGTGGTTTTTGTTTTGGATCTCTGCAAAACTTTTTGAAGTCTTGGAACAAGCCCTTCTAAACCGGGGGGGCGAGACCCTGGAAACAAAGACCAGCCGCCATCGTGATTTCACCGGTAAGGAATTTTGTATTAAAAAGAACTCTTAATTTGTTAAATTGGCCACGGAATTAATAGAACTTCGTGAGGAGAGTGAATTAAATAGAGGACAGTAAAGTTGGATTTTACAATTAATTTTATAAGCAAATAAAGGATAAGAATTTGATAAAAGGATCGAAGCAAATCTGGGAAAGAACTGTGCACCATTTTCAGAAAAATAGAAAGCGCCCGCCATTGTAATATGAGAATACAATAGACTTGGATAGACAAAACAATGAGTCTCCAGCTCGATAAAGATAGAATGCAACTTTTGCTACATCTAGTGTATGAACTAAGAGAGGACGTGTATGAATACACGAAACTGACACAAAATCTCAAAGAGGAGATACAATTGCTTTCCCCAAAGGATACCATAGACTTACAGGAAGAGAACAAAGAAGAGTCGACAATGGAGGAACCCGAGCAACCTGTGAGAGAGGTTGCAAAGGACACGGATTTTACTCAGACGGCATTAGCCCAAGAGACCCAGAATGCTGGACTCTCAGTGAGAGAGGGAGCCCAGAATCCGGGCTTGGACAACCAGAAAAAGCTTGCAAACTTGATCAAGTGGAGGCTTTGGGGGGGGGGGGTAAAGAGATGACAGTGGGGAAAGAGAACTGGAGTAAGAGATTGAATCGACATAAGGAGGAACGGAGAGAGGGAGGGGGCATGGAGTGGGTAAGAGATGGAGTGGGGTGAAAATAAAATGATGAATTTTCAATAGGGGATGGATCAAATGGTTTGAAACTGGATTGTTATAAGGAAATGGTCGAGGTTCGCTGGGAATTGCCTATCAAGGGAAGAAGGGGGAGGTTAATAAAACAATTGAGATTTTTTTCCTCTCTTTTGAAGTAATTAATGGGGAATATTTTTTAGCGAACATATAGGCTATGGGGTTTAGTTTAGATATCTGATTATGTATTTTTGAGGGAATTTTGATACAATGTGAATACCAATAAGTATGCAACAATTTAGATAATGGATATAAGAATAATTTGAAAATAAGGAAACTGTCAAAGTGGGGTTTAAAATGGACTCGGTAAGGAAGGAACGGGGAGGTCGCAAATATGTGAAGTAATAATAGATGTGATTATAAAAAATTTTTTTTTCTTCTTCTTCTTTTTCTATTTTTCTTTTTTCTTTTTTCTCCATTTTCCCTTTTTTTATCTTTTTTTCTTTTTTGGTTGGGTATTTTTTGGCATTGTATTTAGGATATTGTATGTTATGATGATATGGAAAATGTTTTAAGTTGAAAATTCTTAATAAAAATTATTTAAAACAAAAACAAAATGGGACTCAACTCAAAGCATGGCCTGGCTTCTCAGAAAGTTCACCTGCCATGTCTCTGCAAAAACCCCGCTTATTGATCAATGTGCGGAGAGATCATTCCACTCGGCAAGTAGAAATGTTTGTGCGGACAGAATGGGGGCTGGACTAGATGCCCCTTTGGTCCCCTTCAAACTCTACAATCCAATGATTCGAGGAAAGTCAAAAGGGGAGTCAGCCAGGGCTGAGCAGGTGAAGTGAGAGCCGAGGAGGAGGAGGAGGAGGAGGAGGAGGAGGAGGAGGACCCACCAGCCATGAAGACCAAAAGCACTTGAACCCGGCTGTTCTCAGGATCATGAGGACATCTAGAGACCCCAGGGGGGGCTGTGAGGTGGGGGGGCTCACCCCCCTGTAGCGCACACAGGAGC